>NC_091487.1:29638521-29983521 GCF_947461875.1 Haliaeetus albicilla | reverse complement strand
AAATCTCTATAGCAGATACTATTTTACTTGTAAAACTGTTCTTTTAGTGATATTGCTTGTTTTTCTAATAAGTGGTGATTTTCCCGTATGATTCCAAAGCAGACCTTTGCTGATATAGCTGATTACATGCTTAGTTCTTTGCCGCAGTGGTGTACCAAGACTGTTCTATTGGCAAAATGCTCCTAGTGCAGACCTCCTCTAACTTTAGTCATTCGCTTTTCTTGATTTCAAAGCTCAACAAAATAGGACTGCCATTGTAGAATTTGAAGGGACGTTAGTTGTTCCACGGCTTTGTAGTGAATAATCATTGGGATAAAGAGACTCAAGAGCTGTACTGCATTTAAAAATCAATCCTATTTTTCATAATATAATTAGGTTTTTTTCATTTGAGATATTCTTGTTGTAGACTTAAATTAGGGGTGAGAAACCTAATCTTCTGTGTTGCTTCACATATTTCACATATTTCACTTTTGGTCTTCGTAGAATCCTGCTGATGCTGTGATTTGCCTGATTAATTGTGACAGTGCTAAATCCCACATGGTTGAGCTGCTTTGCCTTAAAATCAAATGATGTAAATGAAAACTTTCCAAAAGTATTCTGAGCTTTTTCACCCCCTCAAAAATCTCTCAACCAAAATTGAAGTGAAAGGTCTGGTGATCATAACCTAGCCAGGCACAATGCCTTGCTGCGTGCTTTGGGCAACACCTAGGTATTATGCCTAAGAAAGCATTTTATGGTTATCATAGCAGGAGGCCTTCTTGCTTCCAGGGGTAACGGCATGCTTTTAGAGTCGCTGCATTGCTGCTTGATTACTGGTGATGGTTATGTTACACGCTGGACTCAGTGTGACAGAGAGAGGCAGTTCTGATTCGTATCACCCTGGGGAGCATCAGGCATGCATCCAGACCATGCATCAGCATCAGTGGTAACTGTGGCATTGAAATTGCTAGAAAAGGCATGGAATCAGATAAACATCCATAAAAGAGTGCTACTGAATGGCTGTGAAGTTCACAGCTGGTAGATTCATATCTTATGGGAGCATGGTACTGTGTAATGGGCAAAATCTGTTAAGTTTACTAAACAGGTTAAGGCAACTTCATTAGATAGGGTTTTTACATTGTTGATGTTGCCTTATTTTTACCTCGCTTCCTCCCTAAATGTACTTGCAAGTTATAAACAGATCTTTTGTGAGATGTCAAAAGAAGCACAAATCAACCGCTCCAGGCCTAGGTTGTCTCATGGAGGTTAAACTGAAACCTAATTACTGACGTTGTCACTAAATGGAATGAAATACATTCCAGAATGTCAAAAATTACGTTAACTTTTTTCTGACTTTTGTACGCTCCACATTTTTAAACATTTTTAAATTTGTCTTACTTAGATACTCTGATGTACTCCTGCAGCAATGCCTACTTCACAAGAGTAAAAATAGTCCAAGCAATGAACTATTCATCTTTTCCCCTAGTTTACACCAGGTATCATCTATTTTAGGTTGAAAATCAGGAATAGAGCTTCTGCCTTAATTTGAGGGAGACTCTGCTTTTAGAATCTTTTAAGAATTCATAAGAAAGGTGAAGAAATGTCATGTTTTACAGGTGGTCGCACCATTTTTATATGGGAATTGGCTGACACTTCAATGCACTGACTTTTATTAGGATAAGTGCCCTTTTCCTCAGCAACAGTTTAAGGAGGTGGAGTCCTCTTCTGAGCTCCCAGAGTTGTACAGCCTCCTCACCTGGGTGCTTTCTAAAGGATAGTTAGCACTGACCATACACCTCTTGCAGGCATCTAAGTACAAGGACTTTGTGGCATGGCAGCAATGCGCTCATGGTTACAAGTGGGAGTCTTCTTGTTTGCCTTTACTTGCTACTGGAGAACACCACATTCCTGATGCGTGTGGTCTCACTCCTGGCTGCTTATGAACACTCTTTACCCATCTGCAGTTAGGATGTTTGCAATAAGCTGGAGTGTAGCAGAAAATGCTATCCAATGTCAGGCTCTGCAAAGGGAAGTAGGGCTTTACAAGGGCTCCTCTGCTCTAGGAGTTGCTGCTCTGCATGTTCTAAGTGTGTTTACTGTAAAGGCACGGTGTAAGGCTTATCTGTTTACAGATATATATTTGATAAGAGGTGATTTGGTGAAATATATTAAAATTCATTTTGGTATGTAGCTTGTTCTAGATCAATATTTGTATATTGTTGTAACATTTTTCCATGTGGTTACCTAAGGCTAGTTTGTAAATGTCAAAGTAAATACAGAAGTGCTTACTGATGGTCATCATACCCCTCCTATTTGTACCCACAATACCATATTTTTGGCTTTTGCAGGCTGGCTTGCTTTGATGACTCTTATGTGTAGATATTTTTGATTGACAGATAACTAAATTCAGCTTGGATGACCAAATCCAATGTATGCAAATATCAATCCTTTATTGTTGTGTTTAAGCAAAATTTTACATCTGCGTTAGCATGAAAAATATAGTTTGAGTTGATAGGGGTGTTGCATATTGCATAAAGGTAGCAAGATGACATCAAGAACAGAAAATTGTTGTATTTTAGGCCAAATGCAGTAGTAACTATAAACAGGCAATTAGTGTTCGTTGTCCCCGTCCCCCCCTGCCCCCCCCCCCCACTTTGTGCTTATGTTTTGGTACAGAGAGACAATTTTGAAATTGTCCCCACCACTAACCCACATTCCTGTTTATTCATTGCTATCCCCATAGCTGCTTCTGTCACTGCTTATGCTCACTGTTCTTAACGTCCAGCCCTTGAAAGATGGGTACGTTGTTCGTTATGGCAGGCACACCAGCACTCTGTAGAGCTGTTGGGAGTGCTTGGATAGGTAAAGCTGTGCCTGATACTGGTTTTAATGTGCCCATCACTTCCAACAATGTTTCCCCTGGCTTGAGGCTTGTGTTTGGGAGACCACAGTGTGCATTCCAGATGGCACTGCAAACAGCGTCTGCCAGGGAAAAAGCAGGTAAATATAATGAAGCAGGGAGGTAATTGGGGAACTGTACTGTGTAATTTGATTATGGCCTCAGGTGCAAGGGACTCAAAAAATACTAGTTAAAACATAAATACTGGTGTTACAATGTTTATTATATGGTAGTAAACAATCCATTCAATAAACATATGAAAATTTAGGTCAGAACTGTAATTTACCACACTGGTGAAGAAAAATGTTGTGGTAGAATGAACTGTCGTGCTGTTGCTTGCAGATATTTTTTTTTTTTTTTGGCATGTGGCTTTTTCAATGTTGTATTTGAAAGCAGATTTAGAATATGAAAATCATGCTGGTTTTTTTATCCTCATTTTAGTCAGATGAAAAAAAATCTTGATTTGTATATGTACAAGAGAATTTTCTAAAAACATGTTTTACTATGTGATAACAATTTTTATAAGTGCGCAGTGCATGAGTGTGTTTTCTATGAGCCTTTTTCTTTTTTTAACTCCCTTGCCCATGTCCCCATCTTCTTTCAAGAACTGTTAGGAAAAAAGCCTGGATACCTTGAATAAATTTTTTTTTTTGTCATTTAAAGTCTTCAATGTCCTTAAAACCCAAGCAACTGCTTTCTGCCTCACTAGTATTTCCTGAAAACAAAAAGTGGTTTGACAAAAATTCTATTTTCTTCCAAAGCACTGGTCACACTTCTGGTTTTCAGTTCCTAGCGGAGTAATTGTGTAGCTTTTTCTAGAAATTGTTTTTTTCCAGATTGTCAGAGGAAGATTGGATTTAATATAAATTCAATAAGATCTACCTTTCTTGAGATGCATGGGTCTTCATTAGATACTAGCTGCTATTACCTTTATCTATTTCAGTTGCCGTAAGACCGGTGTCTCATTTGCCTTGTGCCTTGCATAGTCACTAACTCCTGGGTGCGTAAAATCCTGTCTAATTGGAACAGTAGCATTTTACATCTACTGCAGACTCTGTCTTTTCTTAGCTATGTGTCATAATACAGTGTAAAGTCTATATAAAATATCCAGAGCGTATGGGTCAAAGAATATCTGTAGTGGAAAGAAGTTCACTGTTTGTAATTTAGAAATTAAGTGCAAATACCTAGTTATTTAGGATGATTACCCTCTGTACATGTGGCTTGTATGGAGGGGCAGATCACCATAGGAGCCTGCAGCTTGCCTTAAGTAGCTAATTACGTCTGCAGACAGGTATGAATTTGGTTGTCACACTGGTGTGCATGTATATGTATTCAGGGACACACAAACTTGTACAACAGGAAAGTTAAATCATTCCCATTTGATTCAGAGCATGCTTATAGGAAGAGTGGTCAGAGCAGTAGAGAAAAGAGCACATCTTAACTCCGAGTCTTTAAAACTGTAGAGCCAGAGACACTCAATCCCTGGACTTGGACTTGGGAGGGTTGAATGGATAACATGCTTACTGAGGCAAATGAAACTTGTGCAAGGTGCAGGAGCAGGGTCCCTGGTTAGCTGAAAGTCAGACGAGGCAGAAGAAACGTGGCCAAAGAGAATAGCACAGGCAGAGGCTGACTGCTGGGGTGGTGAGGGGAAAGAGGCGTAGGCAAAGGGGAGAGCCCTGCGGCCCTCAGAGGGCGCTGGTTGAAGCCCAAACAATTCTCATGGGTGACGGGAAACGGGAGAGCGGTATTGTCTAAAGCCTTGTGCGCTAGTGAAAGTAAAGGGTACTTGTTTTTGGAACCCATGGAAAAATCTGTATATCTTTTGCTGCAACTTTTTTATTTACTGGAAGGGGTGAGCTCAAAACCACAGGGGTTAGAGCTCTTTGCTTCTGCTCCCAACGGCTGGAGAACAAGGCCAGCATTGTCTTGCAGGAATAAAGTAGGCTGTCGTGGAGGGGGAGCTAGGAAAGCCCATGCCTAGTCATTGTGCCAGGGAAATCACTAAAGACAGCGATACAGTTTTCTTAGACTAGAGGAGGCTTAAAAGCTCGTGGATGTAGTGAAACCCAACACAACAGCTAGGTGAGTGGAAAGGAGTCTTCCACGGCTGCCACAGTATTATGCATCAGAGGGAAGAACTGTTGTATGCCAGCTTACTGTTTAGATTTTACAGATACACTGAACATGTGCTGACTGCAGTTGTAACACTTCTGGAAAAGAAAACAAGGCCTTTGAGTTCCATATCCATCTAGAAAACTCATTTGGGGAGATTTAACCGCTCTGTGCAAGTAGCTAATTGCATTATCAGTTGCAGAGTTAATCAGGGCACAGCAGAGGAACACTTAGTTAAAACACTTCTGTGCCCCTTCTATAATGATAGGTGGAACACTCTGTTTTGTGATTTTCCAGGGTTTTGGGGATTTCTGTCGTGTTTTTTTTCTGGGGTTCTCTTGGATGAAGAAAGGTTTCCTCATTGTGAAGTGCAGTTTTCTTCCTTCTGTGGACAGCAAAAATGTAGGCCTTTGAATGGCAAAAATATTCAAATCTGACCCAAAGCTCCTGCTTGTTGTTATTAGTCAGATTTAAACACTAAGTTTACCTGTGTTTACTGCTGAGTGCTTGTGGCTATTTTTTGGTTAAATATATCAGGATTTTGGTAAAACTCCATTGTCTGTTTAGGGGCTAGAATCAAATAATGATCTTTAAATCCAGAATATTTTATTGATTTAAAAATTGGAATCTCAGAGACACAAAGACAGGGAAAACGGCTTTTTGTGACTTCAAAATTGAGATGCCAGATACTCCAGTACACTGGAAGGTGTGGAGAGTTTTCAGGTCTAGAAGATGGATTTGCTTCTTTTCCATTGAAAAATTTAAGGAAAGCAGGATGGAATCTTAAGCTTTTTTTCTGTTTTTATCTATTTTGTGTTTCTAGACTTTGATTTTAATGTCATGCCTATAATTTCATCATTAGTGTTCTTTTATTTTGTCTCAGAAACGTGTCCTGAACGTGCTTTTATCTCTCCTTATTGTTGCTTCTAAACCTCATACTACTTCACCACTGTGGCACAGCTAATGCTCTTTTCCCTTGCTTAAGCCTACCGCAGTCTCTCTGGCCCTGCCGTCAATCACCAGCTGGATGCCGAGACAAATTTTTTATAGCAGCTTCTGTCAGTAAAGAGAAAATATTTTGAAAAATACAGTCTAAAAGCTGAATGTCAGCCTGCTGAGTGGCCTGGTTAAACAGGAGAATTGACTCTGCCAAGTTTTTGTTGTTTAGCTTTTTTCTTAATTAAAAAAAAAAAAAAAGTGGTTTGGGGTCTAGCCCAAATAATAAACAAAATAAGATTTTCTTGGCAAGGATTCATAATTGACTAGCTTACTAAAATTCTTAAGCATTTCCATGACCATTTGTTTCCACCTTTCTGGTCCTTGTAACGTGGAAGTTTTCGGTCTGCTCTGGGTGTCACACAGAGAAGTAGCAAAGAACCCATAAACTCCAGTAGCTCTGTCGGGTCCCCTGTAGTCCCCTGTTTTGTTTTCTTTTTCAGCAAAAGCTAAATGACTGTAAAAGTGTGTTGTTTCTGCTGTTTCAAAGTCCTACAAAGAGCAATACTCTGTCTTTGCAGGAAGTATTCCAAAAGATACTCTGGATGTCCTGAACAATTGCACTGAGTCCTCATGACCATGGCAAAACACACTCAAAAGATTTAGAGAGGCAAGAAGCAGCACACTTTTTTAAAACCGCTTTGAAAAAGGATGGTGGAAGCACATGGCATAATGCATAGTAAATCTTGTATTGGAAAGCCTGAAACCCCTTGTTGAGAAGTTGCATTGGTCTCTTGAGCCAGAGAATATTGCTGTCCTACAGATATATTGTTGGAAGCTGCATTGAGAAGTGCAGCCTACTTGTTAGTTGATAAATAGAGATTAGAATCATCTACTAGGCTATTTTATGGTGCTTGTTAACAATATTTACCTTCCTAAATTGATTCAGCATAATCCTCGCTATGGCTTTACCTCATTTTTTGGAAGACATATAGATAATGTGGTGCTTCATATAAACTCTTGCATGTCACTGAAAACCTGCTGTATTTCCTTAGTTGAGTTGTGTGGCAGGATTATATTAACATAGATTTGGAATATTTGAGCTCCCATAGGGTATGGTGTGTGGTTGATATGACATGACTTGCCTTCAACAGTTGTTTTAACAAGATATCCTTCATATAAAATATACCAGGCTGAAAGGCATAACTGAGTGAGTTTAGTAAGAAACACTGTTGGCAAAATTCTTCACTTTCATCTTTATCTGATTAATTCAAGGCTGAATGTTACAAAGAAAGTATTTTTTAACCTAGCATAGTACTTGGTATGTTTATTAAAAAAACAAAACAAAAGCAAACAAACAACAAAAAAGCCAAAAACCCACCCACCCTGCCAAACCACCCTTTTATATTATTTAGTACAAGACTATTTTTAATAAATTGTTAAACTCATTGCAAATGAATGTGCATTTACTCCAGTTGAAACCCATACTGCTTAAAATAGCTTCTCACTCCTCCTAAAAACTGTTTTAATAATACATTAATTAACACTTCTGTAGTACTTGGCATATTTAACACACAAGATAATTTACAGTTCCTAATATTTTAAACTGTGTATTAAAAAGACTAGCTTTAGCGAACAGAAAATACACTGAATGTGAATATAGCATTAAACGCTAAACATATAATTTACATGTAGCTCGGTCTTTAATTTATTAAAAATAGATATACTTTAATGTCTTGATAATACTGGTAATGTTGTTTGAATTACTATTAACATATTTTTTCAAATTCCTGCTGATGGTTTATTCTTTTTATTAGTACTGTGCAGAGACTTAATATCTAATAAAACCAATAATTAACTTTTGGTTTATATAAACAATTCATTTCAGATTTTATGGAAGAATATTGTATTTTAATTTTTATCTGTTTTTTTCCTTGCACAGTTTTGGGGTTTTTTTGTATGGACTGAAAAATATTCAGCCAAATTAATACCTGAAAATTCATATTTATGTACTTATATCAAAAGGCTTTGACTGACCATGTACTTGAGAACAGGTTTCAGAAATAGACAGATTTTTACTGTCTCTTAACTTTATGCTGCAGGGAGATGCTTACTACATGAGGATACTAAATGGCTTGAGGGTTTGGTAATGGGATGCGGAGACCTTCACCTTAGGTCACTAGTTTGAACGTAGCCCAGGTGGGTGGAAACTAAAACCCATTATCATCCGATGGCTCCTGGATGGCCTGTGTGAAATGAGTTGGTGGTCCCAGTCAACTTCCTGGTAGAAAGACATCAATATTGCAGAATCAGCATTACAGTTCTCAGACTGGGACCCGTGCTAGAACTCCTTGCAGAAAAATCAGCGGCCAGAGTGGGTTTGGGCACTGAATTGCCCTCTGTACCTGAAGGGGTTTGTGTAGGACAGGCAAGAAGCATAATTGTGTAACAGAATGGAGAAACCGTTGGTGCTTGTTAGGTCTGGCTTGTAAATACAGTTCCAGAACTGTTTAGCTATGTTTGGCTCCCACTATCATTGCTTACAGGGTGCTGCAGAGAAATGCTGCGTGCTTCTTATAAGTAAGTGGAAGGTCTGGGGAAAAAACCCAACCAAACAAAAAACACCCTCAGATAAATTTTTACACTAGTTAAAATTACAAAGTCTGGAGAGGCTGTAATCCTGGTTGAATTTTCCTAGTTAACTCTCAAACTAGCTGGTTGAATCTCTTGACTTTTCTGCCTGGAATTTTGCCACTAGTCTCCAGTTGGTTTAGTGATCCCGGTATTAGAGGAGGAAAGTAATATATGTTAGATTATTGTCAGAGGCAGTGAAAGACTCTTAATTGTAATCACTGTATAAAATCAATGCTCAAAATCTAATTGTTGTGGGGAACAGCAAAGCATATACTGTTTTCCAACCCACAGAGAATTGCTCTCATGGCTTTTATGCATAGTGGCTTGTGTGTCTGTCTTGAATGTGGTCCTGATTAGCTAGCAAAGCTCACCTGGCCAGATAAATGCAGCCTCATCAGGCATTCTGTGCTTTTTTTCTCAGGAAGTTGAAGGAGATCCCTTTTGTCCTTAGAATCTTCTGGGGATTACTAGTCCTCATCACTACTGTACACCCCCCCCCCCCCCAAAAAAAAACCCCACCAAAAAACCAAACCCTAAACCCAAAAACCTCAAACCTAATTCTTATTTTTATACATGGGCCAAAGGGCTACACCACTAATGAGAAGGGCCATGTTTCCATCAGGTTATGGATACCTCCAGTCACACTTGCACCCACTGGGCATGACATCATCAGTCAGAGATGATATTTCATCCTAGAGAAGTCATGGGAGCAGGGTGGCTGGGGTATTTCACCTGTTATACTGAAATCCACTTCACTTCCTGCAATTTTTATTGTCTTGTGGTTATGGCCAGGTGGTGCTGGTGTTTCAGCTTCATTCATGTGCCTCAAACTTGGGGGTGGAGTTACTTTAGAACAGACACAGAAGCATGTGTCATGTTTCTCATAAATTTCAAGCAAACACTTATTTCTCTTTAAAATACAGTAGTCCCTTCTCAATAAGTTGAACAGTGAATTAACTAATATTAAGATGCTGGGCAACTTTCTGCTGGTTGTGTTAAATTTTGTGTTTTTTCTAAATATACAAATATAAAGGGTTTATAGGTGGTATCCCAAGAGCCTATATAACTTAGCATATTGTGTGTGCATCCTCCCTAGCAAACAGGTCAGATGCATAACATTAGGCTGCCTGAATGCCCCCAGTTCCTCAAATATTCAGTGAGAATTTACGGATATTCAGTTATTTGACTTTATTTTTTAAGATAGTAATGCATACTTCTTTGCAGTGAACATTGTTTACAAAATTGCTGGAGGATTTATTTTTTTTCCTTGAGAATAGTTAACAAAAGAAAAGGTTCCAAATGGAGTATATGTTACTGTTTTAAAAGAACATTTGCCTATAATAGGCAAATAATAATAATATTTATACCTGCATCTATTTTGAGATCAATAAGTATCAAAGTTTCAATAAAAGCATCCACAAACCTTGGGTATTGTGCAATATAAGATGCTAACCAATTTGAATGTTCTGTTACAACATTATGATGTAAACAAAATTACAGGAAGCTTGAACTGAATATTATCTTTTCAACACCACTGGGGAAAAAAAAATTGATTAATTTGTTATATTGCAGTCTTTATTAGCTGAATTTCTAAATAATGGCTTATTTAACCAGACCTAGCTTGATAGTCATAGGGGTTTTTGTTAGGTTTTTTAAATGAAATAAAAAGTTACATCTGACAAAAGGAACTCCCTGATAGTTTTTAATATTATCTATTAATTTTAAATTAAATGTTTGTGCATGTTTACTGCTGTGCCTTTGTTTTTTGGCATGGGTAGTTCCAATTTGTAGCTAACAAAGATTTAGCAATTTGCGTTTTCCTACCATGTCTTCTCAAAATGCCTAAACCTAGTGCTGTAACTATGGATGATGATCTAGGGACTGCAGGAGTTAGACAAGTCACAGTAGAGGTTTGTAACTTCTTTTAATTTGCTAATCCATGCATGGAACAACATTTCCAGCATTACCCAGAGATTAAGCCCCAGGGCCAAGGGCAGGGCCTCAATTTTAGTTTGCTAGTGATAGGCATACTGTGGTTAGAACTAGGTCTCTGCTGTGGACAATACCAAGTCTTTTCAATTTAAATTTCAATAACGGTAGCAAAATATTAAGCATGGAGAACACGAATTAAAAAAACCCACAAACAAACAAAAAAACCCAACAAAAAAACCCAACAAAAACCAAACCACCACCCTGTCTTTGCATTCAGTCACTTCCTTGGATAAAGTATATGCTGTAATATTGGAGACCAAAAATTGTTTACTTTTTTCAAAAATTGAAAGAAATATAAATGAATACAGTATGTTAATTTTATGCAAAATATTTATTTCTGAGGGTGTGATTATTAATGAGCAAAGAACAAAAAGATAATTATTTTTTTGTGTAGATTTGCATTAATGTTTAGCAATGTAATAAGTACTGCACTTCAATACAATTTTTTAATAGATTTTTGTTTACTCTGATGATTAACTAGTAATTCATTCACATTAAGTTGGCTGCTTTTAATGTAGGTCACAGGAATGGTAATCACTTTATTTGTTGATAGTAACTTTATGAGAGTGGAAAGATTTTGGAGCCGTAGATTCAAAATGTAACAATATTTTATGTAATAAATAGACACTAGCTTATTTTAATACATCGTAAAACCTCTTAAAACTGGAGAAAACATACATGGTAGTATTCAGATTTTATTTTTTTAATTACCTTCCATTTTAAATATATATATATATTTTAAATATATATACACACAGATTTTTCTGAATTCAGACCTTTCAGAAGGAACTCTTCACTCATTTCTATGAGCTGGAAGTAGTAAATAGCTCAGACTAAATACAAATAGAAGAGCTATCTGTAATCACTGCCTTTAGTATTTATTGGAATAAAATACATTATGTGTTTATCTGTTACTGCTGTATGTATTATGAAGGTAATTGTACAGTTATTTTCACTCCTGTTAAAGTCCCTCCAATGCCAATTTTTAAGAAGGAAGCAAAAATATTACAATGCTCTTAACCAAGGAAGCTGTCGTATCTACATCCAAATAGATGACACAGGGGTGGTGAGTCTTGTATGAATTCCAGAAGATTAACTAATAGGAAAGGCAAATTGAAGATCAGGTTAATGAGTCTGAGAGGTCTTGAATACTCACTATTCCGTAGAAATGCTGCATCCCGGGACAGAAGAGTCAAAGGAGGAACACATTGTCTGCCTTACTAAAGTGATGCTTCTCTTTAAGAGGATGGTCCTGCATGTTATTTATACCTGTGACTCCTGTTACCTTTTCTATGACAGTACTCGTAGCAAGCTTGCAGAATCTGCCAGGATGTAGACTTTGTATTAGAGTTACATAGGCATAACACCTGTAGCTAGGTAGAGGTGGGTATGGGATACCTTTGCTATAGCTCTCTCCTTTGTGGAGTCTTCCCTTTCAAATAGGCTCTTCTGTTATTCACATCCTAAGATGTTTACAGCATTAAGGTTGCGTGTGTGTGTGTGTTTGATTTGTTTCCTGTCCTTTGAGTTTGGGAACAATGATTGCATATTTCCTTCTGGACATCTTTAACTTCTTTGGGGTTGTTGTCCTTATTAGGTACTGAACTAGTAAAGCCTCATGGCAAATGGTACCATGGCTCCAAACTGTGTATTACTGCCACTTAGCCATCAGTATGTTGAGGAATGGAGGTTCAAAAAGGGTGTCCTGGAAGCTATAAATATCAATCCTTTGTCCACTCTGATTCTTTTTGTAAAGAATATAGTTCCCTATGATCTTGCAAGGTAAATCATATAAAATCACTGTGCAGTTAGGATTTTCATTAAGCATAGCGCAAAAGGAGGTTTTTCATCATCTTTTTCAGTAATCGGTCGTATTTTTCATTGCAGATATAACCCAGTCTTTAACAGGCCTCTGATTTTGTGGCAAGTGTTATCTTGGGCCATAGAAAATGTAAGGTAATGAGATATTGCATTTGTTTCTTAGTCCTTGGCATCAATATACATGCTATTGCATGCTACAGTTATCATTTCTATATCTATTTTTAAGGAGCCTAGAGTAAATACTTCACATTCAAAAACACCTCAGTATTTACAGGTTAGCTTTTCCCTATGACTCTCTCAGTATTTTGGGAATAGAATAGTATTAAACAGTGAAGCAACTCTAGTGTTCAAAGCAATATTTATCTAAATAGCTTTTCCTCATGCTAACTGAAGAGAGTTCCATGCTAGTTTGTTGCATTAGTTGGGTGTTAAAAACCATCTGACTATTTCATAACGATTATGAAGTCATACTTACAATAAATAAGTTTTTGGTCAGACTCAATTGTGACCATAATAAAACTTGTTTCCTTGCCTTTTATGTTTGAAAGGTAGTAGTGCAGTATGTGTGTGGTCTGAGTTTTTTGCAGACGTGATCTGCATTTAATCTGGGAAAATTAATTCCCTAAGCTGCTGGCAGGCAGCATGTACTTGTTAATTATTCAGGTGGATGACAAATGCAGAGCAGAGGTTCTCGCAAAGACAAAGTTTGTATGATGCATGTTTAGTAACTGATAGGCTTGACATTCTGTGGTGTCTTATTCAGTGCTAATCCTAATAAGCTGCCTGATGAGATGAACGCCTATCCTCCTGTCCTTTAGAGAGAGAAAACAGAGATTTGAAAGAACTTCATTATAGCAATAAATCCCATACTTTCTGTTATTCCTGGTGAAAAGAGATCTTGTCTAGATGAATAACACAGAGAGAAAAAAGTCAGAATAGTAGTGTAATACAAAGTATTGAAATGAATAGAAAACTGTATTGTAAATGCCTTCACTGTAAAAGTGCTGCAGTTTATTGGTAGGCCATGTTTATGCAGTTTAATGACCTTCAAATCCTTTGGCTTTGATCTACAAGTGATAAAATTCCGTGAATGTATGATTTCACCAAGACTTGCAAGTTGCCAGGGAAGTAACTTGAAAACGTTGTATTTACTGTAGTAGTTGTTTCCCTTCTCTCAGTTTTTTGGTAGTGAAGTGCTATGCTGTGAGTATCCTGTCAATCAATTGCACTGGACAATGGCGAGGGCCAAAGTTACCCATGGACGCTGGAATCATTAATAACCGAGAAGCTGCCAGTGCAAGTGGGCTCTGGATTTTGCCAAATGCTTTTATTCTCCGTTGATTTCTCATGGTTTATTTCACTCTTTCCGTATTTTTATTACACTAGGAAGAATAATAAGAGATTTAACTCCCCCACGGCAGTGCAGAGCACCCAGCACCAATCCTGAGTGACATTTCTTAAGCTATTTCAGGGTATAATGACCAAAGGTGCATCTTTTGTCTGTTCACTGCTCTCTTCCATATGACACGCTTTTCTTGTGGCTAACAGGAAGAATAAAAGATGGGCTTTTTGAACTGGAATTTTTCTATAAACTGTAGATAGAAGAAATTAAGTTTAAAACACTGTAACTTTTATACGAAAAGCAAACTTTCTACTATATCAGTTGGTTGGGGTTTTTTTCCCCTAAATTTGGGGTAGGTGGATGTTAATGGAGGCTTCATGTATTTTATATTTCTGAAATCTACTCCTGTCTTTTCAAATGCATTTAAACATATCTTCTAACTCAAATGAATGTGAGGCTGGGAGAGAAGAGTCACTAGATTTATGTCAAAGTGGCAGTGCTTTAGCTTCTCTCACAATCCTCCCCCTTCTGTGTGTGTAGGGGGAAGAGGGGGGACAGCATAATAGGGTACTGTAGGTCCAGGTTCCGGTACATTGACAGAGGCCTGTGATAAGAACAGAGTTGTTCCTGCTTTCCAGACTTCCCTGAAGTATGATGGATACCTAATAGCATCAAAGAACAACATTTAAATATTTTGAGAGGAATACTTTGTGGCTCATGAAGGTTAAAGAATTACAGTAACATAATGCACTTGTTTATCTTTACAAAACACGTGGTGCATTGAATCCTAGCTCTGAGCAATCCTCCTGTCTTGAGGTGAAGGAAAATGTTAACTTAATTTACAAGCTAGCAGAGTCCTGGGCCTCTCCAGATTAGGGGCTTTTAATCAAATGAAATTGTAGCTAATAATTGAAACTAGTTTTCTGATGCTAACTGTGAAATTCAGCTGAAATCACCAAACTCATTTCCACAAGGTTTTAAGGGCTGGTTGAAATTAGAGTGTAGCAGGCAAGGGCTTTCGTTTGTTCCACCAATTTATGTATGCTCTTTTCTTTTTCTCTTGCACAAATTGTTGGGCATGGTGATCTCAGTTCTGAGACCACCAAACTCACTTCTGCTAAGATTTAAAGTTTGGCTGAAATCAGAGCATATAGGGATAAGACTTCCATTTGTTCCACTAATTTATGTATCCTCTTCCCTTTTTCTTGTGCAAATTGTTGGGCATGGTGATTTCATTTCTGAGACTTAATTTTACCTAGCAGAAAAATGCATTATGTACTGTGTAAGTAATTGGTGTCTACAGAGTAATTTCATAAGGTACTTGATGCATAATAGCATGTACTGAGCTATTCATAACAGAAAAAAGTTATTTTTGACAGTTTAGCCCCCATGGTTAAGCTCATATTCCAAACGATAGCCCTTCTTCTTTGTGTCATTATCTTTTTCCTTTATATTTGCAAATGAAAACAACATTGCATGTATTTAAATTAAAAATAAATAGAAGAAATTGTAAGGAAAATAATAAATTGTAGTGTGCATTTTAGTATGTGCAGAAGCTGTGCTTGTTCTTTGAACAAAAAAGCAAAACCCTGGTCACAATTCATTAATATAAAGAATCCCTACTATACTCAAGCAAATCTTGAAAATATTGTGTGTTAGCAAAACCTCATTAAACTGTCATATACACACTTCGATAAACTTTACAAAATATAGTATTTTAAGAATGCCCCATTAAACTGTCATGTACTTTTTCTGCATTTCCTTTGCTATTATTGCTTGATTACCGAGATATTTGTATGCTAATTGAAGCTTTTTTTTCTTCTTCTAATCGGCCTTCTTCCTTCAGTCATTTAGGGCAGAATCTGAGATGTGCAAGAGAAGCAAAGATTTATCTTTGTTTCTCTGAGGAAACTGTTCTTATCTGTGAGCTTCCAGAAGAGAATTTGCACTGCCTCTAAACAACATATTCATCAGACCTACTATTTCCAGAGATGCATGAATTTTACCCATAGGAAGTATTTTTTTCCCCCATTAGATGCACAAATCTGTGACTTCATCCTATTTGCACCTTTGTACCAGGATCAGATGCAGTGGCAGTGGAATGCCCCATGCCCTGTTGTTCCCTCCCATTTTATGTTTGCACTCACAGCTTCTTATGAAATGAAATTTTTGGCAGCATTTTTATGAGGGGTATTCTAACATATTAAGCTGTTCTTCAGACTAGCACCTTGGGACAGTGTTTTATCCTGTTCCTGATTGCATCCTAAAATTGCGTTTGACTTTAGAAGGTTAATTCTTTGCCTCTTCTTCCCTTTGCAATGACATTATTATGTTGCTGGTGCTCTGAAGTTTTTGGTGGCAAAAAATGAGTGTGGGAAAAGACAAGAGTGGTAAAAGAGAAGATAATTTGTTCCTGCTCTTCTGATGTTTCAGCTGGAAGCTTGGCTACCTCTACACAGAGTATAGTTTCTTTTGCAGGCCATTCTGGGCAGGAGCATACCTGATCACTTTTCCCTGACAGGAGAGGAATGAAACAGAACTGAATTGGAGCTGGTGTTGCTGCTTTGACTTTTTGTTCCTTGACCTGGAACAAAAATATTTTGAAGAAAGCAGCATTGCTCTATCCACAAATGAAAAGAAAGTGGAGCCCCATGTAAAGGAACACACTACCTATTGCTCCACCAGCCCTGTCTTTGATTGCAGAACTAAGCCACTTCTCTACCTCTACTGCTTTTCAAGCTGTGGCTCTTGCCAAAGCTAGAGAATGAAACTGGTGCCTCAGAGTTTTAGAAGTGAGGCAAGATTTGGGGGACAGCTATCCCAAAGGGGCAGACATTAATAGATTTATGATCTGAACACGTATTTCCCCCTCACCTTCCTGAAATGCAGCTGTGGTGATAATCTTCCGTGCCTTGTTCCCCTGCCCCTCTCAGCAGAGTACAGTGTGAAAGATCAGAACTGGGAAGAATGGACCATAAAAGTGGCTTGGATTTGTGGGGCATGCAGCTGTATGCACACATCATTCCCAAAGGGTTCGTACTTCCTTTGCACATGAATACTAGCAGACTAAACCAGAGCTAGAGAACAGTCAAGTCAGCAGGAAAAAAAAAAAGAAAGAACCCCCCCCCCCAAAAAAAAACCCAAACCAAACCCCCCAACCCTAAAACCAAAACCCAAACAAACCTGACCACACACTTTTGCCTAAGTGTGCATGTAACTGTAAAACCACGCTTAAGATATTAGTGCCTGCATAAACTAGAACATCTCTATGCCAATAGGTTTATGTCTCCCCAGACTGCTTGAAAGCGAACAATAGAAAGATAGTCTTGTTGCACACAAGTTTTGCACACTTGTTGCACACAAGTAATGGAGGAAATACCCAGCTGTTGTCACAAACTGCTGCTGTTGGTTATCATGACTTAATGACTGAGTTCTCTTTTCCAGTTACCACTGCAGAATCCTAATGCCCAGGTCATCACTCCCAGCTGTTGTGGCAGCTTAAGGAGTGGTTGGAAAGGAATCCTGGAAAGAAATCAGCAGATGATAAAGAGCTTCTTAGATAGCCATTTTCTAACTTTTTTGTGCCAAACCTTCTTTCAAAGTTTATAAAGCCAGAAATTCCTCATCATGTAACTCCAGCCTCTGTCACTACTGAAGTTAAACATGCCTGTTCTACTAGAGAATCAGCATGGCTTTTTACTGAGACCTTTACTCAAAAGAATTTTCTTTTCACTCTGCTGGTTGTTACCACCTTCCCAGTTTACGTAAACAGGAATGCAGCCACCTTGCTCCTCTTACGAGGGCCCTGAAAACAATAAGGTGACAAGAAAACCCGAAGACTGATTATCATTCTAAGAGTCTCCACTTGTTTTTGAAAAAACTTCTTGTCAACAATGGCTCCTGTCAGGCTACACACTTCATGAGCTTTCTCCTGGGAAAAGTGGAAGGAATCGAGATTCAAATCTCTTTCAAGCAAGGAAAGCAAGCTCTGAAATCAGAGACTCAACTGGATCAATTCTGAACTTTTGCAGTCAGATATGGAAAATTCAAATCCCATAGAAAGGAATAAAAATCACGTGGTGCACTGAAATAGTTCATGAAGTAAGGGAAAGTAAGTCTGTGCATGTGTTGGATGGAATAAGTGAGGTAAACATTCCAATTGCATCAAACATCTTTGGGTATGTCAGCCATTGTTCCTGGGGTAGCAGAGGGGAAGAATTTCAGTACAAAAGCATACAGAGCATCAGTAACTTTGAGTCTGTCCTGGTTTCAGCTGGGATGTAGTTAGCTGTCTTCCTAGTAGCTGGTACAGTGCTATGTTTTGAGTTCAGTATGTGAAGAATGTTGATAACACTGATGTTTTCAGTTGTTGCTCAGTAGTGTTTAGACTCGAGTCAAGGATTTTTCAGCTTCTCATGCCCAGCCAGGGCACCTGACCCAAACTGGCCAACAGTGTATTCCATACCATGTGACGTCCCATCTAGTTTAGGAACTGGGAAGGGGGGGGGCAGGGATTTGCCGCTCGGGGACTGGCTGGGTGTCGGTCGGCGGGTGGTGAGCAATTGCCCTGCGCATCATTTGTACATTCCAATCCTTTATTACTACCGTTGTCACTTTATTAGTGTTATCATTATCATTATTAGTTTCTTCTTTTCTGTTCTATTAAATCGTTCTTATCTCAACCCAGGAGTTTTCCTTCTTTTCCTGATTTTCTCCCCCCTCCCACTGGATGGGAGGGGAGTGAGTGAGCGGCTGCATGGTGCTTAGTTGCTGGCTGGGGTTAAACCACGACAGTGTCATTGAGACTGCAGACTTTTTCAAGAACTGCTACTTTATTAACATGGAAAGGAGTTTCAAGAATAACTTCTGGTTTCAGCTACGCTGTATGGCCATGTATGAAATGAAGATCAATATAGCTCAACCTATTGCTACAGTGAAGGGACTAGAGGTGAGCAGAGCAAGACTCTGGCTGTGGATTCCAAATAAGCTTGTAAAAAAGGCTTGTCTTCAGAAGAATATAATTTACCATCTTCAGACAATTTTTTAGATTTTTGTAGGTGAATGGGACCCTTTTCCTTTTGCTGACTTTGATCACAAGCATTCTTTAATACTCCTGTGGTGTGTCTCTTGGGATTATGGTAGCAATAGTGGCTTTGGGGTACAAGGAAATGCACTTATCTCTTTCTAGCTAGTCTTTTTGATCAGGGTTCTATAGAAATGGAAAGTCTAAATGAATACAGAACAGTAGAGTTTCTTGGATTCACATAGAGCCATATAGTGCTAAAATAATAATAATAGAGGAGTTATGTATGATATCACCTTGAAGAAGGTCTTGTCTAAGGTGATTGTTAGCATTGTTTGGGAAGACCATGAGGATAACAGATAGTGTCAGAGAAAAAAAACAAACACAATTCTTCTTTGGGGGCCTGTTTTGAGGAAGTCTTATTCCATACATCCATTTATGATCAAGATGTCATGCAATAGCTACCCAGTAATTTTAGCTTGTCTTTACATACAGCACCCAGTCTCATTCTACTCCACATGTAACAAATGAAGTAAATCGGGCTCTTCTTTCATTGTGTGTCTCAGCTCTTTTTCATTCTGAAGATTTCTTCCTCTCCTCAGATTAATGTTTAGATGGCAGACAGAAGGGTTATGGCTGTGATTCACTATTATCTCTGGTCTTATCGCTAGGAGACCTGTGTTGGCTATGACAGGCAAATGTGTGAGAGTTCTTTCACAGTAAGTGGCAAGAATAGGATTGCTCCCCCTCAGGAAGTTCTCCTGTATCAATCAAAGTGAGCTTCCTATCTCAGTACACTCAGGGTGACAAAAAACAACCACAAGGATTCACAGGGCTTAAGTCTGCTTCATGTAATGGCTACAGTGCTCACAAGTATCTCATTCATTTGAAATAAATTTGGGCAGGGGAAAAAGGAGCATAAGAGCTTTCTCCAAAAAATCCTCCTTACTGGTATGTAAGCTTTAGTATTTACCAGGCCATAATTCTCATGTCATAAACTTCTGGCCATAAAATGACCTTTGGTTTTTTTTTTTTTTTTTAAGTCTTTTGTCATATTCACATGCATACTCCCAATTTATCCAGTTCTGATTGCTTCTTCCACCAAAAGGAAGCCTCCGTGTCTCTAGCATTGAAACTCTTGTTACCTCTTTCCTTGCTTGTTGTATTATCTTTTTTTATTCCCAACTTATATGCAGATAAAGTCAGTCAATTTCTAATGTGGCTGGCTGGATTCTCTAATGCAGCCCAGGATACCATTTGTCACCTTTGCTGCAAGGGCATATTGCTGGCTCATGTACAACTTGGTGTCCACTAGGACCCCCAGATCCTTTTCTGCCAAGCAGCTTTCCAGCTGGGTGACTCCCCATATAATATTGGTGCAGAACTTTGCACTTCTCCTTGTTGAACTTAATGAGGTTCCTGTCAGCCTATTTCTCCAGCCAGTCAAGGTCCCTCTGGATGGCAGCATGACCCTCTGGCATATCAGCCACTCCTCCCAGTTGTGGGGAAGTGTCATCAGTCTGTGTCGTCAGCACACTTGCTGAGGGTACACTCTGCCCCATCATCCAGATCATTAATGAAGATGTTAAACGTCTTATATTCCTTGCCTCTTGTATTGGCCACATATCCTTTCCCTTTGAGTCCCTTTCTTTCTAATCTAATTTTTCAGTTGAATCAAATTCAAGCTTTTCATCTCTATCTTTAAGGATCATTTCAGTTTTTCATCCCTGTACCTATCTGCTCTCATTGCAGTGCTGCCTTCCCTCCTGCCACCAGACCAAGCTGAGAATGCTTCCTTGTCTCCTCATGCAAACACCTCTTGCATGAGGAATTCAGTTCAACAAGTAAGTGCCAAAAAGAGCTGGCACACAGCTGGGATACAGTGATTTACTGACATCTCGGAAAATTGTTGCTGTCGTGGGTAATAGAGTGGTGGTGTTTATAACAGTCAAACATGCCTGATAGGGTTTCCATAATAACTGGAAAGAACGTGATTAACCTTACCAGAGAAATTATGCAGTAGTGAGCAAAGTTTCCTGTCTCTGAGCTGGCTCATGCTAGAGGGGACCACCACAGACAGCATTCTTCTTAAAGCAATCTGAAAAACTCACCTCTTAAAACTTATCCTCAGGATTCTTTTTTGGTACTAACAAACGTTAAGTATGTTTATCCATAAAACATTGTGGCTATTTAGGTCTTCCAAGAATTGCATGAGTTAATGTGTGTAACTATCTGATATCAATCCTTTTGTCATATTTCTCTTCTGTTCCTCGTGCTTTGCACCCATGGCCAGCTATGCTGCAGATGTAGGCATTCATGCTTCAGTACCATTATCCCACAGTTGTGTGTGCACAATGGTAGAAACGATCGTGACAGCAGCTTGTACTTCAGCAGGAACATTGACATAATAAAGTTCCCTGCTTCGGGGCAGGAGAGAGTGTCAGAAGTAACACTGCTTCTGTTGAGGTAGCATTAATGCCATTTAGTTGAACATAAGTACCAGGGCTTTCTGTGGGGTGGAGTTTTGTTGTTGGGGTTTTTTTTTTGGTCTTGGGGGTGGGGGTAGGACTTCAAACCACCTGCAGCATTGGTTCTTTGGGGGAGAATTGCCAAAGTACAGAGTGAAGGCAGGCATGAAAATAAACCTATCAGTGCTGCTAAATTCTGATGGCTCCCACTGTAATGAATTTAGCAGGGAACTGAGCCTTCCTTTGACTTGTATCTTTTTGATTTGGGATTCTGCTTTCTAAAGGATGCCACTTCACACACACTGTTTATTTCTGCATGTCAAAGAAATTATGATTAAAATTCTGAATGCTCACAAATACAGGAATTTTCACCACATAAATGTAAACATTCAACTGTATTGGGGAGGAGTGAGCATACAGGACGTCATCTGTTTGGTGGGTATTTTATACAGAAACTCTTTGCCTTCAGAGAAAACTTCAAAGGCAGCCAGGGACAAACTGTGACTGGGCAAAGGGAAGTTTTTTTCCATAGCAATACCATAAAAGCAGGGAGAAAGTGGGGATAAGATAGGTTTGGGATTTCTTATTTGTAAATGAAGGGTATTCATGACTTTTATGTAATAGTCTCATGGCAGTGTGAGTTGGGCAGCCCTAGGTGGTAGGGCAAAGTAGCAGCCAGTACAGAAGGATGCAGGACTTGCCAGAACACTGACAGTGGCATGTTTGTGTTGTGGCAGTTCAAGTGTAGCACACAAAACAACACCGGTGTTATAAAAGCTGGCTATGAGAGAATATATTTGCTTTTTTGTGATAAACTAAGGATATCTTCAAGTTTCAGAAAACAGTGAAAATGAGGGGCGTGTAGATGAGGGCATATAGCCACTGAGGGCAGCAAGGAGTAGAAATGCTAAAGAAGGAACTGGTAGCAAAGTAATGGTATGTAGAAAATGTGAGAGAGAAATTGTATTTGAACAGAACTCAGTGTTGAATACGAGATCCAGTCTGAATTGTTTTAAGGTTATGAAATGCTTCAAGGATAAGAGACATTTTCTGGAAATACCCTTTCCTTAGTAAACAGTCTTTGTTTACAACAAGACAAGTTTTTGTCAGCTGTTGTTACACCAATTAAGACAGTGACTTTTAAACCAAAACCAGATCGTTCCAACAAAGAATATCAAGAACGAATAGTAAAAAGCAGTTGTTCTTTTCTCATCAGGAAAAGGAAGCCTCAGTGTAGAGAAATACCTCTTTGTCCCATTGCCTTATGTTTAGATTACACTGTGTTATAAAGTGCTCAAAAAGAAAGTTTCAAGACTGAACTCTGATAAGAAATAGGAGTCTTTTGGGAGCCTGCAGTAACTTGTTCCCTCTCTGAGCTGGTCAGAGCAGTGGCCACAATTAAGACCTGCAGGTCCCACCCTGCCGACCAGACACTTCCATGTTCTTGATCTAGCCAGTTGCTTGGAAGGCTATCAGATGTTAAACATCACAATACTTAGATTCTTTGCTAAACAGCACATCTTTTGGACCTCTTACAGTAAGTCCTGTGCCATCCTGCAGGCAGTTCCTCTGAAGGATGTATTTAATTTTGTGTCTGTTTGAAAAGCGATTTCATTTTGGTTCTAGAATGCCATCAAAGCAAAGTGCTTCCAGGTGGCAGCCAAACATGGCTCAACTCTGAGTGCAGTGAGTGCACTTAAGCTCTCACGAGACTTGGAACTTTCTCATCTGCCCAGTCACGTTTCAGTGTGCATACTTCCAATTTTACCACAATGGAATATTTTCCAGCTGGTGTTCAAAAACATTTGCTTCACCTTTTATAGACTGCATTTGCTCTGTCAAACAACTGTGTTTGATTTTTCTGTTGTCACTTATGTTGGGATAGATGTTCAGCAAATGGATGGAGAAAAGAATGCACCATATTGCAAAAAATCTTTTTTTCATCCATTTTTTCTTGTCTCTGTCTTTTTAACAGAGATGTCTAGCAGCAAAAAATGCTTTCTGTGATGTAAGTAATGTGTTACATGGTTTCTTTGTGGGTTTTGGGGGGCTTGTTTGGTTTTGTTGTTTGTTGTTTTTTTTTCTTAAAAAAACACCTTTTATTTTACGTTTGCTATCTTTTCCATTTTGGGGCAGGATGCATTGGTTTGGATGCTAACTTGACTGCTTTTGATCTGAACATGCTCACAAATTTTTCAGTAAACTGGAAGCTTGGAAACATAAACTTGAAATCAGTAAATGTTCTACTTGTTAACCTTGCAAATCATTGTGTGTGTGAAGAATATAGAAAATTAATAATGGAATGTATTTTGTGAAACCTGTTCCTTTTAAATGCAAGTGGATTTATAATCACAGTGTCTATATTCGACTATGCAAAACAGTGGAGATATTTGTATGTTTTGTAGTCAAAGTTCTTTTCCCTCAGGAAGAAACAAACACGCAAACAACAGAAACCACCTCTGTAAATATTTCAAGCAGATCTAGCAGGATAAAGTACTCCTGCTACTGTTCTATTCCTAGTACTGAAAATTGAATGGGTGTACTAATTTGAGATTATTTTTGCAAGTCATAGTTAAGACATTTTGCTAAGATGCTGTGGATAAATTTTACTTACCAGGGCCTGTATTGCATGACTCTACATGTATTGGACAGCACTTAAAAACAATGAGGCAACTTTCCTCACTAAATTCAGAACACTAAACAATATTATGTTTCAGATTTCTATCAAGGAAAACGGTGAGCTCACAAAAGAATTTCTCCACATAATACATAAAGTCTGAATGACTTGCCAAATCATAGATCTGACTATAACCTCTTTTTAGTCTGAAAAAATTCTCTTTCCTTGAATAACTGAAAGACTTTTGTAAAATGAAAAGATTGTCTCGGGTAAGCTATTATAAAAATGAGAAGTGACCGTATTGTCTCCTAGCTGTGTTACATTTGTGCTGATTTCAAGTCCAAGTCATCAAGGAGTTCAGAAGAGAGTGACATATTTAATTTCATTTTGACTTCAACAACAATTACAAAGGCAATCTTTTGGTTCTTTTCCAAAACTATACTACAATACAGCAAAACAGGGCTGTTGCTTTTACAGTTTGGGGAATGCTAGATAGTAACTAGGTACATTACCAGACTTGGCGAGAGCTAATTTTAATTAGCTTTCAGTTATTAGACAAGTTGTAAGTTGCTACCATTGACAAAATGCCAATAATGTAGTCATATATCAGGCATCCTTTGCTTAGAGGAATGTCGATCAGAACCCACTCTGGAAATTACAAAGTGGATGGGAGAAGTTGCTTTTGGATATAATTTGATAAAATTATAACATAGTAATAAGTATTGATTACCTAATCTAATTTTTATTCATTAAAACCTTTAAAAAGTATTTTATGAAAGGGTCAGATTGCTCTTTTGTGTAGAAATCCTTGATCCAGGTAAGAACCTTCCTAAAGCATCCTTCAGAGACTTTTTGCAGTTTGTTTGCACCAGGAACCATTCAGATCATTCCACACCCATTTTTCACCTTATCCACCCAAGCCTCGCTTCTTGTTGACAGAGATTTGTAGCATTCATTCTGCTGCTTAGATGACTGATATGTTCTCAAATTCCCTGGCAGCAAACCCAGGCCAGATTGGCAGTGTGTTACTGGCTATACAGCATTACTGGCTCAATCGGCATTTCTTATTTCACCAAGCTATTTAGGTAAAGAGGAAAATCTGTGTGTACTGAGTGGATCTGCAGGAAATGGCCAAGGATGTGACCATTAACAGAGATAGGCTTAATTGGTTAAATGGTTTGCCAGCCATTTGTCTTCACGGAAGTTTAGTCACCTTAACTTCAGGCAAATAGAAATATTAGAAGGGAAATATATCTAGTATTTTCCCTGTTTTGCAATGATGTGGTGCTTTTTCTTTCTTTTCTTTCTTTTTTTTTTTTTTTTTTTTTTTTTTTGACCGCATCCTTTGGTTCACAAGTTAGGAAACTTTCTCTTTCAGTGGACTTTGGCTACAAAACCAGTTAAGCCTCTAATTTAGTAAATCTTAACCCATTTTCTAATTGGTTTAATAATGCATTGACTAGAGAAGAACAGCTGCATGATTATGGTTAAACAGGCAAAAAAATATTTAAAATCAGGAATTTAATTGCATTTTGTTTGATATTTGATACCATGACTTTTAGAGGTCCAGTCATTTTAAAAGGCCACCATTTTGCTTCTTGTTCAGCAAACCCTTCCTACAGAACAAAGTGTTTTGTGCTGCCACTCCCAGATGGGGCTCCTGCCACAGCAGGCTCCAACATGGTTGCAGAAAAGCAAAACTGGCCCTAATCATCATCTTCAAATGCTATGTCTGCATTCAATAACTTCTCCCACGTTTTGTTCACTTATGTTTTGAAATTATGAAAGTTTTAAACCAGCATGTCAGTTACTTAAGTTCTTTTTGGAGGGTTATGTGGGGTTAGATTTCTTTTTTGTGTGTGCGAGACAACTATTTATTCTACATCTTTAGTTACTTAAAACATTTAATCTATTTTCCCTTTGTTAGTGTTTATTTAAATAACCCACAGTCAGTATGCTTCAGATACTTTGCACTTGCTTGATGTCTTGTAACTAACAAACTACTTTACACATTACCTGCAAATCGAGCATTCTTACCTCTGTGAAAGAGTGAAATTCATCCTGCATTCTGACGGGTTTCCAAAGGCCTGCATATCTTTCAAATCCTGCCTAAGCCTTCGAACTGTAAGTATGTTTTTAGTAAAGCACAGGCACAAACTGTGTACTACGCCTCTGAACAGGATGACTTTAACCTAGGCATATATGGGCTTGATGCTATCCTTATTGAAGCCAGAGGCTGAAATTTTTATTAGCTTCTGTAGTTCAGATTCAATCCCTAAATGACTCTTTCCGGACACGCAGAATAATTAGAAGTGTTTCTGAGCTCAACTTACAGGGCACTGTTGATGTTGGTGCCATGTGCATGACTTCAGTGCAGTTCACTGAGCTTGCAATTAAGCTAGGCTTTAAACTGATGTATCAGAGGTACCTGTGTAACAGTGAAGTCAGGGAAACTCAGTGCTGGCCAGAGGAATGAGGTAAATCGGTTAATGAGGATTAAGACAAGCTCTTTCTATTTTGTTCTATTTGCTGCTGTGAGCAAAATAAATATTTCAACCAATTAATTCTTGTAGCTAATCAGACCAGTCTGTCAGAAGTGGCTGGGTGGAAAGTAAGTTTTCAAGGAGACATGATTCCTTCCTAACTGAGTCTAGTTTGGCTTTGGTGCTGATTATTCACACTGATATGACAGCTAAGTAACTAGTCACAGTAAAGACCAAAATAGAGATCCTAGTGTTAAACCTCTGCGGCTATAACTAAAGCTTAACTTCCAGGTGAATGGCATGTATGTTTTTATCCAGGTAGGGAGTATTGAAGGTGTGGTACCCTTTCTGGGATTCATTAATGGGAGTCATAAGGGTCAGGCAGAGCATGGTCACCGAATGCCACGCTGTTCTTAAAAGCTTCAAGTGAGATGCGTGTTAGATAGGAAGTAAACTACATAGTTTCTCTGAAAAGTTTGAGTTTTTTCAAGCCCTTGATTTGTTATCTTTCTCACTATGTTTTCCAGTAGCAGGTCATGGGGCATAATTGGCTATTGCTTCCCTTGTGAGCTTCACAGGCAGTTGTGCTGACAGCTCTTGAGTTGCCTCTGGGTCTGTCATATAGTAAAGCTGCTGATGGGCTTTCTGTGTTGCTTACCAAGCTACTGTGGATTTAACCATGCCTCCTCCTGAGCTCTGATGTATGACTGAATTCCCTTACTTAAGTGAAGCACACCAAGATCTTGCAACTTCTATACTTCCATCACATCAGTGGATACAAGAGCAAAGATATTGCTATACTTAGTACCATCGCTTTACTTCCAGTATTTTGTAACAGTAGCAATTTAACAGAAATAAGCGGTCAGAATTAGTGAGCAGGTAAATGGGAACTTTAACTCTTAAATTTTTTACATTATTAGTAAGAATAGTAAAACACTAGAGCTGAAGATGTCTTAAAAGCAAGATAGTAAAAAATTGATTACGTGGGAAGAAGAGGAAAAAAAAGAAAAGAAATACTGCTACTGAATTTAATTATGCAGAAAGAGCATTGAGTTAAATGGAAGGAAGAAAAGAGTTAAGTGGCTTGCAAATGCAACTGGTTTTCTGGCACTAGAAAATTCTTAAGAGAATTTTGTGAATTGCAAGAGTATATTAGTCTTGAAAAATCAGAGCTTTGAAATAGCTATTAATATGTTTACTGTCCTGTGATTGTAAAATTTTTATTTATTTTTTTAAAACTAGTTTCCAGCTGTATCAAATCTGCAACAAAGCCATTGAATCACCAGGTCTAGTCTCTGACTATTTTTTTAAGGAGAAGGTACATTTAAATGCTGTGACAAATCAATACAAAAATGTATCTAAAATTACAAGTACAAGTAGAATGTTTTTCTTGACTGGTTTGCTTATATTGAAACTATATTATTTTATGTGAAGTATGTGTAATAGAGCATTAGATTTGAAAACTCTGTGTTGAATATTATTTCTGACAGCCTTTTTTAGGGTCACTAAAATTCCAATAATTCAGTACAGAATTGAAGTCGATTCCAGAGAAAAATTTAATATAGTCTGCTTGCCTGCCAGCTTCAACATAGTTCCTGAGTATTGAAATGGTTTGACACATTGAAATATAAAGTGCATTTGTCATATGTATTGGTGGAGTATTTTATGTGATCATATCTAACAAAACTCAAGTGAGAGTAAAACTTAATGTTAGTATTGTATTTTTACCCCCTTTTTCTAAAAATACCCCCCCCCCCCCAACATTAAGGAATATAGACTAGTAATAAAAATACAGTCTTATCTGGTGATGTCATATTGACCCTCAACTAATTTCTGTTGTATACTGTTTGTTTTAGTAGTTTTATATAATACAGAAGTTGTTATGTTGCAGTGATATGCAAGTGTTCTATAAATGTTCATTTATAAAACTCCTGTATCCTCTTTGTCTGTCTTTGCACAAGCAGTTCTGCATTTTACATGCAAATACTTTATGAATAACCTGAAGAGAGATTAACTTGTGGTGACTACGGCAACATAAGTTCATGAAAATTAGTATCTTTTTTTTCTCTTTGTTAAAACATTAGATTTACTGATTATCAGCTCAAACAAGAGCAAAGAGAATAAAAGGCAATGGGAACGTATGCTATCCTAACACTTACTGAAACATCTTCATGTTAGCACAAGGTTTGGTTTAACTTCTGCGGACTTTGGGTCAAAGCTCATGGTTCACATGGAGCTGAAGCAAGGCAGTCAGGCTAAGGTAGGGGTGTAAATTAACAACTCTGAAGCAGATGAGCCCTAATAGTAAGACAGCAGGAAGCCCATGTTAATGGCTTGTCCATGTATTTCATGCATGGAGGCTTTAGAAAGATAACATCGAGGTGGTTTGGAAGTGTAGGTGCCCAGTTTCGTGAAGCTATAGCTGCCTGGCGCTCAACATGGACTTAGCGATTAGATTAGATTTACAGACTACCTGAAAGCATGTATGGTGTGTGTGTTCACACACTATAGTTCATGTCATTATGACGCAAGCTCTGCTGCCTCTTTAAAATGTCACAGGGCTTTCCCAGGGAGGACAGCGTAGCAAAGCTGAGGCTCATGCCAAAGGATAGACTTGATCGTAAAATACAGTTTCTTAAAATTTTTTACTTAATCTTCAGAGGCAAAAATGGCAAGGAAAATACCATAAACATTCTGCACTTTCACACATACTCTGGTCCTTTGATAACCTGGTGGCATTATTTGCACTGCTTGGCTATTGCTTGCTAGGTGATTATATTTCTTCTACTAGCTATTTTAGTGGTCTTCAGTCTTCTAAGTACAATATTCCAACTTAAGCATTCCCAAGCAGTGCTTCTCTATTAGCATTGTAGTCTAGTGAAAATTTTTTGTTTGTTTTTGTTTGTTTCTGGATATGAAGGCAAGTCTTTTTGACCAGTAATCTGTTGTATACAAAGATACTATATGAATGATCTGACCCAAATATTTTTCCTTATAATATAATAAAAGGAATACTTTTTTGTAGAGTTTAAGAAGTACGCGCACTTTAATAGTGCACCTCAGTACAACTGGGCATACACAAAACTTTGCATGAATTTGAGGATTCTGGTTGCTTTCCCACTTTGCGTGAGGGTTTAAGATTAACAAGTTACAAGCAGAAATACATCTGTTCATTATTAAATATCTCTGTTGCAATATAGGAAGCGTATTGAAGAGTGAACTATGTATTTTGGAGGGGCTGGGAACATGACAGGGGAACTTTCAAATAAAACTTGGTGGACCTTTTTGCTGTAGATTTGAAAATAAGTCCAGAAGGCTGAGCTTAATATAACATGTGGCAGGTGGCCTGCATTTGCCTGGAGAATTCCTCTAGGGCAAGGCAGCTCAGCAAACACATAAATCCTTTTTTCTCTGTTATCTAGTAGCACATTTAGTTGCCATGGGAATTTTATTTATGCAGCAGATCCTCTGCAGTTCAGTTTGTGCCTAAAGTTTAACTGTACAGCTGTTACCGTAAATACTACATGGCAATATTTTCAAAACACAGCACCTTTGAACAAAAAGAACATGTCTTCTCTATTATTGATTTTGTTATGTTATCAAAATACCATTTTGATTACACTAGGATAGTGTTTCCCTAAAAGCTCCATAAGTTGATCTAAAGTGTGCACCTCCCGTACAGCTCTTCCTAATAATTATTTATTTACTTAGAAAAACAACATCCAGCATTTTATCTGAAGAGTATATTACAGCAAGTGAAATTTGGTAACTTGCAGGAGAGAACTTCATATGAATACAAAGTGCATCTATAGCTCTCTGCTTACTTTCAGGCTATTGGTTTTCCTTACTTGCTATATGTAAAAAAATATTAACATAGATCTTATTTTAGATTTTTTTTTTGTTTATTTGTACTTCTGCTTTGCTCGGCAGGGACATGTGAAGAGTTTTAAGTTCACTGGCTCTGGTCTGATTATTAGAAACAAATTTGTTTTAATCCTGTTTTGTGCAACAACAAATAAATCACCAAAGTTTTCTTTGTGCAAACCAGCATGGGTTTATGAATGAAAAATAAACTTGTGCTTTTTTAGGAGTGAATGGATTATCCAACACCATCTGTATCCTGACCCATTCTCTGTAGTCTCTAGTTTGCGGAGTATATTAACTAAAGGAATTAAAAATAAATAAAATTATAGTGCTGAAAATTCAGTAGTATCTTCCTATTGATTAGAAAGTTTTCCCTATATATAAATGAAATATTTACTTTTTTAAAACTGTGGACAATTTGTTCTACAGTACTGCTTTACATAAATACAACTGTGATCAAAATACAAAATAAAGGCTTCAAGACAAAATTTTAATGTTAGATTTTAATGTAATTTTTTTTGGCACAAATCATACCAGTTTAACGTCAAACCGTGTTCCTGCAGTAACAGTTATTAAACAAGATTCCTGGTATGAGCACACAACTTCCAGGTATTTCCTCTTTCAGTATAAACTGTCTGAATATTCAGAAAATAAATTCCAGCAAGGTTAATAGAATAAATTAAGTGCTTTAAATGGTAGCAGTTTGGAGATCTTGAGTTTTGCTGTTCAGGTGGTGTTTTGGGTCTCTTCAGCTTGTTTGCTGCTAATCTTGATGCTAGAGAACATAAAAGCTACAGCTTCCTGCACAAATTTCTGTTGAACTTACTGTGTGTTAAGCCAGGCTGAATGGCAAATGTATGTAACGTAACAGAGCACTTCTATTTCCTTTTCACTGGTAGTCATTTAAAAGTAGATGAGAGGGGAAAAATGCATATATTTGCTAGCAGCTGTACTCATTGCCTGTGAGAAAAGGAGTTTATTGTCTGGCTGACTGATGGATGCTATGTGGACAAAGCTTGGTCAGGAAATTTTCCTGGCCAGGATTTGAGACCTGCTCAGTTTTTATTTCCCTGAAGCGCTATTGGTTGCGAGAAAGCTGGTGTGAAGGTCTAGGACAGCAGTCCTAGAGGGCTGGAGCTGCAGCTTTTGGTATCATGGTGTGAGTGTTTTGGTGGACTTAATGGGTTTAAGACAATTTTGTGTGTTTAAGAGCTTACTAAGCTCATATGCAAACACATATAGCCACACCTACTGTAGCAGATACAAATCTTACTTTCTGCTGTGACACATAAGACCATATGGAGTATGGAGATAGGCTTTTCTTGCTTTGATACTGACAGAGAAGTCGTCTGTGGTCTTGCTCATATCTGAGGTCCTCCTCAGAACTATCCATGCAAAAATAATCCCGGAGGTTACTCGGGAGCAACACTTGTAGTGGACTGGAGAATGAAACATAATGAGCATCTAAATTTAAAAGATTCATGTGCTGGAAGTGAGTGTGTTGATCGGTCCTGTTTCTTTGTGGCGTTAGGACTTCTCTAAAATGGGCCTTTTCTCTTTTTGAGATGATGGGGGTTGATGAAATTTTCTGACTTAAGGGAAAGCTTATTTATGTGGCGCATCTTATTCAAAGAAGATTGAAAGATGACTTGATTCATATTGCATAACTAGCTTCATGGGGCAAAAACATGGGCTGCCGCAGTTGCTTTAAAAGAACAGACAACAGTAACAGGAGCCCTTGGTTGGGAGCTGAAACCCGATCAGTTCAACAAAGAAACATGGCACTCTTGGGGAATTAATCTGGGAACATGGTGGGCTCACCATCTGTAGATGTCTTCAAATTTAGATTGGCTAACTTTCTGTAGGATATAGGTTAGCCAGCAAAGTCACTGGTTTCAATAGAGAATTTCAGAAGCTATCAGCTGACACTCAATAATCAGTTATGTAAGAGGCCAAAAGTAGATAACCTAACAAGTTTTTCTGGTCTTAAATTCCATTATCAATGAACTTCTACAGGGATAAACTATATTGTTTTTTCTTGCACACTTGTAGATTCTCCTGAATGTGATCTGAACACAGAAGAGGGGAACCTTCTTCCTTTACATGCCGCAGAGGGAACATACTGAATTCCCAATAATACATCTCTGAGAAGTGAAGTTTTAGCAGTGTTCCCATGAAATTCCCAGACCAAAGCAAGAGGCATGTGTATTGCTTTCTCAACATCAAAAGGGCAATTTTTTTCATTATACATGGAAATTATTATCTGATAATTTTGGAAATTTCTTTAATGGAATTCACACATTTAACTGGACGTTCAGGAATTAGATGTCATTGCTGCTCTCAGTCCAGAAATATTTAGATGTATAAAAATAACACACAGTTATTGCCAGACAATTTAGTGCTTCTTATCTAGAGTTTTTTTAATCATAGAATAGTTTGGGTTGGAAGGGACCTTCAAAGGTCATCTAGTCCAACCCCCCTGCAATGAGCAGGGGCATCTTCAACTAGGTCAGGTTGCTCAGAGCCCCGTCCAACCTGACCTTGAATGTTTCCAGGGATGGCGCATCTGCCACCTCTCTGGGCAACCTGTTCCAGTGTTTCACCACCCTCATTGTAAAAGATTTCTTCCTTATATCTAGCCTGAATCTAACCTCTTTTAGTTTAAAACCATTACCCCTTGTCCTATCGCAACAGGCCCTGCTAAAAACTCTGTCCCTGTCTTTCTTCTAAGCCCCCTTTAAGTACCAAAAGGCCCCAATAAGGTCTCCCTGGAGCCTTCTCTTCTTCAGGCTGAACAATCCCAACTCTCTCAGCCTTTCCTCACAGGAGAGGTGCTCCATCCCTCTGATCATCTTTGTGGCCCTCCTCTGGACTCGCTCCAACAGGCCCATGTCCTTCTTACGCTGGGGGCCCCAGGGCTGGACGCACTACTCCAGGTGGGGTCTCACCAGAGCAGAGGAGAGGGGCAGAATCACCTCCCTCGACCTGCTGGCCACGCCGCTTTTGATGCAGCCCAGGATAACGGTTGGCTTTCTGGGCTGCAAGCGCACATTGTTGGCTCATGACCAGCTTTTCATCCACCGGTACCCCCAAGTCCTCCCCTGCAGGGCTGCTCTCAATCCTGTTGCCCCCCAGCCTGTATTGATACCAGGGATTGCCCCAACCCACGTGCAGGACCTTGCACTTTGTCTTGTTGAACCTCATGAGGTTCACATGGGCCCACTTCTCGAGCTTGTCCAGGTCCCTCTGGATGGCATTGTGTCCCTCAGGCATGTTAACTGCACTGCTCAGCTTGGTGTCATCTGCAAACTTGCTGAGGGTCCACTCGATCCCACTGTCGTCATTGATGATGATATTAAACAGTACTGGTCCCATTGTGGACCCCTGAGGGACATCACTTGCCACCAGTCTCCATCTAGACATTGAGCATTAATGTAAGAATTTAGATTTTACCACCAATTCTCTGTGTCAAAAACTGTAAGTTAGGGCAGCAGCTCAGATTCTCTACTATCACAGGATAGACACAGAAGAAAAATGTTTACTCCTGCATATTTTTCCGAAAGAAGAAAAAAACCTGTAGGCTCCTCATAAATTTGAGAAGCCTCTTGAGAAGTTTTGCATTGTATAACCTGTTTATGTGTTAAAACTCCAGTAAAAGTAGGACACTTATTTTTTTTGAAAAGGTACATTCATTGATGGAAACGCCAATAACAGTTTTAGAACGCACTTATTGTATAAGTAGATGGTTTTTGTTAGTAAAGGCTCAATTATCTCAATAGACATGCAATAAAGAAAAATGATAAAAGACAATTGCTATGCATACTTAATGTAGTGACTTTTCAATATTAAGTAACTTATTCATTTTAAAATATATTAGTAATTTCTAGTATACTCCTGAAAAAGTTAAAAAGTAACTTAAAAACCTTTTTCCATTTTTGTTCCATCTGCATGAAAATGCAGTAGAATTCCATAGGTGCAGATATCTTTGCCAGAAATTGAGCATTAGTAGTGACTAAACACAGTTAATGAGTGCTATTTCTGCCTTTCCTGGGTACTAGTTTCTCTTATAACTTAAAATGTGTCATAAAATAGCAATTTCTCAAATTTTACTTCTCTTTTTTAGTGGTATGTGTTGCTTTTAGAGGAGCTGGTGAAACAAAACATTAAAAATAATTAAAATATCTATAGGAAGACATTCATGCTTCACCTCACTCATGTTTTAACACTTGCTAAGTAGAGTGTAGCTTCATACCTAAAATTGAGGTGTTCTGAAGGATGTTTGCTCTGTGTGGTATGCCATATTTTTTTTCTTTTCAGGTATTTGTAGTTGACTGAACTGCAGATACACTATGTTAGATTAGTCGGAGAGAATATAAGATTAGTGAAATTAGGATCAATTCCCCCAAGGCAATGGAAGCTTTTCACACCATTCTGCTCTAGCAGACCCAAGGTACTCAGCGATAACACTCAGGGGGAACGTTGGCTGGAAATAGTAATTGCTTCTACACATAAACACTAAAAGGAGATAGTAAGAGGAAAAAAATGTGAGGAGATAGTAAGTTTGGATCTTGGACCCTGTAACCCATCCTGTAATAGAACTGAAGAAAATCACACCGGAAAACTTGCACCACTCTTGGCTTTTCTGAGGTCAGCAAGAATCTGTGGTGTTGACTATTATATATGGATAACACTCATTGCTGTCTCCATTACAGGTTTCTGTACTGGTTTAGATCCCAATGTTACTGCTTTTTTAGTGCTAGTAGCTGGCAGAAAACACCAAATTTTGAAGGGTTTTCTCTTGTTACGTGAAAGAGTGGGTTTGATAGTCATGGTGCTCAAAGTAAGAAGAATATAAGGAGAAACCTGCAAGTCAGCAGCATGCATGGGAAGTAGGAAATGGTATACAGGAGGATGGGAGGAAACACCATCAAAACACCTGGTGCCAGTCCTCTCTCTCAAGAGCTATGCGTTCTATTTCTTTCTTTGTGTTTTGGGTTGTTATTTTTTTCCCCCTATTGTTTCTCTCCCTATTAAATCAGCGTGTCAAACTTAATTGCATGTTTTAGAAAAACGTTAGAGCTTGTGTCCATGTTGGGGCAGTGAGGATGGAGGAATGATCAAAGCTTTTTTCCTTGGGGCTCTTGATCACTTCGAAAACTTGTTCTCCAGTCAGAACAAGTGAAAAGACCCCTTGATGCCTCAGCTTGTGTGAAAAATTTGGGGCAGGTCCTTACTAGGCGAGAAACTGTTGGTTGTTGCTGGACCTCTGTCAGTGATGCTTGGGGTTGCTATTTCAGCGCAGCTTCTCTCCATCAACAGCTATTTTTTCTCCTCTTGTGTCTGATTTTTTTCCTTCAGTGAATAATTGCCTTCCCTTCTTGTTCTCCAGAACCTAAAGCCCAGTTTTCACTTTATTTTTTCTCTTCACCAAATCCTTTGAGAAAGCCAAGTAGCATTCTGCCCATTTCCAGAGGGCATTTGTTCCACCAATTTGTTGTCCAGAGGCTGAGAACAATTACTTTTCAGCTTTACTTATCACCACTCTGTTCATAAGAAGGAAGACTAATACTTTGAGAGCTATTATGACCACTTTAAACTGTCTTTGAAATGCTCAAGTATACTTTTTATATTAAAAAAAATCTTGTACTACAATGTCACGCACTGTTTTTTCACATTCAGGGCCTGAAATCTTGAAAACATCTAAGTTGTGTTTAATCAAATTTTATCTTATAGTAAGGTGGAAGAGAAATGCTGAATATGCGCACTAGAAAGATCATATAAATACATGTTTTGCAGTTCAAGCTTGTGATTTACCACTATAATTTCATATTTTTCTTGGCCTTGTATGTCTTATGATCTTCTATCAAATACTGTTTTTCTGAAAGAATCCTACTAATCACTGGCAGTTTCATTCCTTTTGCATAATGGATGTTTTTCATCAATTTTCTTATATCCAGTTGGCAATTTGTTAATTTTTTTTTATTTTGGCTTTTTTTTTCCTTGATTAGTCTTGCATTCTTGAACTTTTCACTTTTGACAGCACACTCGAGGAGTTTCACCTAGAAGCCACTTTGGCTTTGGGGTGTGAATCAAAGACATGAAGCTTGTATATTATTTGAAGACTGAGTACTTTAAGGAATGTATAAGATGCTGCAGGCAGCATGCTGGGACACCAAGGAGGCTACGGTGCATAGTTCCTCCTGATGAAATCCCTGGGAGAAGTCTGTTTACATATGCAACTGACATACATACAAGTTTTCTAGTTCCATATGATATTAATTAATAATAGTTCAGCACATATATTTGATAAATATATACTGTATAATTGTATAAATCATATACTTAACTCTATAATGTTTAGAAATATCAAACACTCTTATTGGTAGCATTCTTGTCTTCTTGCTACCAGATACCATGGTAAATAACGATACATTGGAATGAAAGAGAACAAAAAGATTTCTTCTGTGCAATTTTTATCTGCCCGCTTTCTTCACTTTTAGTTGTACATAAAATGTCTGGAGGCTGTGGACTTGTATTAATGATGTCTAGAGAAACTTACTGAATCATTTTGTTTAGGATTTGTCATTTATTCTGAAAATACAAGTGTTTCAGCCATTTTTAGAAGAGAATTTGTTGGGTTTATATTTTTATTTCTGTGCACAACTTAAGCTTGTTGGAGAAAGGGCAAGGCTTGCTTTTGTCCTGCTTAACTCATCCACCGAATCTCACATTTTGATATGAAGAGAGTGTTTCTAATTAACTATGAAGGCATTTAGGTGACACTAAAATTAGCACTTAAAATATCATTCTGATATTCCTTAGTAAGCATTTCATCCTGCATATTTATATTTTATTGTTGGTTGCATGGTTGATAGTGCACATCAGGATAGAATATGGAATAATATGTCACCTCATTACCACTTCATAGGCCTCAGTGGAGTTTGAAGTTGCTCAGGATTGGGCCCCATATCTGTACTGTTTTTTCACTGGTACAGCTGTTGCTAGCTGCTTCCTTTTCATTTGGAAAAACGGAGATTTAGAAATTTACATAATCTGATCTACAGTCTGTACAAACAGAATTTCAGATGCTAATTTTCACTTGTTTGTTAATCAAAGGTTTTGAAAAGGCAATGTTAGTGTATTATTAATAACTTTAAAGTACATCCTGTTTATGAGGTAATAACCTTCTGTTGTGGGCTGAATTGACTTTGAGTTTAATTAGTTCAGAATTTGTTTAATGCAGAGTTAATCAACCTCACAGTGGCTGTGGAGGAGTTTTGGTTTTGTTTGGTTTTTTACTGAGCCAAGCTTCAAAAGATAAAAAGTAACAAATGATGAATGTGCCCTAAGAAAATAAATATATGTAAAATGTGTTTAAAAACCCCTCAAACATATAAAATCAAAATTTGCTATAAAAATCAGAAACTCTTTAAATAATTTGCTATTTTTTAAAAATCCTTATTACTGTACAGTTTCACAGAATTTTACTGCTCAGCTTAACAATTAAAGGAAAATAAGACAAGGAAACGATGTTATATAGACATATGTATATGTCTGTATGTCCATTGACATTATAGAGTTTAGTTGATTAGAACCATTAAAAAGAGTAAGTTAATACATTTGTAATAGTGGTGTGGAACACAAATACTTCTGTCTGCTTTGAAACTGAGGTGGTTATAAAATGCCAAGAGAGGATACCCCTGTCTGTTTAGAGTAAAAAGATTTGGCTACAGTATCTTAATAATTAACTAGCACAAATGGTAATGCATGGCAGTTTGTTACATGAATTTGAACTAATACTAGGACTCACATTTTTAATATCAATCTCTGAAACAACTTCAAGTATTGGGAGATTTTTCTATAGCAGTTCAAAAAAAAAGAAAATCAGTTCTGATGTTTTTCTAAGGTGTGTGCAGTAATTCAAACAAGAATCAGTTTGAGAATCCCATTATCTGTGTTATATGTGAATCTTCTGGTTTTGGAATCTAGACATCTATATAGCTTATGTCTAAATTAACCTGTTACTCTGTACTTAAATGTAATGGGAAAGTTCAGTGCAGTATATTTTTGTTTGTAACAGATATTGGATCACAGTATCATAGGATGGCTCAGGCTGCAAGGGACCTTAGGAGGTCTCTAGTCCAACCTCCTGTGCAAGCAGGGTCAGCTGCCAGGCTTCTCAGGGATTTTTCCAGTTAAGTCTTGAAAAACCTTTAAGGATGGAGATGCTACAGCCACCCTGTACAACCTTTGGCATCACTTGACTGTCATTGCAGTGAAAAAGTTTTCTTTTATATCCGGTCTGAAAGTCTTTCATTTGCACTTATGCCTGTTGTCCCTCACCACCTGCCATGTACCACTGCGAAGTGCCTGGCTTCATCTTCTCTGGAACCTCCCCATAGGTATTAGCAGGCTGCCCTTAAGTGCCCTCCCCAATTCCATCTCTTTTCCAGGCTGAACTAGCCCCAGTCCTGTAGCCTCTGCTCATAGGGCAAGTGCTCTGGCCCCCTGGCCATCTTGGATAGTCCTTTGCTGAACTCCTTGAGCTGACCAATATCTTTCCTGAATTGGTGAATCTGAAACCGGGCACAGCATCTAGATGTCATCTCCCAGGGCTAAGCATGGGTGGGTGATCTCTCTGCTTGATCTACTGGCTGTGCTCCTGTGAATATTGCCCAGGATGCTGTTGTGTGGGCTCACTGCCCAACAAGACCCCATGGCCCCAGGCTTTGTCCGTGTGCAATTTCACAAGGTTCCTGTTGGCCCAATCCTCCGGCCCATCTGGGTCGCTTTGGGTGGCAGCCCTGTCTGCGAGTGCATCAGCTGGGCCCCCTCACTTTGCTATCATCTCCACAGTTGACAAGAGACCACTCCGACACTTTCCCCAGGTCATTGATGGAGATTTTAAACAGGCAGGTCCTATGGTAGAACCTTGTGGTGCTCCAGTTGTTATCAACCACCAAGATGCTGTACAAGTCATTAACCACTACCATCTAAGGCCAACCATCTAGCCAGTTTTTGTACCCATTTAGTTATTTTTTAAATTTTTTTTTTACTAGTATATTTTGAAGAGAACAACTTTCTTGGATAACAACTGGATCTCCCATTACTGCTCTCAAATAAGAGAATGTTGCCAAAGTATATTTTAAAAATTACTTTCATGTGTGCTTTTTAACAACTTTTTATATTATTCAAAATTGACTGTTCCAACTTCAGTGGACAATTCTCGAGTTTGTAATCTTGTCATCTGGTTACTTCTGATGAAGTGTCTTATGAAATCAAGGACAGTATCCTAGAATGGCTTATAAATACTGTAAAGTGCACAGGAATTTTTGGCAAGCTTCATAAGCTATACGAACAGGACACTTGAGGATTGCAAAATTCTTTTTTCTTTTCATTCTGTTGAACATGAACTGCATTCAAAATATTTCAGCATGGACTAAATATGACACTTCAGAAGTTCAAGCCCAAGCAAGGGGTGAGGAAGCTCCATTTAGCTTTTACTAAGATGTTAACCTGAGAACAGATAACGTTCTCTGAGGTCTACACCACAAAGGTGGGAGAGGAAAATAAGTAGTTTTGGACACGTATGCGATTAAACCAAGTTGAAGCTATTTTTACAAAACCAAGCCCCTATGTGTCACTGATGTTTCAAGATGTATCATCAGTCTAAAACCCAAATTCTTTACCTCAAGCAGAAGTTATGGCTATGGTATACAAACTGCTTGGCAGAACCTGAAAACCTGTATATTCTGGAGGTCAGAACAGATGGTTATAATTGTCCTGGTTTTAAAATGGATGAATAACTCTTCAACTGTATTCCTCTTTTGCTGTTTTACAAGCAGGAAACTAAAATATGAAATAGAAATTAAAAGCATTAATCAGCTAGACTAAATCCTTTTGGCTTCCTCATGACTCATTTCTGGCTTCTTCTGAAGTGTTTAGCTTAAGTTTATCTGTGTTAACGCCAGTCTAACAAAACTTCTTGTAACCAGTCCTTGGGAAGACAGAATGTGGCAAGTCTTTAGTGAACCTCCAAGAGACACAAAACACAAGAAATCTACAAATATTTGCAAGTGTAAAGTCCAGCATTTTGATTTGTGTGTTAGAATAAAATGTAAATCAGAGATAGAATCCATTTCATATGGATGAAATTTCTTTCAGTGTGTGAAAGCAGTGAAGAACTGTTCTTGCTCTGAAGGAGAAGTAATGGAAATTTTTCAAATTCTATGATACTCTGTTGCAAAGAACCAAATCATAATATGTTTTTACAATTTCTGCTTTCTGTCTGTTAAAACATAACCCTATTACCCAGATGTAGTCTGCAGCTAAGGATTGTGTTGCATTATCACTAGGACATTGCATGGGTAAAGCAGCTTTCCTTGGACCCTGATGTCCTGGTAATCAGTGTTCTCATCAGTGAGTATTTTCCTTGCCAAGTTATAAGCCATGACCTACTGGTATCCAGATACAAACTTTAGACTGTATATATGCATAGTCTCGGTGACGTCATTCAGACGTATGTCTAATTTTATATTGAATACTTAAATAATGAGCTGAATTTATGACTTCAGGAGGTATCATCATATAGGCAAACTATAATCCTGGGGGAGAGGGAGAGTGTTGAAACAAGAGATGAATTTCAATTCTCATTTAAATTTTTTTCAGTATGGCTTCCAATGCTGTCAACTGTGTTGTTCTTCGGAGGTTGTTAAAGGGCTTTTCAGCTTGTAAACAGTAAACATCTTGTAAATCTGAATAAAACTTACAGATCCATAGACAAATGTTTTGGCTAAATGCTCATTTTTAGAACAGTAAAGAAGGCATTCCATGTAGCTGAAGTGTTTCTCTGCAGAATTTTGTTTCTTGCATTTTATTCAGAATGCAAGAAATCTATTGGGCTTTCTAAGATGCACCATCTCAGACTGGTCTGAAGCTGATGGGTTCGACAGGCAGTGTTATATTGGTGGGGGTGATTTCACATCTTCCAATATAATAGTGCAACGTGCGCTTGCAGCCCAGAAAGCCAACCGTTATCCTGGGCTGCATCAAAAGCGGCGTGGCCAGCAGGTCGAGGGAGGTGATTCTGCCCCTCTCCTCTGCTCTGGTGAGACCCCACCTGGAGTAGTGCGTCTAGCCCTGGGGCCCCCAGCGTAAGAAGGACATGGGCCTGTTGGAGCGAGTCCAGAGGAGGGCCACAAAGATGATCAGAGGGATGGAACACCTCTCCTATAAGGAAAGGCTGAGAGAGTTGGGATTGTTCAGCCTGAAGAAGAGAAGGCTCCAGGGAGACCTTATTGGGGCCTTTTGGTACTTAAAGGGGGCTTAGAAGAAAGACAGGGACAGAGTTTTTAGCAGGGCCTGTTGCGATAGGACAAGGGGTAATGGTTTTAAACTAAAAGAGGTTAGATTCAGGCTAGATATAAGGAAGAAATCTTTTACAATGAGGGTGGTGAAACACTGGAACAGGTTGCCCAGAGAGGTGGCAGATGCGCCATCCCTGGAAACATTCAAGGTCAGGTTGGACGGGGCTCTGAGCAACCTGACCTAGTTGAAGATGCCCCTGCTCATTGCAGGGGGGTTGGACTAGATGACCTTTGAAGGTCCCTTCCAACCCAAACTATTCTATGATTCTATGCTAGTTGGGTCTGATGTTCTACAGAGTTCTTTTTTTGGCTTTTTACAGTTAACACTTACATGCTGCCTTTGGACCAGATTAATCATTGGGTTGACACTGGGTTTCATTTCTGTGCTGAGGACATGGTAATTCATTTGTCAGTTAAAGCAGCAAATCTAAACTGTTTTTTATTGTCTGGATCAGTTGCCTGGAAAACATTGAAATATAAGTTATGTTGATTTTCTTTAGTTAAATTCAAGTTAAATGAAGGTTTTTCATTCTGTGGCTCTCGCTATAAGCTTAACGCCACCTCAATTTTTGATGTAGCTTTTATGTATATATATTATTCACAGTACAGGATTACCACTTCAACATCCATATTCCTGTTGGAATCTGAAGTGTCCTTTAAACATCACATTGGGCAGATTATTAAGACTTCCTACTGTCATTTGAAAAATGAAACCATAGTTTGTCTGTGTTTATCCTTGTCTGTTTATGAGAAGCTGGCTCAGGGTTTTATCTCCTCCAAGCTAGACAACTATAATGCTTTGCTCACTGGCCTGCCAAGTGGTCTCATTACCAAGCTTGAGCAAAACTCTTTTGCCAGAGAAGTATATCTTGCAAAAAAAGACAGCATATCTCCCTAATCCTAGCATTGCTGCATTGGCTACTCAGAAACAAAGGATTGATTGTGAAGCTGACCTGTCAGCCCCTTCATGGTCAAGGTCCTGAATATATCTTCTGATTTAATTTTGAGATATATCGCTTCCAGGCCTCTGTGCTCTTCAGTGCCCTCTTAGTGCAAGTTCCAATTACAAAACTACAAACCTTGTGTGATGGAGGATTTTACCATTATGCCCAACAGCTAAGGAATAAGCTGCCTTTCTCAGTTTAGGAAGCTCATGCTCTTTGCTTAAATCTCCTCTTCTGAAGATTCGCTTGTCTGTCTTTTTCTTTTTTTTAGTGAGTAACATTTTATACACTGTAACTCAGTCATTTGGGGACTGCAATATATTCTGTGCTGCTATGCGGAATGAAGTGGTAATTGTAGTTTTAAGTAGAGCTACTCAAGGTTTTTTCTTTTTAGTTGGTTTGAAAAAAAAATTTAAATTAATTATTATTTTTGTTAAAAGACAAAGCAGTTAACAGGAAAAGATTCTTAGATTTAGGAGAAGGGAGCAAAGAGGAGCACCTCAAGATTACTGCACCCTCCAGTATCCTAAAATTGGTCGCTTATTTGGATTTGGAAAGCTCAGAGCCAAAGTTAGCTATCTTCCCTTTACTGGAGTATTTTAAAATTATCAAGCTGTTGGCTACTCTGGAGTGAGGCTTTCTAAGTCACTCCTATGATGAATGTGTTGTTCATGTAACTAAGGTTAATTGATGCTTGGACCTGAAATTAGATCTGATACATTTTGCTATAGACCGTATGCTGTTCTAGAATAAATATTTGTGTCTTACCTCCACCTTTTGTTATTGTCCTGGTTTCAGCTGGGATAGAGTTAACTGTCTTCCTAGTAGCTGGTGCAGTGCTATGTTTTGAGTTCAGTATGCGAAGAATGTTGATAACACTGATGTTTTCAGTTGTTGCTCAGTAGTGTTTAAATTCAAGGATTTTTCAGCTTCCTATGCCCAGCCAGCAAGAAGGCTGGAGGGGCACAAGAAGTTGGGAGGGGACACAGCCAGGGCAGCTGACCCAAACTGGCCAAAGGGGTATTCCATACCATGTGATGTCACGTCTGGTATAGGAACTGGGGGGAGTGGGGGTGGGGGATCGTCGCTCGGGGACTAACTGGGCATCGATCAGCAGGTGGTGAGCAATTGCACTGTGCATTATTTGTACATTCCAATACTTTTATTACTACTGTTGTCATTTTATTAGTGTTATCATTATTAGTTTCTTCTTTTCTGTTCTATTAAACCGTTCTTATCTCAGCCCATGAGTTTTACTTCTTTTCCCAATTTTCTCCCCCATCCCCCTGGGTGGGGGGGGAGTGCGTGAGCAGCTGTGTGGTGCTTAGTTGCTGGCTGGGGTTAAACCATGACAGTTAAACTGTCAGAGAAAACTGAAAAAAATCTAGTTTTCATCTCAGCATGGAAGGAGCAAAAAATTTTAATTGCTTGTTGAAAGTTACAGATACTCCATTTTCATATAGACCAATTTACTTTTATTAACTAGTGGTCCTTTGCAGAAAAAGTGTATCGTTTAAATAAACCACTAGAAATTAAATTGTTAATGTTAAAATATTTTAAGTCCTCCAAAGTGGAGGAGTGTCATGGTCAAAGAAAAAAAATGACCTTTGTAGCAACCTTCCAAATGGATAGAAAGAGGGTAAGATGACATTTCTTAGAGAGAAGGGGGCTATGGTAATACAAACATAAAATGAAGACAACCTGGATGAGACTTTTAGCTGTTTGGGTCTCGGAAATCTCATATAGAAAGAATAGGGTGAGATTTAGGTATAAACTGAATGTGACAGCTTATAAAAATACATGCTGAAGCGGCCATTAGAGAGGTAGAGGAAGAGTTAGGATGATGCAGTAATGGAAAAAGTGAGAGGATGAAAAGGAAGAGAAAGCTTTGGAAAAAGAATATGGTCAGTGTTAAAGAGGAAGTAAGGTGTGGAGATAGACTGCTGATTGCGGAGGGATTAGAGATTCTGTTGAGGAGAGTTACAGTAAGTGCAATTGTGGAAGTCAAATAGAGATTGTCTAGATGGGCGAGACACTGAAATGGCAATTATAAGTTGTGTATTCCATACTTTGAGAGGAATGACAGATGGGGCGGTAGGTGGAAAGGCTAAGGGAGTAACTGTGAAAGTTGTCTTGTGGCATCAAGGTGGCTGCAAAGGACAGATGTAACACTAGACACCTTTGCCATTAAACATATATTGTATTACAAACACAGCAAACTGTAAGAAGTCCTGAACAGTTTGATGCATTGCATGGTAAACAAACTGTAAGTTCAGCAGAACTGGGCAGGTTTGGTGGAAGAGATGGGAGGTGCCAGATGGTTCTTCTCCCTCCTCCCAGGGGCTGCTGCTTGTCTTGGTAGGATTTGTGCTGTGCTACCTACAACAGCAGTACCTGCTAGTGTCTACATGCTAGTCCTTGTCAGGGTACGTATATTTGGCAACGCAATGGTCAGTTCTTGCCAGTTATAAATCGGTTTGTTTTTATCAACAATGGTTTCATTTCAACAACCTATTAATAGCCTTAGATATACTGTATAGCAGCAACAGATTCTGTGCAGCTGCAGCTACTACCAAAGCAAAGAGTTTAAAAGTTTATGCAGTGCCCAGGTGAGTGATGAGGAGGTTTATGCAGTGACAGAGACTAAGACATAGGTCTTAGTCTAAGCAGACCTACAGAAAGGCTTTTGCAATATTAAAACTTTTTTTGGCAATGCTTATGGGGAGGCCACAAAGGGTTACATTCTATATATTAAATATATATATAATGTTTATATACTTATATTTAGATAGTTTTTTGATAGGAAAAAGACATGTTTTTCTATTGTGTCAGGAAAGAAAGGAAGGAGCATAGGATTATAGAGGAGGAAAAAGGGTAGCATTTTCAGTGATGTATCTGCTTCTGTTGAACTCGGTTGGCTGATATTTATGTGGAACTTCCATGGCCATTTTGGTTTATATGCTAATGTGAAATTAAATTCCATGCAGCGTGGTAGTGACTGGTTAGGATTTTTTTTTCTACAAATTAGTAATTATTTTTAAAATAAATAGCAGTTGTTATCCTTTTGCTAGAGAAGGCAAGAGAGTGGAGGAGGAAATGAGATATTGTTAAATGGAAATGTATGTGGTTCTTCAAAATAACTGAAAATATTACCCTCAAAGAATTTAACTGAATGCTAACTGTACTATAGTATATATAAACACCATTAGTGCATAAAAGTATGGCTTAATGTAAAAAGTTTTATCAACATAATATTTTCCTTTCACCCGAGCTTTTCCCTTGTGGATTACAAATAAAATATTGTAACATAGGAGGTATTAGCAGTCTTGTCAGCCAACTGAATGCAAAGTTTCTGCCAATTAAAACAATGTGTATAGTTCATACAAACTCATCCACAGCAAGTTACAGATATTTAGGGCAGATTTGAAATGCTAAATTATTGCAGAAAGCTTTGTGTGTATTGCATATACAAAATAAATTTAATGTAGTAGTTCTGTAAAATGAAGTTGTTCTCAGTTTATTTTTGCAGTAAATGACCATTTGGGGAGTCCAGGTCACATTATAACTTTTTTTTTCTAAGCAAAAAATGGTGGCACTGATTCTTTTGTTGTTTGACTGTTCAAAGTGCAGCTATAATGAAAACAAGCGTTTCGGTATTTTGAAGGAATGGTTGTAGAGAAAGGGGTTGATCTCATTGTCAGTCCTGGTGTATGTGACATGTTGGAGAACTGACCTTTTGCAGCTCATTCACAAGGCTTCATTTTCCTTTCTGAAACTGACTTTTTCCAGTAGATTTCTTTAGCTTTTTTGCCCTTGCCCAAGTAGATGTTTGTACAATGCTTTTGTTTTTGCATACCAAAAACTTCAAGCCAGAAATTTCCTTATGGGTTCCCCTTCTCCCCGCCCCCCCTCCCCCCCCATGATTTCCTAAGCCATGTGATACATTTTCAGGAATACATTTGCAATGCAGTTTAAAAACCAAACAAGCAAAATCCCCAGAACATTCAACCTGAACACATAGCCCATATAACATCTTGGAGAAAATATCTTCACCACTCTTCACACCTTTATTTTTCTTTGACCACATACTTCATGGTCTTCATTCAATGTAGTTATCATTGGACAGCAATCAAATAAATGAGGCTTATCAGAGCACAAGTGCCTGTTTAAATTAAAGGAAAGCAGTTAAGAGTTTTTAGATGCTAATACTTTGTTCAGATGTTAGCAAATGACTTACACACATGTAGGCAGCAAAAAAGAACAGTACATGCTTTTAGTAATACGTGATCTGGGCAGCACAAAAAAGAAAGGAAGCTTGGAAAGTGTAGTCTTGTGTTTTTGGCAATATTTTGCTCCACACAGTGCTGCCAGAGCAAGAACAGTAGCGGACATTGTCTAAAGCGTCTCTGACCATCCTCTGAACTCTTGGACCACCCTATGGATGGATGGTTGCCGGGACATTTCTTTCAGGGGAAGAGTCTCTTCCTCTGCTGTTGCGTTTTGGCTGCCTTGTCCTTAATCAGAGTGTGTTTCTTTTCGAGGTGTTAATCTTTCTGCTTCTCCCACAAATGTCATTTGTGCTGTAGGCGCTCACTGAATTCCTCTGTCCTTCAGGGTGCAACCTCCACTACAGATTTCAGTTTTATTTTTACTTGGCTTATAAAAGTAAGTCAGAATGTAATTCATAAATCCAGGAAGCCTTCCGAACAGTCTTACAGGCACCAAGCACCCAGCAGGAATTAAAACCTTTCTCTTTCCTGATAGCATAGTCTTTTTTATTTCCCGGTTTGCAAGAGCCGAGGAACGAGGAGGGCTGGGGAAGCCGAGCAGAGCACAGGACAAAAGTGCTAAAGAGAGCAAGACACCTTAAAAGCTGTTAGGAGCAGCTGCATTTTGAAGTTGATGAAGGAAATAGAAAAAGCTATTGACTAAGGCCAAATGCAGCCTGAAATTCCAGAAGTGACCTGCTGTAAACCTGCTCAGCAAGCTAGCGGTCTCCGGGTGTTTAATGCTGACATGCTCTGGGGTATATGGAGGACAGCCAAGCAGCGCGATGGCTGTATGCTGAGAAAATAAGCAAGTTCTCATGTGGGTTTTTTTGGTGTTTTGCGTGTCACTGGAGTATAGTCACAGCAGTAAAGGATGTGGCTCTACAGCGCTGCTGAAACTGTAGTTAGATAACTGCTGGCACTGATAGCAACTCATTATTTCCAGGTGTAAGGGTGTGAATCAGATGGTTAAAACAATTCAGAGGTTTTTTGAAACAGATCATAAAATGCTTCATGTAATGCTAAGACATGCTTTCATTGGCTGATGCTACATACTCCTGAGGCCTTTGCCTTCGTATCACATTTTTGGTATGTCAATGATAGCTGAGAAGTGTTCCTGGTTTTATAAATGGTCTGCAAAGTATCTCCTTCTTACAGAAAGTAGCAGACAAGTGGTAGTTTTCCCACACCTCCAATATTCACAACTGCATGCATCTAAGACCAGTCCATTGGTACTGTACCTGACAATCACAAGTTCAAATACATGATTTACTTTAAATATATAGTATCCAGAATATGTTTTTTAAACATTATTTTTTCTTTTAATGAATAGCAAATAACACTAAAACTTTTTTTTTTAATAGATGAAAGTAATGCAGGCAAAAAGATTTGCTTCATAGGTTGTCTGTAAAATATAGTCATGGTTCTTATGTAGACATGGTATGATGTGTACATTATAGCATACTATACTTTTTCAGCTAAGCTAAAGGGAGTGCTTTTGCAGATGTAGTTTGTGTGGTGCTGCAGAAGACTAAGGATTTCTTTCTGTCCTCTTTATATTCTGACTGAATTAAACTTGTGAGAAAAGGGAACACACAATAGGGCTCTCTTGGGCAAAGCTTGGCAGGAAGGTATAGTGGCCTTTGAAACTTTAGGAGGTATTCTTTGATTCCTTCAAAACTGCAGTTGTGTGGTGGTTTAAAAAAAAAAGTTATGTAATATGGTTTCTGTGACATAAATAAGCTTGTTTGCTTTTAGCTTCTGAATAAATAATACATTCCCAGTCTTACATTTTTTGTAACAAAGTGAAACGTGAATAGCAATATAAAGTCCCAAACATTTTGATCCCTTTATATTTTTTTCTTGCCTTTCTTAGTGCTTACTTGATGCTTAGAGACTAATACCAAGTGGAATTGAACACCTGCAGCTCTCACTTCAAGTTATGCTGTATACTGAAGATGAAGGGAATTGCAGGCGTTCTATATTTCCCAGAACTTATCCCATGTGCCATTGCCTATCTGGAAGGACTTAGTGGTCAAGCAATCTCAGACTGAGCTTTTTGTTGCTGGATGTACTTAAGGCTCTGAATATATGACAGTTTATGCCTATTCTGGGTTTACCACCCTACCCTCCAGCCCCCAATGATATGTTCATCTCTCTCATTTTTGAAGTTCTTGGGATGGTTTAAAATTATTTGGATAAGATCTCATGTTGGGATGTTCTGTAACTTCTTTGCAGGGAATGATTAGTTGCTAGCCATCAGCTATATCCTCTCTGTATCGCCTGTTATCTCCTATCACCTGACTACTGCTCTTGGCCATGATTCGAGATTTCTACATGAATAATTGGCATCTTTTGGGGAGTTAGGAAGGTGGTGTTATTCCTTGCACATCCGTGTAAGGAAGTGATTTTGCATTTGATTTTGGTTCTTGGAGACTAGTGATACCAACTGTTATTAATAACAAACAGCAGAGAGTAAAAAGCGTTCTGGTTAATGTTCTCTGAATCTGAGTTGCATCTTAGATCTGGGTACTCCTTTCTCATTTTCCCAGAACTATTTTCTGTTAGATTCAGTTGAGCCAGACATTCTTTCTAACCTTTTTAGCTTCAAGGAAAAAATCAGCTAGTTTTGCCATTTAAGAATTCTGGCCTTTCACCGGAACCTTTGCCTGTATATGGTCCCAAAGTATATTATTTGAACCATGTGGTATAAATGCAGAGCTACCATATATTAATGTAAGAGCAGAAACAGGACATGTGGGCTTTGGTGCAAAATTTAGAATACTTGTATTATCTTTAAAAAAGGAATTGCATGATCTTGCACATGTTGCTCAAGGAATGAGTTTTGACATTTGAACTGAACAACTTCAGTTCAAAAAGCATCCCATAAGAAATTACAGGTAAAGTATGTGGTAAGAAAAAGTGGGAAATGGTACAAATACTAAATTTCAAGTTAATGTAATGAAATTAATCATCGTGAACAAATAAAAGGTTTTCTGTGCAGATCAAGGGAGGATATAGCCCTACATGATCCTCACACATCAGAAAATAGGGAATGCATGTTTTGCAAGCCATGCTAATAGGTGATGGGAGAGGGAGAGAAGATGCCACAATTCTCTTGGCTCTTCCAGCCAGCCCTTTCATTGCTGGGGCCAGTGAAACTGCCTGTATCACTATTTAAACAAAACAAGCTACCCCCAGAGCACTTGTTTGCAAAGAGTTTTAGACACTAATTAATGAATTTCCACAGTTCCCTTTTTGAGAACTTAATTTTCACAAATATTTATAAAATTAAGTGAAAAGCCAGATAGAAGTACAGGCCTTAGCTTTGAATCGGACCCTAAAGATTTTCTGATGTCTGTGGTAATGCCCATATTACCTTGTTGCATTTGATCTTCTTTACTCCAGTGTATATCAGAAATAGCTTACAGAAGTCAGAGGAGTTACACAGCTGTGCAACTGGTAAATGTCATTAGCCTGAGAATCACACTCTGGACATTACAAACTCTTTTGCAAGTGTTTAGGTTTAACTAAGGGTACACTGGAATGATATTTCATAGTTAAATTTCAATGTCTTTGGTTTTGATATCACTGGAAAGTCATCTATCAAGTTTGCCTCACAGGGCCTTTTTCATGTGTTTTATAACCTATTAGACTAGAATGTAAATCAGCTTTAGTTGAGTTTCACTGAATATATTTAAATCTGTTGGAATTCTTTGAAATTTTTTCTTTTTAAATTTCTCCTTATACCACATCATCATGAAGAACAGACAGAAAACCCTAGTCCATATGTAGTATGTACCATTTCTGATAAATACAGATTGGCAATATGGAATATAGTCACATACTGCATTTTCTTGCTTGTCTTTTTAAAATCCCCTTAATTATTTACAACAAGATAAATCATTTAACATTTTAAATTTTAATTATCTGCAGAAATCAGCACTTAGTATTCTATGCCAAACTTTTAAACTCTGCATAGATTCTGAATTTCCTCTAAATAGATTTCAATTAGGCTTCTTGCTCTTTTTTGCTGGGGAATAATTGAAAGTATAAAAGACCCATTTAAATCACTAGCCCCTTCTCGAAAAAGGGGCAACATTACATACCCAGCAGGCTTTGAATTCTTGATGCGCCTTCAGAAGTTTTCAGATATTTGTTTTAATAATTGTTAAGAATTTATTATGATGCATTAATTGTGTGCTCTGTAAGTTATTAAATAAGGAGTTCAACATATTAATCTTTCATGCTATTGTTGTTAATGCTATATTCAGGAATGAAGCATTAATTAAAATATTCCTTTAAAGATTTTTCTAAAAGAAAACAGTATGTATACTTATCAAGATACATATTTGATCTATGGGGAAATGATTGCGAGCAAAGTTTTGATATAGCATATGCTGAACTTGAATTAAAAAGATTTTGGTTATGTAGAGTTCAAATTACCTTTGACATATTTTTGCAGGTTAGTTACAAATTCTCAACTAAACATAGAGCTCTTCTTTATCATAGAGCCTAACATCAGATTTTAATCATATTTTGTACCCACAGGGTTTTAGGTTTCCAACAGGCCACCTGTCTCAGACATTAAAAAATTCACAGGACAGATGGGAAGGTGAAAGTAGTTGTCCTTGGATAAAGAAATTCTTACACTGCAGGAACAGTCACAGTCAAGGCTGGCCAATATATCACACATATACCCCTTTCTTCTAGCATTGCTGTATCATGATTGGAAATTTCCCTTTAGTAGTATAAATATAGAATTCATCACTTATCCTTTTTCAATAGCACGATTTGCAAAACCTGTCTCTTTTCCACATAATCTATGAATCACTGAGGGATAACATGACATGCATAGTACTTCAGCAAATACAGTGTGTCTTGTACATATACCAGAGCTCCTAGAATTCCTATGTTGTTTATTAATGACACGAGTGTATGACTATTCATTTGTGCAGACCTCCGACACTGGTTTGATAGGTGTGATGTATTTTAATATGACAAATGTACCAACCTAAAGAAAAGCGGTTATTGGAAAGAAGTGTAAAATGGTGATGCTTCCTCCCATGTATTGTCACTGTTTCCCACAGAGATAGTTTTTGAACATCACTGGCCACTATGATGTTGTGGACCAACTCTCAATATTACATAGCAAATACCTGGCAACATTTTTAAAATGCAAGGGGCAAATTCTGATCTTAGGTGTATGTATCCAGTTGTCATTGACCCAGGTATTTAAGAGCCAACAAATCAATTGGAATGATCAATTTGCTATGTTTGTGATGAATGAGAGAGCAGGCCAAATAGCAGACCCTCCTGTGTTTGGCTCCCATGAAGATCTCCTTCTACTTCGGGCTCTTTCTACTCTTCCCTGGCACTAAAGAGGAAAAAATGTTAATGCTAGTATATACTGTTCAACAGCTGTTAAGTGTGCACAGGTGTTCAATAACAAGCATTAAGCCTGTGAGGTTCCACCTGACCTACATGACAGAGGGGTGCTAGCATGTGGTCTGGAGAAAGGTCTGTGCAAGCACCCCTTAACTGGTATGGCACTGGGAAAGCTGGTTTTCTCTGCCTAGCAATTTATGTTTCTAGATACGTGTTTTAAAAGTCCGAGAGAATCCAAATGGGGGGGGCGGGGGGCGACAGGGCAGGAAATAATCTCATTGTAGCTTTTGGAGGTTGCAAGTTCATACTGTAGATTTGCTTTTCCAGTGTATCTTTTGTTGCATACCAGCTACTAATTTAATCGACTAGGACAGAATCAGAGTCCCCCTGCCTGCTTTCCAAGCATATGCCCTGATCACTAGGTAGGGAGGCTGTGCATGTCTATATGTTCATTGTCTCTGGCCCAGATAATGCTAATTCTTTCATACAGAGTGCAGGAGGGATTAAGAGTGCCCACCGGCTCTGAAAGGGGTGATGCTGATGGTTAGTGCAGGCCTTTAGGGTTTGATCCGTCAGGCAGGGGAGGAAACTGAACCTGCTATCTCTATTTTTCATGACTGTTCTAACCAGTAAGCTGCTGTATGAATAGAAGCACACGTTCTTCTGGTCTAGCTTCTGGTTTTGTATAAAGTTACAACTGCACAGAGACATGATTTGGGCAGGTTCTGAGGACACATCAGATCAGGGCATTTACTGGAGATAGGTGTCCGGTCTGCATAATGATTGTGCCCGTACCTTGTTTGGGCAAGAGTGAGGATGTTTTGGGCGTAAGCAGAATTGTAGGGACCTGGGGAGCTTGTGGAAACTGAACAGTCTCTGTTGTTTAGAAGCTCTCAAGATTTACATGGAGATGAAGGAGTGCAGTTCTGATCCTAGGTGCCTTCCAAATGTCCAGTTTTTTGTGCCTCAGTCCTGTGGCACATATTTGTTAATTAATTAGTGCTTGCAAAGAGTTTTACATGGAAAGTCCTCTGCTTATTTTGTTTCAACAGATCTATAGGTAGTTCCACTTGTCCCAGTAATGATATGTCTTGGTCTATGTCCTCTTTGTAGAGATATGAATCCTCTTCAAAGTGCTTTGATCTATAATGTATCTAAGAAATAGGATTGGAAAGGACTTGAGTTTGGGGAAGAAAACCCCAAAGGGTATGAACTTCTGAGCACAGATCTTTGCTATCAGATGCAATCATAATTTTTCTTACAAACTTGCTTGGCTGCCTCTTCAGATCATGGAGAATGCTTGACTCTGTCTCTATTCATGTCTGGCCCAAATTGTTACAGTTTTGGTAGGTAAGAGACCAGTGTATGAATGAACCCAACATAGGAAGATGGATGGCAAAGCACTGGTCCTCTTAACGCATGTGAGAGAGTTTCCTTTATAGTCACTGGGGTGTCATCTGGTGTGTTTGTGGGATACATCTGGGTCACTAACAAGCTCGACTTGTTCATTCTTTACCTACTGATCTCCCAGAAAGTTTTTTCTCAGAAGCCTGAATGCCTTAAGTCCTCTATGAGCAGAGCTCGCCAAGTTATCCTGTGCTCTGAAATCCTTAAGAAAGTCTATTCTAACAAATAGTTTCAGCTCTATGGACTACAATAAATTTGTTTGCTCTTGTGTTGTGGTGCATATTTGCATATAATGTAATCTTTTATCTCTCTCTCTTTTTCTCTCTTTCTCCCCCCCCCCCCCCCCCCCCCCCCCCCCCCTTGTTCTTAATAAATATGTTTGTTTGGAAATAAGGATGTGGAAAGACAAGCATGCCTAATATTGAAGGACAGTATACTTGTGCCTAATACATTAGAGCAATTGTTCAAGAATAATTCATCTTACGTGAAGATTACCCCCGTAAGGCTGCCAAGGTCACAGGGACTTTAGATTATCAGCTGTATAAATGCTGCTTTTGTGTTTTAAAGGGATAGCCTTAACATTTCATTACAGTTCTTTGAAACAATTAACTTTATTTATTTATTCAGTTTTGTATTCCCTATTTAAACATCCAATACATTTTTTTTCTTTCCTTTTTTTTTTTTCCTCCTTGTCTTTTTGTTACTCATATCATTGTGGTAGAATTACTTCTAGACTTCTGCTCCAGAGCAGCAGCTCCCCAAATGTGGGGTGCTGAGCCCCGGGGTAGGTTGTGAATGAAACCCTTGGAACTGCTGCTTTACAGTGGATAGGTGTTCCATGAGATATATGTCAATCAATCTTGTACAGCAAGCGTGAGGAGTGAGGGAGGATGTGAGCCTACCAGAACTGCAGGAGCACTCCTCTAATTCAATGTTCTTAAAAGAAGCTGCTTTCATACATTTAAAGTAGAGGACCATAAGTAAGTCTTAAGATTCAGGCATTTCAGAGACATGAGAAAAATTTAAACCAGAAATATGAAATGTTTTGACAAATTGTGCCCTGTACCTCTTTTAGTGAACATAGCTTCCCTAAAGATAAAGGGCAAGACCTTTGTTTTCTGTAAATCTAGGAAAGTCTATTTAGATTACTAGAGCTAAGGTACTTTACACCAGCTGAGGACTTGCCTATAAACACTTTAAATATATTCCCACTTTCTTCCTTTCAAGCTATTTCTTGTCCCTGGAATGCCTAGTATCTGCAGGTTTTGTAACAAGCTTTGCATCTAGCAACAAAATGAAATTAATTTGCTTTGTTTTAGAAAACAAATCTGCTGTGGACTGCCTGTGACCCACCGGTCTCATTGGTCTCTCTGACTAGTTTTAGGCTGCTTGATCGTATTAAAAGAGGTTTTGCAAACTAATTTAAATATTTTACACTGGTACTTATAAGGATAATAAAGCTGTAGTTTTAACAGGGATTTATGTGATTGTGAACTGGGAGTGAGATGGCCTGCAGTATCATATTTAAGAGGGTGAATTTCTGTGCAAGGCTGTCAGCTAGAATGTTGGTTTGCAGCTGGCAAATGTTTTGGAAAGCCTTGCCAGCATTAAGGAAAAAACATTGAATGTGAATTCCTCCATTATATAACTACTGTGGGTAAATCCTATGACTGTGTTATCAGTATAATCCCATCAGTGAAGAGTTTGCACATTATATTTGTGAATGAATTAATGAATTGATGCCAATTTTCTAGAGGTTTGCTACCTGTGTGGTCAAAATCTTGATGTGTTCATTCTTTACAAAATTGAAATGGAGAATGAGCATTTGATGAACTCCTGACGTGGTTACATTATTGCGTAGGCCTTGCATTATCTTGCACAGGGAAGGAGAGCACCAAGTTCCTAACATCATCACCAAAAAGAACACAGACCTCTGAGATAGTTACTGTTGACAAAAGAAACAGACTGGCCCCATGACACCAGCATGAAATCATGAAAGCATCTCAACTCATGAACAACTTGCACTTAAAAAAATCGTGTAGAATTAGTTTGGTTAGAAAACCTCTGCACCGTTCATTTATTATTTAATCTTATTTTACTTTGTACAGACAAGCTATCTGGCCTAGTGTGAGGCTTCACACAGCCAATTACTTCAAGGTGTTTAGTTCATTTATTATTTAAAGCATAAATCTTGTACAGGTTGTCCATTGACGACCCTGTGAGGAGTCTATAGTAAATGCCTTTCATCATTGCTGACTGACTCATGCACATGGACCTACCTGCTGCGCTAAACAGGCCAGGAAAACTGGTGGATTTGTAAGGTATTGGATTTAATAGCCTTTTTTTATATGCTTAAGTGATGGAAGTTAGTACATATAGTTGAAGCCCAGTGTTAGGATTTAAGAAGAAATGAAATTTTATATAGTGTCATGAATTGTATTTGGTTTTGCTAATTGAAAACAGTGCACAATTCATTTTGTGTGCTTCGTACCTTAAAATGTATTTTTAAAGCAATTGCTTGTGTATTTGAATAAATAAAATGTTGCCATAGGAAGCTACCTAATGTATTTAATAGCATATTCATAGACATTCCCTTTTTAAGACATAGGTTCTGCGGTTATGTTTGTTCTCCCCCTCCTTCCCCAAATCATTCCTCTCAGGCTGATTTTTAAGCCTAGTGCAGTGACACCAGCAAGGTGCTCTCTGAATGGCTTGGAAAGAGACTTGCTCAAGTAATGCACTGACTGCATCTGATGGGTTTACGTGCCATTAACAGTGTCTGTCCCACACTGAATGTGCCAGGTATTTAACTGGGGACTGGTACTAATTTCAGAGCTAATACTAAGCTGTTCCACATCAATGCTTACAGCAGGTGGTTTGAATTGACAGTGTAAAGGGAGAAAAAAAAAGTGAGAGAAAATTGCCATTGTACTATAGAATTTCTCTGATTGAATTGACTGATTATACTGTCAAAAGAGCATTGGGAAACTGGCAGTGCTTATGAGGAGGAAAGAAATGACAGGATTCTTTTAGAAAGAGGTTCTCTGACTTAGCGCAGTCAAATAGTTCAAAACAACGATAAGATTTGATGTTAAAGGTTTTAATCTAGCACTTAAGAAGTCTCTGTGTTCTCCAGTTTATGACTTTTAAAGCTAGCATCCTGTGTAAACTGATCCTGCAGTTTTCTTACTCTATATTGTCCCCTTTCAATACTTATCAGGTGATTCAGCATGAATCAACATAGGTGATTCAACATAGTGAATCCCACCTTTCGTACTACCTTTGCCTTTGGGTTTAAAAAAACAAAACAAACCCCAAACTAAACCAAAACCCCACCCCAGCTTGTCACCTTCCAAAGCCAACAGCACTGTTGTATTTGAAAAACAAGTTGTGTAAGACATCTGGGGAATGTATGTAAAGAAGGTATACTCAGTGGCTTATAATATTGCAAAGTTGTTCAAATATATAAATAAACAATGTCTTAAGTGAAGCTTCTTAACTGCATTAATACCTAATTCCGCTCACAACTGAATTACTCTTCTAACATTTGATTTCAATGGAACAAGACCAGACACAAATCAGAGAAATAGTCTGAATGTTTTTTAGTCATGTAAATTAAATTTTTCAGTAATGACCAATTATCCTGTTCATTTTAAGTTATTAACTATGCCCTGTGATAGCACTGGGATTTTTTTCTTTGTCTGATGGGACAAACTTTTTTTTGATTGTATGATGCCACTGATTTCACCGGGCAGATTTTGGGACTTATCTGCTCCACTAAGGGGTTGTGCATGTCTTTGCTGATAGCACCAGTGACCAGGAGAATTTTCTCTCTATGTAGGCTCCAAAATTGGATGATAATGAAAGCAGCTTTAAAAAGGCCTCCAATCTGTCCTTGTATGGGTGGCATAGAATTTCATGAATGTAAATAAAGTAAATATTGCCCAATTCTTTCTGACATTACAAAATAGAGTTGACATAAGAATTTTTCTTCTAGTTTGTCTGAAAAGAAAGTTGGTTCATGAAGAATAAGAACTAAATAGAAACAAAAGTTGATTTCTCTATCAGATAGATCTTGTAAATCAATCCAGAGACTTATTACCCTTTTGGTTTTGGAAATCACGACAGTTAAACTTCTTAGTGAAGTTGTTTTCAAACTGTGAAGAGGGGACTTAGTATAGGCTGCCAGAATAGATACTCTCTCTCATTTCTTGTACAAATATAAGTGTGCTTTCCTTCATGAGCTTTGTGATTTATGTAATTGGGGTGCCATTAAAAGATAGGTTACAGTGGAAGCTGTAAGGGCGGGAAGTGGACAGCAGTCTGCTAATCTCTTCAGTCATAGGACAGAACATTATATATAATCTGACACATATATGATGATATAGTATACTTAAGTATAATTACATTTATATGTAAATATATTACTAGTAGGAAGCTTAATTCTGCAAGGCAAGGAAAAATTCTGTATCTGAAAGTGTATTAGAACATGTGTGGTTTTGATGCACCATTTATAATGTTGAAGGCTATATGGCTACATTATGGTTATTCCAAAACGCCATTGCAGACCAGTCGGAAACTACATTCCATAGGATTTCTATGGTGACTACAGAGAATTTGTTCCATTGCTTCCAGAGCAACCAGTTGTAGCTTATAGTGGTTTTAGGGCTAATACATGGAGCTTTGCAGTTCTACTTGCCTTTGAACTGTAGTGCTGAAAGCGAGTGCAACATAAATACAACAGGCAATATATTTTATAATCTGCAGACTTTATCAGACCATTTATAGTTTGGCAAACATAGCAGCAGAATCTGGAAAAAATACAGTATCCTTAAATTGTTTTCTTATGTCAATCAAATTGTACAATCATTTCTTCTCTTTGCATTTGAAAGAAATCAAATCCTTGCTTCTTTGGGCTTTTACTAGTTGTAAACGTTGATATTACAAGGGGAAAAGTATTTTGTTTAGACCACATTTATCTAGGAGGCATGTTTGCTTTAAGTTGGCGTTCAGGCTCTTTACCTATTTGAAAGGGAAAAATAGCATGAAAGAATGACTAGCCGTACTGCTGGATTCATGAATTTAACTTCCCTTTGTGTATGGAAGGAAGAGATATATCTTACTATTTCATAGCTGACAGCATGAATGGTGTAGATTGTCATATTTATAATGTGAGGGGAAAAAAGTTAATACCACGTAGCATGTAAAACAAAAATAAAATGGCCACTCCATTGTATACAAGGAAAAGAGGTTAAACTGATTGCTATTCATTGCTCTGAACGTATTGCTATGTGGAGATTAAGGATCAACTCTTCTTTTACCAACTGTCACTCTCCTTACCTAGGATGAGGTTTTGGCACAACTTAAATTGAAGATCTCAATAAGTTTTATTTGGCTGTCAATTTGATTTGATGCGAGCTGATACAAGTTAAGTCCAGTTCTACAAAAGGAAAATCAGTAGTGTGTACTAAGCTTTGTTGAAAAATTTACTCGTGACCTCATTCTTTGAGGAAAAGAACTTTTTTTAATATGTCATTATCTAACATGCACATTGGTTTCCTATTCCTGCTCGCTGCTTTTAAACTTATACTTCATTTTTGTATATGACATGGTTTCTTATTCCAGCTTGTGGTGTCACAAGTAGGAGCACTCGATAACAGGGAAGGTGAACTGCATGGATGCAGAAGCAGTAGGGCGTTACATTTGTGGAGTGAAAAGTAAAACATTTTCATACAAGAGAAAAATAATTGCAAATAAATGGAAACTTTTTAACTTGGATAATGTTCATGGTGCAGCTCTCTGTGGTTGATGTGCAAAGCAGGTGAGAAATAGAAAGTAGGAGGGATTTTCTCTACTTTTCTGAAGACAGAAATGGAAACATGACCTGTGGACAATGCTTCAGGCATGTTGAAACCATTACTTAAATCTCCCCCATCTCAGATTTTATTCTGAAAGTGTGTTTGCCAATTGCAAAATGATAAAAAGTTCTACTGAATTTTTTTGACTTATCTCTAAAAATCAGTTGAAAACTATGCTCACAGCAAATTGAAAATTACATACAGGACATAGTTTACTTTGGAAAGGTTGGAAACTTTGTTCTTCAGTATTTTGGGAGTTCTGTAGCCCTCTGGTGGAATGTAGGGAGAATCTACAAGTAAAATATTTGATAATCAGTTATATTCAATCATGTTTTACCAGATAGCTGAGTAATATATTCTTTCTCTAGTTGTTTATACAGGAGTGGTGCAATCAGCCATAAAGCCTAAGTTTCCAAGCATTGCTTGAAAAGTCTAGATTGTCTTTTTTGTCAAAGTTTTGTATCTTGCAACAGTGCAGGACACAAGAGGTAAAGAGTTTTAAATGGCTTGACTGGAGAGGGACTGCTTGATGAGAAGGGTGACAAGAAGTTTCCATGGCCTGACTAGAAATGTTCAGCCTTTGTGATCAGAGATGTTCAGTCTGTGTCCCTGAAAAGATGGCTCTATTAAAATCAACTGTTGTATTTGGTCAGGAGCTGATACTTAGTTCTGACAAAGAATTTTTTAATTTTTTTTTTTTCTTCTTGCTGAGAGAGTGAAAAGCAAAATGTCTTCCAAGGTGCTGCTCTGGTAACAGGAGAGGAATAACTAGTGACATATTAGTAGTGTAGAGTCATGCAGTCTTAAGAGAAAGTGGAAGCCAGTTTCCTTGTAGCCAGTATAGCAGATGTGAAAGAAAAGCACAGCAACAGCAGGCTTTTTTGGGGGTGGAGGTAGGGGGATGGCAATAGCAGAGGTCCTGCAAGAAGCGGTAGGGTGTTAGCAACTTACTTTTCAGGTGGCATAGCCTCATTGCTGTTGAGTTTTAGAGAAGACACTGGGGCATGGCTCCTATTGACGTATGTGGAAGGGGTCAAGTCGGAGTGAATAGAGAGGCAAAGGAAAATAAAATCATGCTAGGGAAGAATAGAAATGTGGAGTTTTGGGAGTGGGGACATCTGCTGAATACCTGTGTGAGGATGAAAGGAAGACAAAGTAGTTGATTCTGGTGGGAAGAAGAAAATGATTCCTCTGGGGCTGGGCTCTGAACTCTGATTTTATGAGCTGTGTTTCGGAAGAAGGGAAACATGGATACTTTTTGGGGAGTGGGGGTTCTGAAAGAGAGGGACTTGAAAAGTACTCTATTCTTATTGTATGGCCCAGCTGGTAGAAGAAAAAAAACCCAAGAAACAAATCGCTGGTGAATCTGAAATTTCTAAGAACTGGCAGTAGGAATTGCTCACGGAATCTCAAATACTACAACATGGGAATTGAAGGTGGCCAGGAAAAGAAATAAATGACAATTCTAAGCAGTCCAACCCTTCTCATTGTGGACCTGGCAAATTTTAATAGTTCTAGTGCTTAGCTGAAAACTTTCATGATGTGTCTACAGACATATAGGATGTTTATTGGCGTTCCTGGTCTCTTAAATAAATTAGTTACCTTTGTTAGACAGTAGAAGCAAATTCTGTGCTGTTGCAAGAAGAGAGGCAAGCTATGGCTTCAAACTGGAAAGATGGTAGACCAGCACTACAGGGTAGGGTTTTCCATATTCTCCATGCCTCTACTACCAACTCAGTTTCTGCAAGAGTCTAACATGTTCCTTGCAGAGTGTATCTACTCAAAAGAGTTTCAGAGCAGCATACAGATCATGAAATAGTTGTCAGGATTTCTTGTGTGAACATTAGCTGTCTGGTGCAGTAATTCTCTATGACTCCCATCCCAGTCTAGTTAAGATAAACCAGTCAGAGCTGGGAGGTCAGTGAAGTTGCAAATAAAACATGACCATTTAAATCAAAGCTTATCCTGGTACTGCCACGTGGGAATTAGGTTAATGCACTTTTGGAAATGCTCCATTCTGATGTTTGAAGTCACGTGCACAATGTATACTCGTTGAATTTCCAGGTGGTACAGACACGGCTGAGATGCCCTGCTGTATTTGATCAGTTGAAATACATGCAGCCAAGTTGTTTAAAAGACAAGTGTTTTGTCTCTACCCTCCTTAGCTCACCAGCACTCTCCACCTCCCACAGGACATTCTTTTGCCTTTATTCATTTCTGCACAAAACAAGTTCTAAGATCTGCCAGCAGAACTTTGTATCTTAAAACCATGAACACGTTTCTTTCTCTTTTGCAGAATTTCAAGACTAAAGCCTTTGTTAGCTTTTTCAGAAAGAAATTTAATTGCTCCCAAGCCAGGATGCTTTATGCCAGGTTTCAGCCCGTAGCCACTTCTTACTGCCAAGTTCTGAACCCCTGAAAATAAGGGCTTATAGAACTGCTGACACAACCTTAACTATAATAATGCGAGTGACACCATCATAACACTAATGATAAATGGCATACATTTTAAAACATTTAAAATGATCATAGCCTTAAAGTCAAACACATCTGGGAAATATTAATGGTATATGAACTGCCCTGTGTGGATCTGAATTATGAACAGCACAGAGATGGAAAGAGATAAATTGCATAATAAATCACTTTACTTATTGTATTGTTTACTTTAAGAAAACCATATATACTTTCTGTTTATGCAGCATGTCAGCTGTTTGAAAAAAGATGAATAGTTCTAAATTCATATTTATTCCAAAGAATGAATATTTAGCACTCTGGTGTCACACTGACTTCAGAGAAATAATTACAGTATATGGTTTTACCAGCAATGATGCTCAGAGGCCATTGAGTTTGTATATATTTAGTATGGTTTTATCCTCTGATCAGTTTGTTCTTTTTCATTTCATGGATTTATAGAAGTCAGGTGTTTTTCAACCCTCCTTTCTAATTTGGCAGAAATGGCATACACAGCATTGTTTCTGATGGTGCTAAATGGATAATTGAAGAAAGTGTTTCACAGTGTTTCATCATTTACTGTATTATAACCCCCCAATTCTCAAAATGTGTGTAATAGTTCTAGATTTTATTTTTTCCAAATGTCACTTTGCCAAACTGATTAAGCACAAGGGAGTCAAGGAGCTTTCCCAATCTATCTTATTTATAAGAACGTTGATTCCGTGCAAATAAGTTACATGGACTTATTTTAAAATGCTTCACTGGGTACTGAAATAATAGTAATTTATGGGCAAAATTCAGATGTGCACCTGAGGCATGAGGATTTTTCAAGGGGCTGTGTATGGGTCAAAAGCCCCATAGTCAACTTAGATCTGTGATGATAAAGTCACAAATATCTCTCCCATCCTGTTCATGCATGGATCAGATTGTGATCCACCGATTCTTATCCTTTTCTTGTTCTTTTTTTCTCTTCTCTCCTCCAGTCTCCTTATTGAAGAGCACTGATGCTTTTGGTTGGTTGGTTGTTTTTTTCTTTTTCAGTCTTCCCCCATGATTGCTGGCTCTGCCTAGGCTTTCAGAAGGGCTCTCATCTCTTTGCTTCAGGTATTGAGGAGCCCAACACAGAAGTTTTCCTTAGCTAGGACAGGTTTAAAGGTGACATGCAACCTGAAATTTTTCAGTCATTTTTTAGACAGCTAGTGCAATTGTATACATGGAGGAGTAACACTGTAGAGGTAATGAACATTGAGCACTGAACAGTATTTTAATACATTCAACACAATAATTGCTTTTTCCTTCCTGAAAGTATGAATTTGTGTTTGGTTTTGATTTTGTCTACTTCTGATGTCATTTGTCCTTTTGTTCACAGCCCAGGTGCTTCTTGCTCTTTTGCTTCCTCAGATACTTCTTTCAGAACTAATGCTTTTTCCTCTGGTCTTTCCTGTCCTATTTTTGTTTTCAGTTGGTTGGCAACATTTAGTTCTTCCCTGCAGAAAACTCAGTTCTGGAAATGTTTTTCCAGTATATCATTTATTGAATCTGCTATATTGAAGAGCTAGGCAGGCTCCTCCCCTTTGTTTCCTGCTGTCTTTAGAACATGCTTCATTTCTTATGGACGATTATAATCTTGGTCACCGTTTTTCTTATAGACTTAGAACAATAAGAGAATGGTAGGAAACGTAAGAAGACTCAAACCGAATAAATATCATAGGGCTATGAGTTTAAAATGTGCTATTCTCAAATAGTATTTTTTTTCCTACCTTTTTTTTATTTAAGGGTACTTTAAAAAAAATAATTCATAAAATATAGAGTGTGATTTTTCTGCTTCTCTGCCTGTACTCTACTGTAAAGTGTAAGGAAAAATATTTTCCTTTTGCAAAAGTATAATCTGGAGGTAATGTTTTACTTTTCAAATGAAACTTAACTGGAGGAAACTTTTGCTTCAGTACAGAAAAGGCATAAATGAAAGTTCCACAGAAAGACACTAACAAAATGATCCCACAGTTGCCAAATTAATTAAATTCTATTAAAAATCATAAATCTTAGACTTCCAATTTTATGTTACTCTAAAAATAAATAGTAATCATTGTTGCTTCTTTAGTTTATCACATAACAAACTAAAGAAGGAAAGTGAGCATTCAGAGTCTTCAGAAAAAGTAAAAGCATTATGAAAAAAGAAGTATTTTGAAAGGTATTAACATTTAAAAGAGTATTTTTTTAAAATTATGAATTAGTTGTTAATATCTAAAGGCCAGGTGGTTCTGTGAAATGCAATTTAGTGTAAATAACAAAATAGCCCTATTTAATCACACATTGTGAGTTAAAAGAACCAAATCCTTAATATTCAAGTTTTCAAATAAAAGTAGCAAGATCAGCAGTTCCAAAAGACGGAATGTCTCCCAAGATATTCTTTACATGAGAAATGGAGAGGAGGTTTTTTTTTTTTTTTTAGTGTTGCTAGCAGTTATATATAAATCTGAAGTTTTTAAAAAATTTTCTCTTGAAACATTTGTGTTTTAGATTGATTTTATGTATATTGCCAAATCTTATTGCAATCAGTTTGAGAGATTAATTTGGAGATTGTTCACAGCATTCTAAATTCTTTGGTTTCTCTTCCACTTATGGGAATTTTCACCTGATTATTGTTTCCTTAATCTCTTTCAAAAATCCTTGCCAAAGTAAGAGTTTGAGTCTCTGAAAGAGATCTGCAAACATGTTCACACCTTGAATTATGCTGGTTTTCATACTTAAAGGCACTGAAACACTAAACTGGTGTTCCAAGTTCTCTATCGTTTCCTTTATATTCTATACAGATTATTGTACACTGCTGACATATTACATGTCTCAAATGTACTGTTCCTGTACAGGATCCCGATAAGTCTCTGAGTACATTCATTAATTAAGAGATATATATCCAAGCCAGAAGAACATTGACATGATTCACAATATCTGTTAAGATGGTGTCTTCTATTTTATTAAACTGTTCACTGTATTTTTGTATAAAATGGAAGTTAATATGGGCTGTGGTCCAGAAAAGCACTTTAGACATGTACATAATGTTAAACATAAATAGTTTCATTGGCCTCAATGACACTGCTCATTAGCTTGTAATTATTTACATATTTATTTCTGTATTTAAACATCCTATGGAATCAAGCCCACAGGCAACGCATCCACTGAAGGGAGCCAGAATGGAGGGTAGAAACCTGCAAATTTAATTTCTTTTTTGTTGCATTATAACTGCTACTTATAACCCAAACTTATTTTTGACATTTATTATAGTGAATGGAAAGGAACTACTGCTTGGTACTCACCGATGTGTTAGAAAGGACCCAATTCTGTTTTTTATTTAAGAAACATTAATATAGAACTAATCTGTACAATGTTATACGACTCAGAGCTTTTACTTTCTGGAACTCTTAAAACCCTTCAGGCGAACTTTTCTTCTTTTTCTAAGTAAACATAAAACAAGCATTATGAATAGTTGTGTCCTAAAGATAGCAGCTGCACCATTCAAAAGATTAGGCTGTCAGTATTATTTTGAGCTGAATTTGCAGAGGCCCTGATGATTATTTTCCAAAACTCTGGTAGTGATTTTGGTGGGGGATAGGCACACGTATGTGCCACAAAGCTGTATGTTTGTGGCACCTATGTGTGCGTATTGTTTGCTTTGTGTTTTTAATATATGCAGCTGATAGAGATGATGTCCCCTAAATCCCATTGTGCACTTTATTCAAAGACTACAGAAATAAGTGGAAAAACCTCCTGTTGACTGTAGTCGTTGAATTCTTGGCATAAATCAATCAAGCACTGATCGATATAAACACATTTTGACACCTAAGCGATAGAAATGGCAGTGGGCAGGTAGTGTCGCCGTTCCAAGTTTTACTCTCTCCATTTGAGTTGCTTTATAATACATTCGTGTATAGCGTGTGCATAGTCATTTTTCAAATATCATGCAGCAAGCAAGCATCCAAAGTGATCCCCAACGCTCCTCTTCAAAACTAAATAATCCAGTGTGAGTTTTTTCCTTCTAAATTAAAAGCAAAGAAACCTGTTACATATGTGTATGTGTAGGAAAGTGTGTACGTGTATACGTGTTTTTGTGCATGAATACGCAGGCACGCACACTTATTTTGCCAGTAAACTGTTGCCTAAAGAAAAAAAAATATTTCCTAGCCACTTGTCACAGGCTACTTCTACTCTGCCATTACAGGTGTGACTGTAGCATCTGTAGGCGTGCCCAGTCTAGCTTCAACCAAACGCAGTCGAGCTGTAGCAACATGGATTTCAGTGCATGCTAAGTGCCCAAATATGCAAATAGCCTGCTGGCTGCCTCTCTGCAGCACGCTCTGGGACTGGTGATACACAGCTTTACCATCATTCATACCACAGCTAGCTTTGGTCTGGCTGCACTCACACATTCGCACCTCTGCTTGCTGCAGAGACAAAGCCCCAGTGGATTATTTGGAAGGCAGTGTCTTGTTACAATTTTCTGTAAACGTGTTAGAAAAAGACCGTTTTCACTTTCTAAAGGGAAGAAACTGCCTAAGACTCTATTGTGAACTCTAATATGGTTTCTGTGCAGCCTCTAATGTTGGGTAAAGCACAGGAACTGCGTGGATTAATTGAATATGGGTCAAAGAACTGTATCCAAGGAGTCTACCTGTGCTCCTGCTTCTGTCATTTCTGATGCCTGAAAAGCTGTTGCCTCCACATGTTCTGCTTCAGGTGCCAATGCATGCTCCAGGGAGAAGGACGTACTTTGCATCTATGCATATCAAGAAGAGAATAATCAATCAGTTTTTCTCCCACCCAAATAAAAAGTATTTGGAAGACTGAAGTTTCAGGTTTTTTGTAGATGAATTATTTTGTGTTAACTATTTTCTGAGGTTTTCTGCTTTAAAAAATAATAACAAAGAATCAAAGGTAGAATAAGATCCTGTGTTTTTCACAGTCCTGTGACAATGGAAATAGGATATAATATAATTCAATAAAATTAGATTTTTCTGTTTAGTTAGAGTCCTTTTCACTGAAATAGTTCAGAATCAAAGGTCTGCCTTCTTAGTAAAGGGGGAGAAAAGCAAGCCTGGTTGTGCTAAAAATTTGAATAGTAAAGAATCTGACCATGTAATTCTTTATGGCAATAGTGAAATGTACTCTCTATATCCAAATGTTTAAACTTCAGCAGTTTTCATGCAGATTAGGTAATTGTTTGCCTAACTGCCAGCTGTGAATTCAACTGCTGGTTAACTAGCCAAAAATGCGGATTTGCAGGTGAATAGAAATACTTACACATTTTAGTAATGGTAGCAACTGCACCGAATTGAGATTTTAACTTGCTGAATGTTTTTTAAAAAGTCATGCTGCTAAGTATATTGCACACATTTTCTCCTACCTTTTCATATTTTATCAAGCAATAGTTTCAAATGAATGCTTTAAAGATCTATGGAAGTGAATGGTCCTAGAAACTGTTAAAATCACTTTAAACCTTCCATTTTTCAGACAATAAAATTTTACCTATGCATAGTTTATAATATTCTAAATTAGTGTTTGCTATTGCTCTGTGACCATCGCTATTGATTTTGTGACCATTTTACTAAAGCATCCTTCTGTGTTTGAAGAAAAAAGTTTTTACTTTGAAATGAAATAACAGGAATGGAGTGGTATGAGACATTTGGCTGGATGCACTTTAAGTGAGCAAAAATTTGCTGGTGTATCCCCTGCTCAAATAAGTGTAGTTGCTAAAAGTGTGTGTGTATAAAATAAATAAATAAAATCACAGCCCTTGCTAATACTTCTATGGCAGCAAAACTGGAAAGGAAATGGAAGAGTACTAGAATAAGGGTCTAATAGTTTATTCCATTTAGGGAAGAAATGTAGTTTGGTTTTTTTTTCTTCTTTTTTAATTTTGCCAATGTGGGTTAAGCTACAATTACACAGGGTGTGGGGGCGGGGGGGGGGAAGGACACTAGTAAAGAGCAGGGAGGTCTTGGTTTGGTTTTTTTGCGAAGCGCTGATTTGGGGATGTCTATAAAATAATTCAAAGAACAGCTGTAAAATGTGATCAAAGAGCCATGTTAGAATTCAGGTTGGACTGAATATGGAAACTTTCTTTTTCTTTTTTCCTTTTTCTTTTAAGCCTGTTCTTATTTTTTCATTCAAGTAATGAGAAATTGAGCTGTAAAAAAGACTGCAAATTCTTTCAATTTTGTCTTACAGTCTCTAGTCTTTCACACGTTTTTAAGTCTTCTTTTGCCATTTTGCATTATCTCCAATTAAGTAACATTTTCAGTACAATGTATTTTGAATATTCTGTATGTTCTCAGTTTTTCAAGAAATAAGCTTATACATTGTGACACATAAAACAAAAGCAGAAAAGACACAAGAATGCAGCTGTTTATTACTAGCTGATGAAGAATTAAATAACTTTTTTGGACCATCTGCAAAGCTTACTCATATGGCCTCTGCTTTTTACTGTCATAAAATGTAGCTTTTGAATTAGTGGCGAATTCGAGCTCTGAAATTATCACTACTAATCACGTATTGTGAAAGAATGGAGAATATACTATTCACAGAATCACTAACTATTGCTTGATTTTATAGTTACTGTATTTGCTTTCTATGACAGTGGCATATTCTAACACGTCTTATCTCCTCCCTTATCTCTTCTTAATTTAAAGTGCTGGTAATGAGGGAAGGGTATGCCCTCAATCCAAGGTTAGGAGGTGAGAAGGATTAATCTAAATGGGGTCACAAGGTTTTCACCTCTCCCTTCACTATGGACTTACAGTAGGCAGCCCTTCCTGGGGTAAGGGAGAGTCACACGAATCACAGAGCCTTCGGAAGCAGTAGCAAGGTGGAGCAGGGATGCATATCTGGCTTTTTGTTCTGAATGCTACTGTTCTCTAGCCGAGAAACAAATTATAGGGAGCCATGGTTAAATTTTGCATCTGTGTAGGATAGCAGTAAAGGGGCAGAAGCATCTGTCTGCTTATCCAGCAGCCCAGCTGTAAAGGTCAGTTCAGTATCTCAAGATTGTGGGAGAATCAATTCATCTGTGAAACACATAGGAGGGAGGGAAGGAAATGGTGCTCCCCCAATTTGGTATCCCCCAACAGAGGTATTTTTAGGAACTTGCTGAGGATTCACTTCATCCTATCATCCCAGTCATTAAAGAACATATTAGTTGGTATTGGCTCCAATATTCATCTCTGAAGGACACCAGTAGTAAATTAGTTGCCAGTCAGACTTTGTACCACTGATCACAGGCTTTTGAGTCTGATGGCTCAGACAGTTTTCCACCCACCTTATTGTGCACTTATCCAGTCTACATCTCGCCCCTTTGGCTAGAAGGGCCTATTGGGAGACTAGGTTGCAGATGTTCGTAAAGCCAAGGTAAGCAATATTACTGCCCTCCCTGTACCCATCTTAAACAATCATCTTATAAAAGGCAGTTGAGCTGCTCAGGTATTACGTGCCCTTGCTACTTCGTGCTTGCTGTTCCCAGTCACCTCTAGTCTTTCACATGCTTGAAAGGGGCTTTGGGAAGGATTTACTCCATAGCCTTATCAATTAATACCAGGGCTGTCATTGTGAAGCTTCCTCCAACTCTATAAAGCAAGCTTCATCTAGTTCTTTTTCTTGATCAGGTGGTCTGCAGCAGATGCCTACCATGACATCACCCGTGTTGCTTTGTCCTCTGATCCATACATATAAGCTCTCAGCTGACTTGCTTCCATTGTCCTCTTTTCTCCCTGTTACCTCTGAGCCTCCCTCCCTGTGCACCCTGAGCATGAAGGCTGGAGAGTGCCAGGCTGCTCAGACTTAGCAGCAATCAAATGGAGCAAAGGCATGGAGGGCAAAAAGGGCAGCCATGCCCTTGGTGAGGGAGAGAGGTGCATCTTTTCTGAGATCTCCCAACTTACCTCCCCTCCCAACTAACATAAATCTCCACCCTTCGCTGCCAAAGGTGGTCAAGCCCTTCCCATGAGATTGCTCTCCCTTTACCCTGTCTGAAGGTCTTAGAGTCAAAAGGCCAGATATCCCCCCTCATTATCCAAAGCCCAGGTGGGAATTTGAGAGCAGAAAAGTGGGGCATATCTGCAAAAACACCCACATGTATGTAACTCAAGCTTTATAGGAACCCAAAATAGGAGGGAGCAGAGCTGAATCTGTGTATGTGATCAAGCATGTGTAGCACGCTGCACGAAAGGTAGATGCTGTTTTTGAACACAGTATCTCTGGGAGCAATGCACCTCTCCACCCAGACTGAAGTGCAGGTTGCAGCAGAGCTCACAGAAGAGGGGGAGGCAAATGGAGAGGATGGGATCCATTCCTGGGAGCTGAAATCAGCCAAGAGAGTTATCCAGCACTCTTGGAAAGGCAGTCTGACTGCAGCCAGCTACCCTGACAATGAACGTTTGTAATGAGGAATACATCTTGCATAGAATGCATTTGTTTTGAGGGAAAGGGAGTAAAAGGCACTGAAAGGAGGATAGTGAAGGATATTACTTGTCCACTGAGTGAACTTGTGTCTTCTGATGGTTGGAGTACTCGGTGATCCATAGAAAGGGATTCTCCTATTACATGTAAGGGGTGCTAAACATATAGAAGAGGTGGTTGCCAACAGCCTCATACGTAACTGATAGAGTGGTTCTATGTATGCAGTTAGAGAGCCAAGTAGTAGAGGTGAATTATACCTTTCTTTCAAGCAGCAGTCCTGAAAGAAGTGGCTTTTTCTGCTTGTACCTTCAATGTCTGGGCTGGGGTGATTAAAATAAGATCTTTGCTTTTGTTTGTCACCAAAAGACACCACCATCCCCACACCACACACACACACACACACACAAAAAAATAAAAAAAAAAAAAGAGACAGACAAAGATCTGATAAGGCTGACATTGTTCTCTGATAAGCTACTTTTAGTCAGATATAATTCGAGACAGGAAAAGAGAATTTCTGATTTCAGTAAAAGGTTGAGTAGAGAAGGGAAAGGGGTCCAGAGCAATCCCTATATTTAGGACTTTCATTTGTATATTTTCTCGCAAACTAAGCTTTTGAAATACTCTTGATTGTGGAGTTCCATGCTTTAAGAAAAAGAATCTGCATGTATTTCTGGATATGCTTCACTCGGAGCTGTGCACTTTTAGAAGAAATTGAGTATTGCAGGGAACCAGATGTTGTGACAATCCCTAGCTGGGGTTTTGGCATCTAGTGGCTATAGTCACCTGGTACGAGCTAGAGCAGAACATGCCGTACTCACCTCTGAAAGTGGGACAAGCTCTGCACGGGGAGTTGAGGTTGAGCTTTCATAATTTGTAGTTAAGTTGTACTTAAGTTGCATAGAGATGGATCCTAACGTAACTCTGACAGAACCAAGAATAGCATGTTTGAAGTTAGTGGAGTTACTAAATTGTGAAGAAGTATAAGAGATCGTAACTGGACCTGCTATTATAAAATAGTTGAATAGCACTGACTATATAATATTGTTAAATAGTAAAGCAAACTTCATTATATTCTAACACAAAATGAAGAATGTACTTGAATGCATGCATTCAAATGATGCTTTTATTAATTTAAGGCTCCACAGTTCTCTCAGGAGGTCATGGAGTTACAAAATATCATAAAAATCTGGCTTTACTATCAGGACCTCTGATGGCTTAAGGATATGTAAACAGTTCATAAGGCCAGACAGATTCCAATTGGCTACACATCTGAACAGCCTCACATGAAAATGTTACTTCAGGTAACATCTAGCTGTTTTTAACCAGGATTTGGCATTCATCAACTTTAGATTAATTCAAGACTTCTCTATGTATTTTAAGAAAGAAAAGCAAAGGATTCAGGCGAGAAAAGTTAGACTAGCATGGTATCAAAAAACCTTTCAGAACAACAAACTGTTTCTGAACCTGGAAAGCAGAAGTAATAAGTGAGTCTTGCTGTATTTGTTACAAACCACTATGAAGGGAAAGAAATCAAGTGAACGGCAGCCCTGAGGAACCTGGCATAGATCTGTTCTAAGATCCCATTAGAATGCAATTCAGGAAGTTGGCTGACGTTGTATTTGCCGTGGTTATCTCTGGCACACTGTGTATTATTTATTTCTATCAGCTACTGAATAGAGATATAGAAACATATGCTGTCAATTATATTGAAATCTATTTTCTTCTGTGTCTGTGGTTTCAATATAAGGTTGAGTTCCACCGAAGTCCAAAACAAACCACTGCCCCACCATGGCCTTAGGTTAGTGATGGAGCCGAGGGAGAATTTACACTGGCTGTGTTTATTAATGTTTAGCACTTTTCATACTTCTAAGTAAGCATTTCTAAAGGAATGGTAATTTTGGCCAGATTCCAAGTGGGCAGTTTCATTCTGGCAACCCTTATTGTTCTGACAGCTTCAGCTAAGTATGTAGTCTTGCTCCTATCGTCACCTTTCCTTCATGAATATGTTAAGCTGGTACTGCTTAGAGATGTGTTCTCACTCATTCTGTGCCACCCCCACTTACACGGGCATTTATACATCCATGTGGTAAACTGGATTAAGAAACCTGTAAACTAACCCAGTAAAAATCACTTAGTAATTTTAACCTTACCTATTCCCAAGGGAGATGATGGTGCAGGGTGGGTATACAGTACCACTGTTGAGAGGAAAGTGGTTTCTTTCAGCTGTAACGATGGTCTATGCCAGTTTAATGTGTTTGTGTAGCTAAGATCTTCTTATTTATTCCTCTACACAGCTCCCAAATATAACATATTTTTGGTAGTATATGAAATGATATCTGTATTCACTGGTGTCCAGCTGTTTCAAGTGAAGGGCTAAACATATTTCAGAGAAGTCAAGGGGATGCAGTCTGTGCTTTGAAAAAGATTCCTACATCTGTTCCATTTGCTTTGCACAGTTCTTCCTGCTTTTGTTCCTTTTCAGGAGGAAAAAAAAAAGAGATATATCTACACCCCCACCCCAAATGTTGCATGGAGAATTCACTAGCTAATACAGGTAGAGCTAGCTTCTACACCTCATCCCTAATGTATGTGCATGTGTGCGCCCTGGAGTCTGAGACTGATGGGTGCTCACTATGCACCAGCAATTCCCAGTTGGCCTATGGTGATGTGGGTACTAGGGCTAACCTCTCATTTGTCTTTCAGTTTCCAACAGGAAAGCTTGAATGCACTTTTGTTTTCTCAGATTTTCCTTCTTCCCCCTGCCCTTTCTCTTTTTTTGGCCTATTTTAGCTATGTTGGGGGAAGGACAACATCCTTGAAGAAATGCTCCCTAAGACCAGGTCAGCTCAGATTTACTGAGAGCTAAATGGCACCTGTTTTCTGCATCACGATATGGTATGATATGCTGTGATAACAGGGCCAGTAAGAAAGCTGATAAGCAGTCATAGCAAAGAAAGGAAAGCAGCTTTTTGGAACGTTCCCAGCTCATATGAGCGTTGCTCCAGCAGCTGCAGTAAAAGCAGTGGGAGGCAGCATCCCATAGCAATGAGGCTGATTCAAGTACTTAGGTTTTAAAAGTATGTGGTGCAGGGATTACATCTTCAATTCAACATCAAGTACACGCTTTCTTTATAGATAAGTTTTCAGGATTGCAGTTTAGGTACACCAGAGCTCAGTGTCAGCTAACCCACAGGCTGGACTTGCCTGCATGGGCCTGAATCATAAATTCTGATTTATTCAAGAGATCCCTGTATAATCTCATTGAAATTAATGGATTACTTTTATGAATAAACTTTGCAGGTTTGGGATCTGTGAGGATTTGAAAACGTATTACGTAAGCTGAATCTCAGAACAGTTTTTCTATCAGGCTAATACTGAGAGTCTGGGGGTCAAGTTAGTGTTTTGCTCTTGATTATACTACAGATTAGTGGTGGACTGAAATTAGAAACTCATCACTGACAATCAGCCTCTGATATTGGCATTATTTGTATAACTTAAACTTATAAGCATGCTCAGCATGCCCCAAAAGCATTTGCCAAAATATGGAATACAGATTATATCATCTTTACAGAAGGATGAAAGAATCCTAGTAGCTCATGTTTTATACTCAGAGGCTGATATTAACTGCTCAAACAAGAACCACGTTCCAATATTACAAGATAGAGTGCAGATCCAAGGGCAAAATTTGGCTCTAAAGAACTGAATAGAAATTATTCTTAGAAAGGCTTCAATTATCTCCACAGTAAAACTACTAGAATCCTCATTTTCGTCACTACAGACACTTGATGAGAGTAGCAGATGGCCACACAAAGCATCCATGCTATTTTATTTGAGATTTTAATGTAAACTGAACTCATAAAATATTTTAAATAAGACTTTTAAAATCGGCACAAGAATTCTTAGTTCTCGAAGGCTGTAGGTCTAAACAAATCTTGAAGTAACCTGAAAATCAGACTCCTACCCTGATTTAATTTGTTCTGTTATTGTCATGCAGTCATTACTTTTCACTGTCCAAATCTCCTCCTAATGTTTTTTGTTCTTGCATATCAGGCTAATACCTTCTTTTATACTGGCCATTAACGGAAGACTCTAAAGCTGTTTAGTGTTGGCATTTCAGTTAAAAACTACTTGGTAGAAAAAGTTTCTTCTACTTGGCCAGAATTCTAGTACCAGCCTTGGTCTGTTTGTGGCTGTTACTTTTTAGGGATGCTGGAGGCAATTATGAGACTCCTGTTCTCTGATTTCTCTATGGGAGACAGTCACAAACTGGAGGATCAGACACGTGGGTGTATTTTCAGTAGCCCCTGCCACAGGTCATATGAGGACAATAGTCAAGATCCCATTTTGTCATGTTAGTAGTATTTGTCAGCAGGCTAGCGGTGTGGGAATTAGCATTTGCACCTTATTAAAGCTACAGTAAACCCAGTTGCTCAGTGAAGTCCTCAAGTGCCTGGAAGGCATTGAGCATCACACAGATACATCGACTCTTTCTGCATTGTGGGGAACACTTCAGCTGCTTTTTCTCCCTTGCTCTTAAGAGCATGATTTTTCCTATCGTGTGTTTTTGAAGTAGGCATTCCTAAGAATATAAATAATAGGTGTATAAGCTGAAATCACAGCAACTGCTGTTGTCAACAGTCATGATTTAATTATAAAGATTAAGTCTGTGTATCTCTTCATCCCAAAGTAGAGATGAAAAGATACGTGAGGTATGCTATACCCAGTATACAAAGGAGTTCAGAAAAGAGCAAACTTGAAACCCCTGGTGTAAAAAGAGTATTAAATAGGCAAATTCTATGGTAAAAACAAAGTATCTCAAAGGTTAATTCAACATAAGTTTACTAAGGTAAAATTTAATGTGTTTTATCTTTCTGAGGTTTTGTTCCTCATTCACTTTTCCCAGACATTTAGTCACGTTGTTGAGATGAGCACATATCCCAATCAAACAGTTATAGGATTATTAGTACATGATTCCCACTTGACAGCAAAAGGTTGGAGATTTAATTTGTTCAGCTGCTGTGAGCTAGCTGAAACAACTGTGTACCAAAAGAAGGATTCCACAATTTTTTTCTCATTTTGTTTTTCAAATATTTACTCTTATAAAATCACTTAACACTAAGGGTCTGTGTTGTCCTTTGAAATCAATGGAGTTGGGCAGGCACATCTGGTAACAGAATTAGACTCTGCTTTTTTTTTTTTGCCTTTTTTTTTTCCTGCTCTTAATTCTTCAATGGCAGGAGTTGCCAGGACTAGCTTTTAAGAAAAACAAAAACCCTGTCATGTTTGAATTCAAATTGTATCATTTTGACTTAGATGTTTTTTCATATTACAATATTACAGTTGCTTACCTATCTTTTTGTTGTAATAGCAACAACTTTAACTGATGCCAGATTATGTATTTATATCAGGGATCAGGCTGCAAATTCATTCTTTTCCAGAGAAGCAGAAAGATCATGTAAAACTGGTGACCACATGTTGACAGGCTGCATGATTTAACAAAACCAGAGGCAATCATTTCAAAGAAAAATGTTTTATTTTCTGCCAGCAGAGTATAATGGAGAGAAATTGGCTGGTATTATTTTTAAAAATTGCTCAAATCACTGTAGTTAGTATAAAATTGTCTCTGGAACTATTTCCTGTAAGTTAACCAGACATGATTGTATCCTTTCTATTTTGAATACTGAAGCTCACATTTCATCTGTCTTGTGTAGAGCCCGTCAGGTATAATAGCTCTTTGTGATGGTTCCTTCATTTCCTCTTTCTTTTCTGTAGCTAAACCCCCACCCACAAACCTAATAGAATTGCTGGTTTTAAGCATCACTCAGTAGCTATTACTAGCAGTCTAGCAGTCATTGCACCTCTTTTTCCTTCCGATGAGCTTGTAGATCTATCAACAGGTAAGTTCCAAGATTAACATGCAGTGTTTATGGGTATATATTGGTTTTATTTCCTCCTGACTCCAAAGTATTTCTGGTTTACCTGACTGAGGTTATCCCAGTGATGACAGGTTTTAAATAGAGTAAGGTGGCATTTTCAAGCACAACTTCCAGGGCATCTTTTCACCGGGAGCAGAATTATGCCAGCACTGTGTAGTTTTGAAAATCCTGCCTTAATTTTTTTGTATGTTTTGAGCATCTGTGTAAATAATGGCTTTTGGGGATTATCTCAAGAATTCATTATTAAAACCATGGCCACGGGAATATTTTGGGACAGAGGCTTACTTAGTGTATGTGTCTGGGTATACTAAAAATCCAGTACTTGGGCAATGACTTGAAATGGAGAACATGAACAATGCCACTGCCGACATTTTTGAGGCCTGAGCATACTGTCCACCTTGAGAAACAGTGCTGGTTTGATTTTCAGCAGCCTTTGAGGAATAATAATATTCTGCCACCAGTCCATCTGTGACAAATTTGCTGTTTGCCATCAGTGATTCACACTAGTGCTCTTAAATACTCTCCATCCCTGTTCACCTTCACAGGTCAGCCTCACAGTGCTGTAGAAATCAGAGCACTGGGGAAGTTGGCCCAGAGGTTAGGAGGAGAAATTCTGGTCCAAGTCAGATGAGTTTAAAAATCCAATAATTTTAAAGCATCATGCTGTGGGTGAATAGGGAGGGAATAAAATTGTATTTATCTCTTTATTATTATTATTTATTTATTATTATTATTATTGTGATTGATGGAACTGTTCTGAGCAGGTGACAGTCTGGTCAATCCAAGCGGTCTGTACTGGGAAGCATGGGAGCCTTCCTCTCTCTGAGGAATTTCAGCTCATTTAGAAAACAGAAAAAAATTAAGTCTGGATAAGTGAAAAATGCTTATCTCGTGCTGAGGGAAATTAAGAAACTTTTACAGAACGTCTCTGCTTGTTTCTGAGTTCTGCCATTTTAACCCAATTCTGCCATTTTACACCAGAAAATCTGAGGTGGTATAGAAGAAACTCTTGCCTGCTTGTCTTCAGAGCAAGTGATTGCAGAGAATCAATCCAGATTAGACTAAAATAATTCTACATGCTTGGGAGAAAATATGTTGGTTTCTGGCATTAATGAATTAATGTTTTTCTCTCATTTTGCATGCTCTGTAGCCTATGGAACTTACCAGATCTGTTTCCATTTCTGAAACATAATACCATCACTGGCTAGGAATAACACACAGGAAGAAACGCATAACTGACACTGTAGTTCATAGTTATATCTCAGTGTGTCTTCTGTGAATGCCAAATTGAAAAACTTAAGTTTTCTTATGAGTAGCAGAGCACCGTAGCCCAGTATGATGCTGTTTCAGATATGGACTGAAATAATTTTTAAATATATCAATTGAAATATTGAACATGGAAAATGATGTTACCTACTGATGATTGCTACTGGGTTCAGTGTTGGAAATTTTTTAGTTGTTTTTATGTTGAAAAGAAGAGACTGCTAAATGAAGACTGGAAAACATACAATGACTGAGTTTATTCAGTCAATCGAGTCTCTTGTCAAAGGGAAGGTTAAAAGGGTGACTTGATCATGGCCTGTAATTACCCAGACAGGAAGAAGATAGCAGATATTTGGAGTTTCTATTGTTTAGTGGACAAAGGAATCACAAGATTCAGTGACTGAAAGCTGAATTCAGCAAAGCTGAAACTGAAAATAAACCCCAAAATGTTAATGGTGAGGCTAATTTAAACATTGCAGCTGCTTAGCAATAGAAATTCTTTACTTCTTGGAGTTTCCAGATTAGGATTGATACTTTTGCAAAAGAAACCAGAATTACTGGGTAACATTATATGGCCTGCCTTATGATGAAGATAGTTCCTAGGTAATAATATTCCTCTCTGATCTAGACCTGTGAGACTTTGCAGGGAGGTGCTTTACCTGCTGAGTAATTAAGCAGCCACTCAAGGCAAGGAGCTTTTCAGAAGGGGATCTTACTTCTGGATCTTGCTTCTTTTTTTTTTTTTTTGTGGCTTGCTGTCGCTCATGTTTCTTGAGCTCTGTGGCTGGTTGGCCCTTTCTGAGGAATTGTTTTTGCAAGGAGCTTTACTCCTTGGTGGAGGCGTAGCCCGGACGGCTGTTGGGCAGTTATTTCAGAGCACTGATAATTTTAGTGTCTTTGATACATGCGCACTGATGGTATTGCTACTCTTGCTTGTAGCTGAATATTACTGAAGAAGGTAAGCATTACTTAAGACGTGACATTTATGTCTCAACTGTTAAAGCTTTGAAGCTTTTGGTTAAGTGTTGCTTTTTAAAGTTTTAGGATTGTAATTGATGCGTGCGTTTAAAGGAAAGGTTTTGGCATATCACTACTTTGTTCATAAAATGCTTGCAGCAGCAGGAGTACTCTGACCAATTAAACTGGTTCTGAGGAGAATTGGTTTTGGCTATACCATATCTGAAAGCCTTATTTAGAAATTAGATCTTGGTTCTGCTACAAGTGCCTGAAAACTAAAATACGTAGAGACATACCTCCAGCACAGCAATTACCACTGCAAGAGGCAGTTCATGGTCTGGGTTGAGTGTATAACCTCTGACAGTAGACTTTTCTTGGCTTTTCAGGAAACACATGAGCCCAATAATGTGTGTGGCCAGTATTGATATCTGTAAATGGAACAAGGAGGAAACTCTTCCTTCTGCAACTGCAATCAATGTGGGTCTCATTTTTATCTGACTGTATCAAAACTGCTGAAAAGATAACAATATCATGTCTTTTTCATATGACCTGTAAGTCTTTCTGTTATGCACCTAATATCCACACAGTCATATAACTAAAAAATGGTTCAATGAACTTTTATCTATCTGCATATAAAATTTCATTCTGGGGACCAGCTGAGAACCAGCATGAAAAAAATTCAACTGAAAGGTTATTTCCTAAAGAAGGTTGTAACAGCCTGAAAGTAGAAAGAATTTCCATCAACTTGTTACACTTATGCAGTGCTACTGTAATGCACTGAAACATGATGATGCAGGCAGTGGTTTTTTTTAATAAAACGTTAAATATAAAATTAATTGCTTTGGGGACTGAGCACTTTAACCCTTATGTGTAGGTTTTCTTTTATTTATTCATTTATTATGAATGGAATGGAAGGTAGAATGGAAGAAAGGGGACAATATGGATCTTTTGTGTGTTTCTTATGTTTCTGGGGCTCGTTAATGTGTTTCATACCGCCTGAAAAGGTTATTTTAAGGGCATGAGCATTATTTAGTTTGAATCTGTGGGATGTACTTTGTTCTTAAACTATCTTTTTACAACTAATAAAAACAGAAAGTTTGTAATTAGAGCTGAGGAGAGACTTGTGGAGCACTGTGCACAGTAACATGTTGCTTCATGAGGCTTTTTTTACTAACCTGTAAACTATAATGCTAGTTGTGTGCTAGTGGAAACACATACGTATGGTTGCCTGGACATTCTGATTAAAGTCTGGGGAAGGGTTCCCTCTTGCTAAACTAATTGTAAGATTCTGCGGTATTTGGCAGGTCTTTCATGATCCTGTAAGGACATGTAGGTATGGCCTAATTCCCCCAAGAAACAGGTAGGAGGTAGAAAGCCAGCCTTGGAAAATGCATGTTAGTACTGATTTATGGAAGAATGATGGGGTTTTGTGTATTGGTTTGGGTTTTTTTTAAGTCATTGTTCTGTGTCCAAACCTATGTGCTTGTCTGGTTTTGTTTCTTAAATCTTCATACACTGCTGTAACACCACCAGTTAAAAACACTAAACCATTACTTTTGACTTGAAAAAACAGGTGGCATAAAAATTGTGCATTTTTTTTCCTGTTTGATCAATTACTGTTTTGTGGCCAGACTTTTTCCCCCCCCAAATTCTTCTGCCCTTCACCAGTGTTTGCATGACAGTTACAGAGTTGCCCTTGTTCCAGAGGGTTAAATAGAAAGTAAATGTAGTCCCTGTGCAAGGGACATCTGTGGAGCTGTAGCCTGTCATGGAATATGTAAGCAGTAATAAAGTTATTTCACTGGTGGTACGTGTGAAAGAGATACCTGCTTGTGAAAACCTTGCTGTCTTGTGATCTACTGAAATTAATTTACACTAAACTGCTCAGGGTTGAAATCAAGGGGGCTAAAAGTGAAAGGCCTTGCAGCTCAGTCATACTCTACCGAGGCAATGGTTCAGCAGCTAACACTGCACCTTGGAGAGTGGAGCTTGTGCTTCTGGAAAAATGAGCTTCAGTAAATCCATCAGTGAGCTTCTGGAGGCTTGCACAGGCAACAGGGTCTTCCTAAGACTGCAAAAGAAAAATTTTGCGTGCGCTGCTTGGTTTTGAGCATTCAACAGGTGTATCTACATCACCATCCAGACAGGTGGTTGCGTTTTTGGTTTTTTTTCAGATGTGTGGAAGGTATTTTTAAACCGGGTAGCTTGAGTATCAATGACAGAGTGACCTCTATCAGTATAGGTTTTATCACAGGCAGCAAAAAACACACAGGGCTCAGAGCTGACATTGGTCGTGTAGCTCATTGTCTGTCCTGGTGAAGTTATATTGTTGTCAGTTTTAAGATAGCTCAGTAGTGTCTCTGTAAACTGCAGTAGCTCCTTTGGATTGCAGTGCCAGTGTGTCCTATATCCCTTCAAAGCTTCTTCACAAAAGGTCTTGTCAAGACTCCCATTGGTGGGGTTTGAAACTACAACTTGCATATGTTCAGCATAGACCCATCAGTGTAAGCATAACTTTTAGATGGGAAGGAGAGAATTATGAGATGATGAGGATGATAATTGTAAAAGTGAGTAGGCAGATAAAGCATTTTATTTTCTTCAGAACAGATCTTGATATATAGTAATTGAGAGCACACCACCAAGAGATTATTTATGTGGCAGCAGTGCAAGAGAGAGGTTGGAATTCCTGCCTTTTTTCCTCGCTCTGGAAACTAAATTGGAGCGGATAGTTACAGAAAGCACAGCCAACTCTAACAAAATCCCTATTTAGGTCATCTGTAAAGACCAAACAGGGGATGTCTGAATGCAACATTGTGCTCTTGGGCCTTTCGGCAGTAGTAAAACTTCATGGTATAGACAAACTACCTTGCACAGACACAGCTTTTATTTAAAAAAAAAAAAAAAAAAAAAGTTGTTTGGTTGTTTGGGGTTTTTTTAACTGGGCAGCTGTTTATGCCAGAGCTACCACTGGTAAAATAATGTTATGGAAAATAATGGCCGTAGCTGATAACAAACATTCCAGCAAAAATTTCTGCAATAGCTCTGACATAGCTGGGGAAAATAGCAGCTGTTCACTCATTCTTTAACATATTAATTCAGAACCAGATCAAAACCCCCTAACCTGAAGTGTTCCTTCTTAAAGACAGTACTCACAAAAGGAGTACAATAAGAAATTTGGATTCTGTTTGTTCGTTTCAGAGTGATTTATTTATCTAGTAACTGCTACTTAGCCCAAAGTGTAAAGCTCGTATTTAAACTGCAGTATGCTATATAGCATATTTAATATGGTATATGAGATAGCTTTAGTCTAGGTTCTCCAAATATGCTATCGCTTTGCAATTTGAAGCACTACTTTTGCTTCAAGCAGGTACACGTCATATGCAGTAACTTCACGACTCTCTTGTGCGCTTGTTTTCCCCAAATCACATAATGGGTGCAGGTTTTCATATGTTTGTGAGATTGCCAACATTCAGGGCTGTAGTCACAATCTGGCAATAGTGTACCTGTGCTATTTCTTTGGTTACCCATAGAAATACTATAGTAAAATTGCACTTTTCATCTTAATGCTGAATAAATTACTTCTTTACATATTTGGTAATATATTCTCCTGTCACATAACTCTTGTTATTGTTAATTGGAATTGCTTATGCTCATTGAAGGAGGAATACTTTTCATCCTGTTTTGAATGAAAATCTGTAATCTTGAATTTGTTTCTAAACTTCAGTCATGAGGAGAGCAGTGCAGGAAATTGCTGCTGTTCCACCAAATTAGCTTCTCAGATATCCTTTTAATTGGAGACCATAACTCAGATTCTTAGTATTTTAGGAAGCTGAACAATACAAATTGAAATACAGATATTTCCAGTAAGGGCTCAGTTCAAAGAAGGCTTTTATACACAGATGAGTCTGCTAACAAATAGCATGTCATATGATAATGAGAGCATGTTTTCTTCGGCAGTTTCACATTTCCTAACTGCACTGCTGTGAAATAAGTGGAGTGTTTATCTACTCTCTCTTAAACTGACAAATCTCTGCTAGGGACGAGTGTGGCCACTATAGACAGAACATAGGTATACAAAAAAAGTCTAAACTCTCAATCAGAAACACGCCACTTTCAAATGCAATATATTACACTTGTTCAGAACATTCATTTCCGCCAAAGCACTCTGTTTTTAATGTAAAGACTTCAATTTATGTTTAAGAACAAGCAAACTGTAGTACTTTGACAGCCGTTCACACTTAATTTCTTTGCATTAAACCAACAGCATTCTTTTCCACAAACATCCATTGTTAGGACAATGCTCTCAGACGGAATTTATGAGAAATGGAATTATGTTACCAAGGAGATAGCATTTACTATAATGAAGAGTAGATCCTAGAAAATGGCCCCTTTTACAGCAGCTCAGAACAGAGCCACAAAAGCAATTGATTGGTCTTGGCATTTAGTCTTATATCAGCTGTGTCATCCATAGCTTCAGGAGTGAGAACACTAATCTGAAGTGACATTTCTGTTCTGGCGGGCTTTTCTGCCCTGATGAAAGCAATTACTTCATTCCTAAATGATAATTTGCAGGAGTTTCAACCACTTTAATTGATAATTTTTTGTTCTGAGAAGTTCAATTGTGAAGTGATTAGCTGATTTGGTAAATAGAAATTTAAGGTGTGAAATGTACAAGTTGCTCCAAGGTAAAGTGCTGTTTATTGGGTGCTGCAAAATTGCTTGATAAAACTGCAGTTTCTCTATTATTATGAGGCTGGCAATTGCTTAGTTCAACATAGGAAGAAAAAAAGATCAAAACAGTAGTGCTCTGGTTGTAGAGTTTGGGTTTGAACTGGTGTATCACAGCTCGCTTAATTGTTGATGTATCAAAGTGTACATTAGTTTTCAAAGGAAGTGTAGGATGGTGAGTTTGTAGTCCTTATAAACCTGCCAGGTTCCTATTATTATGTTCTAATGACTCACTTTGGAAATAAATCCTCTTATTTAAACGTTGCAACAAAGGTGCTTATTGGCGATAAAACATTCAATTTAATGATTAGTTCAAGCATACACAAACCTTTTCTTTGAACCACATTTACATATTGAAAATAAAAGAAACCTATTCTGTCAAACAACAACCCCTAAAAAACCACCCCAAGTCTCACTAATGTAATAAAAAGCTTGGGTTATTATAGGTATTATTTTTTTTGCATAAGTTGCACATTATTTTTACAATAATTGTTAAAGCACATTTGGCAAAATGTATTTTTGCTATCTACAAGGAAAAGAGGGGTTTTTTTAATAGAAACCAGTTCTGTGATATTTTCCTATATAGTGAAAAAATAATGGTCATTTCATGTGTTAAATGAGAAATATAAAGCAAAAATGAAGGTCAAACTGATTTAGCACATCAAACAGTCTTTGTCAGCCAAGCTTAATATATCCTGAGTTTGTGGAACAAATGAAATTTTGCTGCTATGTTACACTTTGCTTCCAAACAACCATTACAACTGGTTTTATATATTGTGTGAGCATCAGACCATCAAACAGTGCATCTTTACTGACGTGTTGCTGCAGTGATGATCTACAGCAGCAATCTGCCATTTATATAAGGGCAAAATGTGCATCTATATTTAGTTGTGAAATTGGCCTATTATACTCTTGATGTTTACAGAGGCTAACATAAATTAATGATGACAGCTATGAGCAGTGCATTAGTTAAGCAGCAGAGTTTTTACCTTGAACTTGAAGGTTCCAGCTTTAACTTCAGCATATACTATACAGCTTTCTTCACACATTAAAAATAGTCTTCTGAAAACATTAATTTTTCTTGGACAGCATTAAATGGCTTCAATTTGTGGACTATGCCATTGATGATGTCAGATAATGGTTTTGTTTACGTTTTTGGCAACTTTTGCCCCGTAAGAATGGTGATATTTATGGTGTGGCATAAATGAACGCCCCTGAAAAGTGTTTGCTCATTGAAAGGGCCTGCTTTGACTGACTTTGAACTTAGTCAGATGTCAGATATCCCTTGTCTGATGAAAAGAACAGTTTGAGGAAGCAGTGTGGCTCTCTAGGTTATGTACTGCGTTTCCACCTGAAAGTCTCCTCATGCAGCTCATGTCAGAGCAAGTATAGATACTGTAGTAACTATAGATTCCAGTTAACTATGACCACAGATCTGACAAGTATGCAGGTGTTCAAAGGTTCATGAGTTAAAATGCTGAAGTCTTTGATGAATTTTTGATGGATGAATTTTTAATACAGGTCGACCTTTTTCCTTTGAGGCTGCATGCTAGATTAATTGATAAATAGTGAGACTGAGCAATGTTCGGATCTCCTAAGCAAACAAGTAGAAAAATCCATAAAAATCTCCCGTCTGACTTCTCAGATGTACTTAAAAAAGAAAGAAGGTGGTAAAATTTAATGTGGCTTTTGATTCTCCTCCTTTCCTCTTCTTTGAGGGGCTTTACCCTCACAAAAGTACTCTTCTCTTTTAAACAGCGTAACTGTTTTTTATTAGTCTTAAAGTTCTTGTACTCTCAGTTCAGAAACAATCTGTGTGAAAAGGAAGTCTATGAATAGGACAGCAGAAAAAAAGAAAAGCAAAGAAAGGGAGAAAACATCAAGTAAAAAAGTTGTCTCAAAAGAAAAAAATCCCCAAAGATGGCAAAATACTGTGTAGAAATTAGAGGTAAACACGTTAACATACTTCCAGCTTTTCAAAACTAATGGAGTTATTCTTAGGAAGTTGGAGAGGATTTTTTTTCTTCTTTTAATTCACATCTACAAGAACATTATCTCTCTTGCTTCATTGTTTTGTACTCGTATCTACTATACTGGAAAAATATCCAGTTTCATGCATATTTGTAAGCTCTCTAGAGCATAACCTTTAGAAAAAGAGAACAATAACAAAAAACCCTTGACAATAGGAGGCTCTAGGCTCCTGCTGCCACTAGTGGTGATGCTGACTTGCTAGACTGGACTTTTCAACTGCAATATGTGCAATTATGAAGTGCAGGTTACTCTGCTTTAGGTTGGATATTAGGAAAAATTTCTTTACTGAAAGGGTTGTCAGACATTGGAACAGGCTGCCCAGGGAAGTGGTGGAGTCACCATCCCTGGAGGTATTAAAAAAAGCACGTAGACGAGGTACTCCATAACATGGTTTAGTGGGCATGGATGATGGTTGGACTCGATGATCTTGAAGGTCTTTTCCAACCTAAATGATTCTATGATTCTTTACTTCCTCCATCTTTCCCCAAGTCTAAATCTTTTTTTGGAGTCTGAAAATGTGCACTGCTGTTCAGATGAATATCCACTTGGATTGAACACTCTTTTTGAGATGTCACTTTTAACGAACACTTTTGAAAAAAACCTCAGGCATAAGAAGAGTCACACAGCAGCAAAATAACTATTCCAAATAATTGGGTCATTTCAATATTGATGCTATTCCATTCTTTGAACTTCTAATTAAGTATAATTGTCCCATGAGATCAGTGAAATGAAAGCAGATTTTTATGGGCCAGAACATGGCCTATGGGTGGCCAGCTATAGGTGGGCTTGGACATTATCTTAATGAATTGCCCAGGCATTAAGTCAGCTTTTCTATGTATCTGCTGTTATAAATGGGCTGAACTGCCTTTACTGTTTGCACTGGTCAGTTTGAAGTCCCAGAAATGATTCTTCTCAAGAATGTGGCTAAGTGAGGCAACAGGTGATAGATTATTCCTGTAATAGATCAGAATTTATAAATATTCATATTAAATTATCATACTCATCCACTACATTGCATTGATATAAATACAGAAATGATGTAAATAGGTTATTAAAAAAAGAGCAAGGCATCTGAAGTTGATCTAAAAATAAAAATGTCCAAAGTATGACAATACTATGTCATGTCATATTAACATAGAACAAGGTAAGAACAAGAGAAGAGGATCTTTCTAGTGTATCTCGTATAGAATTGTACAAATGCACACCTGTGGACTCAGGAGCAGCATAAATTTATTTCCTTATGTAATAGTACAACTAAACTCAATAGCAAGTAAGCATTCTTCTATTCTTTATGTTGGAAAACAATGCACACAGAAGGACATACATAATTGAAACAGGGGGTTGATGGGATTGGATCACTTGGCTCCAGTCCATTTTTTTTAAATTTTTTTTTTCTCACAGATTCATTGCGTGCTCTAATGTTGCACATCCTTTCCACATATCTGATTTCTGTGAAATGGATATAACGTCCATCTGACTACAGCCTTTAGAGGGTTGGATAATGTTTATAGTGGACCTTTTGATCCTTGAATTTAAAAGACTAGACTAATATAAAAATACACACATGTGCATATAGCTTCATTCTCTATAAAGCTTGTTATAAACATTATTAGATATTAAGTATTATTGTTGTATTGTATCTGGTTTTGCTGCTACTAATCCATATTGTTGTTAGAGGCTTAAGAAATTTGCTAGTGGTCGATAACAGCTGAATTAACAAGTATGATATCGTTTAGTATTACAAGAAAAAGTGCACTGTTGTGGTATACTGTTGCACTTGTAAAGTTTCTCCTGAAATCAGGGAGGATTTCAATAGAATTATCAAAAATACCGTGCATCCTTTGTGAGAGTTTGCCATACTTCTCTGCTTGTAGTTAATGAAAATGAGCAAAAACTATGACAGCACACCACAGACAAGCTGTCCGTTCGCTGGAGCCGTTGTATCTGGAGCTCAGCAGCCCGTCTGTCCCTCAAATCTTGTTTTATGGTCATCGCCCCAAATCCAGTTGCTATTTATGACAAGTACAGTGAGGGTGCCATAAAACCCCACTGGTGCTGTTATGTGGGGCTGAGCAGGAGGAGACCAACATCTCTAAGCCGCCCCACTTAAGGGGTCTTGCCTGCGTCAGGTTTAAGGGAACAGTGTAGGTAAAATGTAAATGCTAGCTGCCTTTCTGAAACTGGACAAGTCTGCAATATATCTGCTTACATGCTATATTTTGAAATTGCAGACAGAAATATTTATTTGTAACCACAACCATTCCCCTGTTTTCATTCAAAATGCAAACTCATGGAATTAAATTATTTCACTGATTTTTACCGCCTGATCTGAGACACAGAACCGAGGTATTGATATGCTAAAAAATCCTTGCTAATGTAGGTCAGTGCATCTGTTGATATGCTGTAACATGTTTGATTGCCATTATATGCTGCAAAAATTAGGAGCTGTGATTGTCCCATCTTTAAAGTGACAGATGATGATCTGTCAGACATGTGGAGGATGTGGGTGTGCACACAGATATGGATGCATGTATATGCTTATGAATATAAAAATATATAAAATGATGTGAAATAAAATATGAAGCAGGTTAAGCTTGGAATGACCACAAGCACAATGAAATCACAAGTGAGTTATGAGTATCAATAAAACTTTTATGCAACACCATATTATCATGTCTTCTGCATCTGCTGTGTCTTCAATAGAAAATCTACTTTAGAAATGTTGTGTACACCATTTTAAAATTATATGGTAGTATTTATTGTACATTTTCATCTGTAAAAGCCAGACTCCCTTTATATCATTCCATCTGGAAAGGCCCTAAAAGGAAAAATAATATATATTTTAGAAACCTACTATCTAAAATAGCATTAGTTTTCTAGCCATTGAATATCCTGTTTATATGGTATTGCATCTCAGAATTATCAGGAGCTAGCAGCTGGAAACCTCTTAGTCTTCTTTAGTGGACTCTGTGTGTGGAAATTCTTTGAGAAGTATGTTCTTAAGGGAACACATGAAGTTTTGCCATTGTATAACATCATCCTTTGATATCATACAGTGATGCACTCTGATCGAATTATCTGAGCTCTTTCCCCTTCTCCACAGAAGGCAAAGAGGGAGCAATATTTATATCTCTTAGGTATATTTCCCACTGTTACTTTCTTGTTGGTACTGTGGATAGCTTATGTAGATTTGCTTGTCTGTTGGGGGACCTTCTCTATCATCATGTAAGAGCTCTTATAGGTGCGATGCTTGCTTTCTTGGTGCTTTCTGAGTGTTTTTGAAATCCACTTAGTAAACATGGGAATAGTTTCCCACACTTTTATTTTTCTCATTAGGAGAGCCTGTGGGTATTTTTAAGTTTTTGTGGCCTGATACTCTAGCAAGTTCATTTATGTTACCAAGATCCACCTCTAATCCCGATGTGACATGACAGGACCCAAGATGAGTTTTGCTTCTGTGTCAGCACCACTGCTTTCTGTTGTGAGCTTCACACCCTTCTTCGCTAGCATCCTCTTGGGATTACCAGTGCCAGCACTTTGCTCTGTTTAAAGCATCTGAAGATGAAGCTGATGTTGCCTATCAGAATCACAGGTGCCAGAGAGGATTAACAGTGATGTTTAGGTCGTATCTAATGAATTCCTGCATCCTGCTGAGACAATCACTGCTCCCAAATTAAGGACCCATTGTATCAGAATAACTACAGTGTCCAACGCTACAAGTGTATTTCACTAGTGGAATTATGTAGAGTAGAAATTAGGACTTGCGTGCACATTTTGACAGACACTGTTTCTAAATTTAGCTTAATGCACTGATGCCAAGAGGAGAGTGCTACAAGTTACAAACTCCTTGACTTGAGTCACTTGGTGAAGCTTCCACAAATGACAGTATACCAAATGGCTGGGAGGAAAAATGTGTTATTGATAATAGTGTTTCTGAGGAGTTTCTCTTGTATGTCTGTTATAGTAGCTCCCCATCCCTTGTACTTTGGGATTTTTTTATTGTAAAAGCTTGAATACACATAGGTGGCTTTCAAAGGATGCTGTTTACTTACACAGGTAGCCTTACCTTTCAGCTTAACTGACTTCCACTGCACACTATTAGTGGTACAGCAATGCATAATATAAGTTTACTTTGCAATATATTATTCAGTTTCAGCAATCTTCTGAACTCTATACAGGACTTGTAAATTGTGGATTTAGTGGTGTTGCTAAGGAATATTCTATCACCATTCAATTTCTAACTTCTTTCAATTTCAAAAGTTGCTGAGATCTGTGAAGTTTCTGATTTGTTTTACTAGGGATCTCCAAAAGGCCCTCTTCTTACATAGAGGTGTAATTAAGTGCTTTGGAAAGAAGGTGTGAACCTCTTGGTGCAGACTTTCAGAATAGATGTAGAATCTCAGCTCTTCTGGATTCCTGAAACTTGATTTGGGGACTTGATGTCCTCAGGCTTGGCTTCTGGAGAAAAAGAAGTATGATGGCAAGTAGTAAACGCCATCCCTTGTGCCATGAAAATGAGATTTCACTTGCAAACAATTGACAGAGACACTTGCCTGCCTCTCCCTTATGTTGCTGTTGTAGGTATTTAGCTTGTATAGGGTATCTTAATCTTATTTCACTGAAATTAATTGGACAGTTCACACCTCACAGAGCTGTAGCTGCCAGGTTTCTATGTATACATAAAACATTTCTATCAGCTATATTTAATACATCTTTTGAGGGATTTTACAAAAATTGAAATTGGACAGAGGTGCATCTGCAACGAGCATTGTGAAATCTTATTTTTCAGGTACTTTTCACCTAGAATATAACTTATAAATCTAGCTGCTAATAGTCTATATAGAGTTCATAAAGACAAGTATGTACTTTAGTGTGGCATTCAGTAGGATGGTGTATCTTTACCTGTGGGTAAGGATGTCCCATTTCCTCCCGTATCTTCACCTCACCATCTCTATTTCTTAGCCAGGCTGTCTTTTTAAATATAGTTGCTATTAGTATAGAATTGTGTAGGGAATATAACTTGTTAAGCATTCAGGGAAAGATCAGGGGAAGACCCTAGTGGTTACCCACTGTCATCACAATGTGCATTCAGCAGTTTTACACCAATTAAACAAATAGCCCAGGAGTAAAATAGGAGTTACCTTCAGGTGTTGCATGTGGGTGGTAGCAAGTGATACATTGATGCAACGGGACTACATGTCTTTGGATTTCTACCTGCTTCGGTGTAAAGCACAAGGTCCTTTCTGACCAAAAAGTTGTCAGTCTGACATATATGTGGTAGTGAATTACAATCAGAAATGTGAACCAAGTAACTGTGTAACTGCTTGCTCATCCCTCCAACAAAGGTTGCTGTTCCCACGGCAAGGACAGCTGAACAACTCATGAAGAGCAGCTTCATGAAATCCAGGAAGGTTTACATTATTGTGCTAGACTTAAACTTCTGTGGCTCAGAAGCTACTGTACAACCTGTTTGGTCATCTTGGCTGCACTGCAACCCTTGTCAGAGGTGGCACACACTTTGGTCATCTGCTTTTAACCTCCTTTTTCCAAGAGTTAGAATTTGGCACAAATTTAGACAAAATTGGGTTACAATGGGTCAGGAGAAGCAATAGCATCTATGCAGATAAACCCCACATGTACACAGCATTCTTGGGAATCTTTCTTGCGACTGGCAGCAGAAGAAGGAAGGGCAGGCTAAGAAGAAAGTGGCTGAAGTGAGTTGGGAGTAGTTACTTAATATGTTGGCTACCACTGAAACTCAAATATTATCATTAGTTTTAATCATTCAAAGACTGGAGTACCATTAAATATATCCTGATAGACTCGAGCATTTTGAAAAAGTGGTAATTTGTATAGAAGACCAGCAGTGAAAAAGCAAATTGATTAAATGGGACAGAACACTAATATTGATGAATGTCCTATTTTGTTTATTTTCTTTCAGTTTACAAGCTTTGAGGAAGGAAAAGTCCCGAGATGCTGCTCGGTCTCGCCGGGGAAAGGAGAATTTTGAATTCTATGAGTTGGCAAAGTTGTTGCCGCTGCCTGCAGCCATTACCAGCCAGCTTGACAAGGCATCCATCATCCGACTTACAATTAGCTATCTGAAAATGAGGGACTTTGCTAATCAAGGTGATCCTCCATGGAACTTGAGAATGGAAGGACCTCCACCTAATACATCAGTAAAAGGTATGGAGTAAATATGTTGTATAGTATCGAATATGGCAGCCTTTAGTAACCTCTAAATTGAAATTTTTACCATCATCCTTTCTTCTTTCCCTGCATATCAAATCCTTTAAAGGGATACAAATGTGGAAATCTGAGGTCTGCATGAGAAAGACACCATGTGAAGGTGAAATAAACCTCTTATTTTATTATTTTTTTTTTTTAATTTAACAACAAACCTATTGATGTAACTATTACAGCTGTAAGTCTTCTGGGTGACGTAGACTAAATTGTTTGAAGTTATTTAGCAATGATTGTGTTGCTTTGTTTTAGTATTTTATATAAGGATGCATTTGAGAGGAGCATGGCATTATTCCTTGCTTTGAGGACTCGGTCTCTTAATTCTCTGGCTAAACCTTAAAGGCAGAATCATGTATTTCTGAAGTTCGAGAGCATCACATCCGAATTTTTAAATCTTCACGTTATAGGCTAGGATTTTATTTATCATCTTGTAAAGTGTATAGAAATTATTTTGACTTCTGAGCCAGTAGGCATCTATCAACATTTCAGCTGAAATTTTAAACACCCTCTTTTCATGCTCAAATAAACAGTTGGGCAGCAAAATCAATGTTTTAGACATGAGTTGCCACAAAAGTCAGGTAATAGAGGAATCAGACACTTATTTTAGAGCTGTGTGCGTGTTGGTCCTCAATAGTGTTTCCAATGACTTACGTAAGCTGGACTTTTTTTTTTGTATTTTTTTGTTTTTACTCACGCTACTTATGTAGATGAGTGTGGTCTTGCTGTCTGATAAGTATTTTAAATTAGGGAGCAAGTTACATTAACAGAACTCAAAGTTACCAAAACCTGAGAATTGTGGTTGTCCTGGCTTTGACAGCACAGAAGACTACCCTGTTTTATTTTAGCTACTGATCTCATATTTTGGAGGAAACTTATTTTGGAAAGAGGCATATGAGATTTGAGCACTTCAGGGTTTTTTTCCACACATTATGAAGCTTGAACTCTTCATCTGCACTAAACTAGATAGACTCTATATACCATGAGGCAAAAGAAAAAGCCACCTTTAAGGGTGGAAGGAGGAGAAGGAAATAGAATCTTATTTATCAGCCCACAACTGCCCATGAAGTGTTACTGATATTGATGGTGCAAAGGGCTTTTACCTGCTCTTGCATTTAAAGGAAGCAATACTAGTTAAGGAAAGTTATAATTTTCAACGGACAGAGATAGACATGGAGGGCAAAAAACAAAGGACTTTCAGGCTGATGATTTAGTAGCTGGACATATTTGTGTCATTGCATATATTTCATTTATATTATCTGCCACATCATATATAATTTTCATGGAGAAAAAAAAAGGTGGTAATTACATCATCCAGAGCATAAGTGTAACATGGTTCATCAGGCTTCTGATATAATATGCAAATGTTCCCCATTTTTTCCAAGATGAGAGTTTATTCTTAGGCAATTAAATGGTGTTTCAAGGCGGATGTAAAGTGGGACTCTGCTGTACGATCTATGATGTGTCTGATAAAATAAATAATTCCTCCCAAAGTTCCTGTAGCTAACAGACATACAGTGCTGTCCCATATTACGGAAAGTCTGATCTCTGCAGATCTCTATGTATGTTTTCAGAGTATCTGGGATCTGTTTTTCATTATCCTCTTGTGGAGTATATACTTGAATATTGTAGCTTCCTTTTTGTGCAAAGATTCTAATGAAGAAAAGAATTTTAAGGGTGAACAAAACCTTATTCATGGATGACAGCATAAATAGTCTGGCCTAGATTATCACATTTCTCCCTATAAAAAAGCTAGGTCAATATTTAATGTCTTTTCACCCTATCTGATATAATAATCCTGCTTCTCCCCCCATCTGGTGATATAGTTCCCATTCCTCTAGGCATATGGGGTGTGGGGGAGCTGGGGAAGAATTTTTGCTCTTCTCCTTCCCTGTTTGAGTATTCAGCTTTATACTAACTAGGATTATATTATTTATGTGTCAGTGTATTGAAATAATGCTTGATGAAACAGTGTTTCATTGTGTGAGAATTCCCCATAAGCAGCTTTAACTGTATAGTAAAGGTATATTTTATTACTTCACCAGTTCTCCTTACATAGAAACCTGTTAACACACTCTGATCAAACATTCATGAAATTACATCAAAAGAAATTAATTTTCATTTATTAAGGTTACTTTTTGCTGCCCTTGAAGAAGTTCATATGGATAAACAAGCTCACATAAATAGCTTGCAGCTTCACGTGAAGTATGGTTGCTAATCCTACAATAAAACACTAGACATCATACTTTGTACGTGCCCAAGCAGTCTTCTGAATAGACTTAAAGGTATTTGGAAAATTATATGAGGTAGTTACATTGTGTAGGCAACTGCTTTTTTCTGCCCCCTCCCCTCCCCCCCCCCCCCCGCTCTTCCCCCAAATGTGTTGGTCTGCTTGTGTTAATAATTAAATTTCAAAGCTTAGTTTTAAATTTGGCCCCCAGTACTGTACAGCAATTTAATAATTTTAATTTAGTATTTCAGGAAGGTCCTTTACTCTGCCCTGTATTTATCACAGCTTTTCTTAAAAGTCTATAAAGGCTGATGAGTTTGTTTTCTTATGCCTATTGTATAGCGATCACTACAAGTTGTGCTTGCAAATGAACACTCAGGTAATTCCATGTAATATTTTCAGAGTCAATTACTTCATGGAAATATTTTGAGCAATTGGAAAGTAACAGATAGTTTTCTCCATTATTTTAGATATATATGTATTGTTATAATACAGATCAAATCTACAATGAACATTATGCATTATTCAAGAAATGACCAGGCATTCTCAGCAGTGTTTCAGCTAAATAACTGATGATTGTAACCTTTAAAGAAATCTCATTGTGGTGACTATTGGTAAATCATTTCTCCATTCATAGTAATCTTTATTTAGAGGCTATCTAGAAATCATTATATCTTTTATTAATCTTAAAAGCAATAGCCAATGATTTGACATTTGCTAAAAATGGATAAATTTTCCATCTTCTAATACAGCAGATTTCAGTCAATTTTTTTTGGTACATTGTCTAAGGCTTTCTGTATGTAGGAAGTATTAGTCCTTGTAAACAAATATGCACACAACTTGCAGCAAATTTGTTTCAAGATTACAGTTCTTAAAGACCAGGACATGAATCTTATATGGCAGAAAAATAAGCAAAAAGTTATTTAGAGTCAGTAGTCAATTGTTATTCTTTGCATACTACATACAATATATTGTGAATAACAGTACTATTCTTCTCTGGTTCCATCCCTCCAAAAGTCTTTGTTTGACCCTGATATTTAAGGGTTATGTTCCAGGGAGAACACTAAATGAGCTGCTGATCAATTTTTTGCACTCCTAGTTGAGTTTTCTGAAAGTTCTGATCTGGGAATGGGAGCATTTTTATAGCGTATACTGTGTGTTCAGCCAGTAAGTGGTGCTTTACATGGCATGGCACTTGAAGTCCTCTTGTGCGTTCTGATTGCCTGACCCTTACCAGGGCCTTTCGTCCTTTTCCAACATCAGACTCCTGTGAGACCCTTCATATTCTGGAATATTGTCTTCAAATGATTGACTCCAAATTTCTTTATATTTTTAGCATAAACTGTTGCTGAAATTGTTCAAAGATCATGCAGCTTTTTATGTTCTTTTCTGCTGTGTTGTAGGTGTTTTTACCAAGCCATGTTTTCTTCCTTCTTTTCAAGTGAAGAGAGGAAGGGAAGAGGAGGAGTGTGAGGCACTGTGATGTTCTCTGGTGTGCTGAATGTCTTTGGCCCATGTAAAGTCATGCCATGTATTTCCTTTCTGGGCAATCTCTGGGATGCTGGTACTGACTCAGGACCACTGTCACTACAAAAAGGGGGGTCGTGACTCTTTGTCTTGAACAGAGTGTTTGCCATTTCTGGCTTTTTTGAAGCAGCAATTAAACCCAGCAGTCTGTGCCTAATTTTGCAAATCCTTATCCTGGAAATTTGCCATGATAACATCAAAACAGTTATTAGATTTTCATTCCTTTTTAGCTGAAGTGAGGTTTTCATTTCTGTCTTTAAAGATACAAGTGTTTGTGCAAGGCCGTGAGTTTAACATCCTGCTTAATGATGTGACATATAGAAACTAGAGTATGTAAAACAACTTTGGGTGTGTCTTTTCTTTGAATGAAAAACGTAATTGTGGGATTATCCACAATCTCAAGTTAGAAGTGGGTTTATCATGAGGTTTGGGTTTTTTGGGTTTTTTTGGTTTTTTAAGCCAAATCTTTACATTTTAGGTTACATAAATAAAATAATCTTACTTATCTTCTGTAAGAGAAGAGGTGAATGGCACATTCTAGCTGAGGAGTGAAAAGGACTTCAGTAAATAGTACTGACTGACTGGTAGATTGCGCGAGAATGTCACCTTTAGTTTAGCTGTCGTCTTTTAGCGTTATGTGTTCTGCAATTAGGTAGTTTTACACATCTGTGTTCTGGAATTAACATATATCAGTATGAAAAGAAATCAGATGCTGTCAAAAGTGTTTGTGGTGAACTGAAATTTTTCTTGTCCAAATTGTTCTAGTCCAATGTAACTATGACTCTGACATGTTACTTGCAATAAAGCATTCAATGTTACTTCAATTCTGCATTGGTAATGAAATAAAACAAAATGTTTTGATAATCACAAGAAGAAAAATTATACTTTAAATCAAAATTACTCCTGTTTCCTTCAAACTAGCATGTTTTTCAAAGGATCCATTCTTAACATAAGCAAAGTATGTAAGTATAGGTTGAACATGAACTTGATGTCTTATCATACTATGGAACTTGGGGTCGAGGAAATAAGTCCAGCAATTTGAATTCTCTGGGAAATAAAATAAGCAATAATGATAATTGTTATCCCAAATGTCAAGTGGCATTACTTTCATTAATTTAAGTACCTTTTTCTAATAATTTTTATGCTGGATATGTATGCATTTTTAAGAGACAAATAAATGGTTCTCTTCTGAACAATCTTATTGTAGAAACCCTTTAAATAACATTACCTGTTGTTAGTCTTTTATATTTTAAACTGAGTGTTGTCTCCTGAGCAGGAGATGCAAGATAGTACAAGCCTTTCCCTGCCAAACCACACAAGCCTTACACTAGGAGCTGCCTTCTCTTCTAAACCACCACACAATTCTGTCTCAGGGAAACCATCTATAGGGGCAAAGAAATAAGGATTACTTTCTTCCCCAGTGTTTGTGGCCTAAGACATTGTTTTTCACTGTTAAGAGGTGGAAATGTCAATCAGATGATAACAGTGTAACACAGATGAATTGGTGGTATGGCTTGTTATGAAAAGGGTCTCCAAATCTGGCCGTCTCACTTCGTGTGGAACTTATGCTCTTGTGCTGGAGAATTTTTGATAGCGCCATAATTTACTTCTCCCTATCTTGCAGATGTTTTTCTTACTCTTATGAGAATCTAATTCCTGTTTATGTGTAGGCCACTATAAAGTGCTCTGACTGTGTACCAGTATCAAACACTGATTGTAAACATAATGCCTATCCATTGTAAACCTCTTTATGTAGCCAGAGGGTCAGTGCAGCCATAGGAGTAGGTAGCTCAGTCATTGACCTGTTACATAGGTTAAAAAAAAGATGATTAGGTGTTGTTTGAATGTAGGAAACAAGTGCTGGAAATTTCAGACAGTCAGTGGTAAAACATTAATGTTCTTTGTGAGAATTATTGATGGTTTTCTAGTATGAAAGATTTGGAACCCAAAATGCGGTAGCTCTGTTTGAATCTCATTGTGATAGATAAGACGAATTGAACACTGGACTCGGAGTTGGTGGTTGCCTAGTGACAAGTGATCATGACCTGATTGCTTTCAATCTCTGCAAATGGAGGAGGGTGCCAACCAATATATTCAGTGCTTTTGAGGGACTAATTGCCTAATGGGGAAACTTACATGTGAAATTGATTGTGAGGAAAAATTTTGATGGAAAAATTAGAATGAAAGTTGACTAGAACTCTTGAAGAAAAATTTATGAAATTATGGTTTCCTATGCACCTGAAAATTATAAAACTGCATCCTTTTTCAGAATTAAAGTGAAATCAATAATTTGAAAAAAAATATGTATGTGTATTTATGTAAAACTTTGGGAATAAAAGGGAAATATATAGCAATTAAGATAAACTGGAATGTCTGAGGTGCAGAAAGTTGACAAAGACAAGCAGAGACATTAAGGAAAAATCTAGCAGGATTAGAAAAATTAAAGAAAAGTCAGGTTTATGTGTATTAGCAATGGAAACAATTCTGGCAATGGTATAGGCTCATTAGCAGTAAGGTATAGTAAAATTTCTACTGATGCAGGAAAGGCAGGAGAGCTTCATACAGGTTTCTTTAAGTGCTTGCCTGTACAGAATCCATTCTACAGGTCTTTATAGTTCAGGTTAGTGTTAATGGCAGTGTTCAGGGAGCATATACAATCATAATCATCAACAATACAAAAACTTGGGGAAGAGAATTCTGCTGTCAGTTCATAGTTTGGTGGACTTGGAAGTGTTAGGTTTAGGTTTACAGTTGGACTCGAGGACCTTAAAGGTCTTTTCCAACCTAAATGATTGTATGATTCTATGTCATAACTTCTTGATCAAAATGTGGGTTTTGTCATCTTGTTCGTTCCTCCTAGTTTCTCCTTCAAGCTCCTTGTGCAAAAGCATTCTGCCCCTGGAATCCAAATGCTGGAGTCCCAAGCATGAGGCTCTAAGAACTGCCTGCCCCATGTTTGAATCATACCCATACCTGATGAATGCCATCTCTGTCTTTACTGCTGGAGAAACAAGAAATCTTTCTTTAGTGTCTGAATCAAACTTTGGAACTACCTGAAAAACAAATGGGTATAATTCTTAGATGTGCCAAAAAAAGCAGATCTTCCCAACAGGGCGGGGAAACCCCTGACGTCTCAGTAATATCCACTGGCATTGCCCCACTCTGGTTGCCATAGTTCTGTGTTGCTTCAATAGGTTACCTCCCAAGGTACAAGCAAGGGACCCTGAAACTCTTGGGCATCATCATCCTGAATCTCAGCTTGCAGTGTTTCTCAGACATTCCAGAACTGTCAAATAAATTGTCTTTTATGTGTTCTTCAGACAAGGATCGGATTACCTCTGATATCGGCCTGATACAACTTTCAGCGTCATCCATTCTTTGCACTGCTGGTGTTGTGAAGTTTGCAGTACTGAGCTGTCTTAGCCTCAAAGCAGTTGTAGGCAAAATATTGGGTAAATTCTTCCACTAAAGGGATAAAAGTAAGATTGTATATTTTTTCAACAAACGTGGATAAATGGAAAGTAATTCTTAGAAAACAAACCCAGCTTAATTTTCTGAAATTGTAAGTCCAGTTAACTAGGATATGCATTGTATACTGAAGTATTTGTAAGGCATTTGACTTACTAGTGTGTAAGAATTATGGTTTTAAAACACTGGAAGAGCATTATATTGGCAGAACCAACCTAAACACGTTAACTGTATAACTGATGGGTCTTGGAAAGCAGACCAAAGTGAAAGATAGTATTAAGAAAGGAGTTTCTGTGGCTTTCTGCAGAAACCACTCTGGGCATGATCATCAATGAACTGGGAGTGAACATGGCATAAGTGCTGTTTTAAAATTTGCAAACTACAGTGATGTTTGGATCATAGACAATGATCTGCAGCTTTGTAAGTCAAACCTCCTAAAATTTATTTATTTCAGTATAATGAAATGGAATATATTATTATTGTTATATTCATTTTTATCTTTGCTGTCCTAAACTCCAAGCTACTGGTTGTTGCTTTGTAGTTAATTTTGTTACAAGACTTTAAAAGGTTTTGGTTTTCTTGTGATGCAGAACAGGCATGATGGGAAAAGCATTTCAAGTTCAGCTCTCCCTTTTTGCATGAACAAAGGCATAAAAAGAACATACCTGATCCTTCCAGTTCTGCTAGCAGAAATGATAGAATGATTTAGTTTCTCATGGTGCTTTATTTGTATCGTAAAAAGTTCTATCCATCACTTCTGTGGAGACACAAAACATTTACTGCGGGTAACAAATTAATACTCTTTCTAAAATGTTGTCAATCAGATGTCAGTCCCTGTAAGAGTTGTTTATTGCTGGAACTCCACCTTACAACTTAACAATTAAATAGGAAAATAACCAAACAGTAAGTGTTTTTAAGAGCAAGGAAATAGAACCAGGTGACTTTAATGTCTTTTTTCTCACTCCCAGCCACTACTGTATTTTCCATTCTATTACACTGCAATTCATCTTCCTTTTACTTGTGCTGTTACACTGACTTGGTTGGGTTTGCATTTTCATTATGTTCTTTTAATACAGTTTCTTTTTCTTAGGCATTCTTTCTATTTTTTTTTTTTTCTTTCTCTCCAGTCCTTAGCTGGAACACCAAATATGCATAATGTCTTCCTCTTGTACTCAGCTTCCAGTGTTGACTTTCCTTTTTGTAGTCCTGTATTTTTCTCTACGTGTTTGCATTCTCAATGCAGTCTTGGTAATGAAAACAACCTGGTGAAGAATATTAATATTTAAAAGAAACTCAAAAAGGGTTTTTTTTTTAACTTTTCACTCCATTTTTTCTTCCTTCAATGTGCATGTCTTTCTGTGCACAGTAATCCTCGCTGCGTCATTCAAGATTCACTCCTGAGTTGAGAACATACCTTCCTCATTCCAGCTAGAACATGGTGGGCATTGTCATTATAGTTCATGGTTGAGAACATTGACAATATTGGCTGAGTGGGTTTGGCAAGAGCGTGGGCTTCAGATTGCAGAGGTAAATATGTTGGAGGGAGAAGAGTACAACAGTTACATTGGCTCCAGCCTTGGTGATGATGGTACAATAAGCCAGGGAAAACTTTCAGATTAAGAACAAGTTAATTTCTTGTCATTATATAATGATATGGATTTTCATTCAGTAGACGTTTCTATGTAAAAGTCAGTGCCATGACAGTCCACTTTTCCAAAGCTCTTAATAAAATGTTTCCATATGATTTTTACATTCATGTTTTATGTTGTATGGGTTAGCTCCAGGTGGTCTTTTTTAGAAGCATGAATATCTTCAATTGTATGTGCAGTCTACATAACTTTTTCAAATAATGCACATGATGGGGTTAGACAATTACAGATGTGCAATAAATCCGGTGTGCCAAAAGCTCTTGTTCTGCTTTTTGCTTTTAGTAATCAGAAACAGACAAAAAGTAATCACTGCTGTAGTTTTTGATACGTAAAATGAAAAAAAGGCTGTTGCTATCTGTAGATTGCAATATCCAATAGAGCTTTTGTTTGTCTTTTTGTTCTTTTCTAAACAGAAGAAAAGTGCCTTTGCTATGAAGACTATTTTGGACAGAGCCTCAGTAAAGCTTAGTATTGTAGTGCTCCATATTGCAAAAGAAAGTGGTTGAGCAATTGGATCTTGTGGTTGGATTTCACAGTTTCAGTATAGCTATCATACCTTAGTCTCCTCAGCTGAGCAGAGAATGTAAGGACATACTCAAAGTCCTGTGAAATTCAATAGAGCTTAGCCTTTGTTTCTTCTATTAATGTAGTTTATTGGTTTTCTGCGTCATCTGAACTTCTACCATGTATCTCCAGTTGAATGACTGCTTCTTTTAGACCTTGTTGAGTCTATTGCAGAGATAATAAATACATCTCCATGAAGAGCTGAAGAAATAGATTAACTAAATGATAATGAATGTGGCAGAGACCTTAAAAAAAACAAACAAAAAAACCCAACCTGAAACCAAACAAAAAAAAAAACCAGACAGGGAGCCATGTCCTTATTAGTACGTAGACAAGAGGGAATAAAATAGTGTGAATGAATAGGCTTTTATAAGATTTCTTTTACCAAGAGTTACATCACTTTATATTACAAGTAAAAAATTATGACTCAAAGAAAATATTTTGCCTCAAGTGAAAGAAAACACACAAACTCTTTTTTTAAATGGAAAGAGTAAATCTGTGTTTCCCATCTCATATGTTTGCAGTTATATATTTATTAGTATTTTTCAAAGTGACTGTCACAGTATTTAGAGTAAATAATAGTCAGAGCCCTGGGAATGAAGTTTGAAGTATATGGATTTAATAATAATTCTTATTTTCATGTAATAGTTATATTGGATACCTGTGGTCAGGAGAGCAAGATTTAGATACTGAAGGTAGACCCAGCAATTTTAAAAACCAAAGTGCGGTGATTTTCTATCTATGTAAGATGCAAGTATAACCACAGTCTGACCAAAGTTTGACCACACTATCAACGCAGCTTAATTTCTGCAACTGTTCTCTTTGAAGCCAGAGGAAGGAAATCGAGTTTCCACCAAATCCCTATGCTCTTGTGGTCTCCCATTTCAATCAGGGATATAAAGTAGAATACAATGAATCCATAGTAAAGACTTTCCCAGGACATTAGAGAGATCAGTAAAAACTGTTTTCATTAGCTGTCTGTAATTAAAGAACACCCTTCATAGAGAGCTTAGAATTTAGAGAACATGTAAGCCTCTATATCTATCCAAGATTGCAAGCAAATAAGAATCTCCACACAGTTGGGGACTTAGGTGTTGTTTTAAAATATTGAGCTCCCTTAAGAAACATCTTTTCTGTTTATTTGCTATCTTTTAAGCCAAGGTGAATATTTTTAATTTCAAAGGTTTTAGTCATACTGTGATTTCTGTTCATAGGGAAGGAAAGAAAGGCAAAACCCTAATAAACTGCTTAACTCCAGTTGTGCCACAGTCTTCCTTGTAAATGGAACTGTTAGAAAATGCTTACCTTAATTTCAGTGCTTGAGCACGTCACTCCCTATAATTCTTACTTGCAGAGTTAGCAGAGTGCATCTGCACAAGCATGTGTGTGTTGTCACTTTGCGTTCTACTTGTATCATATAAAAATTGTTTCTGCTTTGCTTTGCATGGGGTGATGCCACATGCAAGTACAAAATTTCGTGTCTTACTTCATCATCTGGAAAGTCATTAAATGCATATTCATAATATAAAAGGAAGAGGTAGAAATATTTTTGTTCACATTTTTATACATATGGACAATTTCCAAACATTACCTATAGCAAGCAGAATAATATTGTCAACGTTACCTCACTTCAAATTTATAGAAAACCACAGTTGTGTAAAGGTTTAGGAAAAATAAAGAACTGGGTTTTTTGTTTGCTTTTTTAAGTACGTATGACGTTTCTACAACTATCAGAGCAGCTACGTTTATATATCCCCTTTCAAATTTGAATTGCTGTATATGCTAGCTGTTTCTCATCCTCCTGATGAAGCGGAACAGTGCTGATAATGCTAATAGAGAAATTGAGGCATATACAGATTTAAGGCTCGCTTTTCAAAAGAGCGCAGCACCCCAACTGGGGCCAGATTTCAAAAGATCTCTGATCCTATTCAGCAGCAAAATAAATAGCCAGATTTTCAAAAGATTTCAGCACTTTGGTAATCTGATCATAAGAAGCAGCTGCTGAGCACATTTGCAAAGCCAGCCAAGAGTGACTTGTTCAGTATCACGAGAAGTGTGTGGTAGAGCAGGGAATAGAGCCCTCTTCCCACATCCCAAGACTAAGAGTCCAGTTCTTAAGCAATAATGCTATCTTCACATCCTTTGCAAGAATACTGTATTTAATGAGCTTTTCATTAGGAAATTTAACCCATGTCTGTGAGGAGAGAATTTTCAGAATAACATTAAGATTTACACTCAGGGTAGATAATGAGGCAAGTAAATAGGAGGAATATTGCTAATCCATTTTATATCAAAACTCTGTGTTACCTTGTCTTAATTAGGTATATCTTAGAAAAAAATCCCTTCAGTATTTTTTAAAGATTTTGTAGTCCATTACCAATCTTTTAAGTGTCACAAGAAAAAAATTAGAATAACAAGGTATTCTAAAAAAACCTACAGAAGCCTGTAGCAAGTATACTGTATGGCAAGTCAGGTGTGATTTTCTGTGGACTTCCACCCTCATACCACATTCTGAGGGCATAGTGTTTATTTTTGTTTACATTTTAAATGTTTCTTTCTGTCCCTTCCTAGAAATGAAGAAATGGGGTGTTTATTTTCTTCTTCTGAAGATAAATATTTTGGTTGTTTATTTAATACTTTAGCACACTGTTTTCTCTTTACCCTTATACGTCAGGCTGTTTCTGCTTATTTTGTGCATAAACGCTGTTACTTACTCTTCTTGTCCTGCTCTCTGTAGTTTCTGTCGCTGTGCTTTTTTTTTTTCTCTGCTATTCTGTTGCTCCAACATCCTGTCCTTAAGACTTAAAGGGCAAGTTTTCTTTCACAAATATTACTAAGGAACTGAGAGGAAAATTAACAGCTCACCTAACCTCATCATACATTTTGCTTTTGTAATTAGTTTCTTCAACAGCCTCATGGAGACTGTTGATTCTCCAACAAGCTCATTAAACATTTAGGAACTGTATTCTTCATGCAGACAGCTATGTTGAGAGGCCATTTGGCAGCCTTGAGACTAAAAGCTCCAACATTTTACAAGGTCTACATATTGACTCGCCCATCACTAGCTTGGACTGAGCCCAACAGATGTTTCTTGGGTAGAAGCATCAGGCAAAGCCAGTGCTCAAACAGCTTTCCAGTGTGTGCTTACTGGCAGTTTTGCTGTAATCTGGTCTCCAGCAGTGATGATGCCAGATAGTGAACATGGCACAGGATGATCTTTGAAGATGCTCATATCTGTCCTGAAAGGGTTGTTATTTCACCTGCCAAATAGGAAGGTGAATTTTGGTGACAGCCTCTGTTCAGTCTGAATTGAACTGCACACTAAGGGATGATAGATATGATGGTCGTGAGATGATTTGCTCTTGAAGTGCAGAGCACTTGCAGAACTGTTTTGTTGAGGTACAGTCTTGAGCAGCTGTGATAAGCATCCAGTCTGACTTCTTGCAGACCCTAGACAGAGAACCTCATCCAGTATTTTCTGCATCTGTTTGAGATACAGGTTTATCTCTTTGGAAAGTATCTAATGTTGATGTAAAGCATTTAGATGATAAAGAATCAACTACATCCCTGGGCAGGTTGTTCCAATGGTTAATTACTGTCACTGTGAAAAAAGTGTGCCTCATATGTAGTCTTATTTCAGCTTCAGCTTCCAAACACTGGATCTCGTTATGCCTTTTTCACTAGATTAATGAGCTGCCTACTGTCAGAAATCTCTTCCACATGTAGGTATTGTGATCCTCTTAACCTTCTTTTCAGTAACTAAATAAATCGAGCTTTCTTAGTCTTTCACTGTAGGGAATGACTTTCAGAAGTCTAATCACTCTTGTAGCTCTTACTTGAGTCCTATCCAATTTTCTAACACATTTTCACAATGGAAGAAACCACAGCTGAACACAATATTTCAGTAACAGTGTCATAAAAGCCTGAAGTAAAAATTGCAGTATCTATTCCAGTGTGGTATTCTCTGGTTTATCCCAGTGACATATATTTGATATGCATTTTGATGTAATATGAATGGCTTTTTTTTTTTTTTTTTTTTTACTTTGGGAATTAACATGAATTTCTCTCTCATTGTGGTGGTTCTGGATTCCTTTTGCTGATAAGGCTTGAACAATGTCGAGAGGTAAATTCTCAGGAATAATGGTGAATGCTGAAGGTTACCCTTGGTTTGCATTTTGTTTCAAAGTCATAATTATTTCAGTAGGAATAGGCTGTAGTAGAGAGAACTGAACTTAGAGAGAAAGTACCGCAAGGTGAGATTGGGGAAGTAATCTTCTGGGGAAAGTGGCTTTCACAGTACGATATTGAATGGGCCAGGATAGGTACAAGTGCGATGTTAGCTTACCTACAGAATTCGGAACATCTCTGGAGACTAACATCTGTCCAGGATTGCCCGAAGAGTTCCTTATGCCACCTTTCAGTCTGGTACCTGTCTTATTCAGGCAACTTGCATTGGCATCAATTTCATATCTGGACAAAAGAAACTGGAGCACAGCCAAACTAAGTCAGCTCAGGAGATCCTTCCTAAGCATGCACAAAAGGTTTCCTTCCACCCAGACCTGCCCCAAAGTCACCTCTACACACACGCACACAATCACAACCCTAGTATTGTGGTGCACAGAAGTTAGGGCTCTGCAAGGAAAAGTAACTCACCTCCTAAGACAGCATATTAACTGGAACGAGAATTTGTATGGAAATAGGAAGAAAATAACTCTGAATCCAGACTTCTCTTGGTTCAAAATTAGAATTGAGTCGACTCAGCCTATCTGCATGATTTGAGTTCAGCTGTCTCTAGTACTTCCAAGTAATGAAAAGACATGAGCCTTGTCTTTAAGAAAAAGTGGCTTCTTCAGAGGCAAGTAGTTTCTTCACAAGTGTAAATGAAGTTGCAGGTTTTGCTGGTGACTTCCTTCAGTTTGTGTTCTCAACAGTAAATTCTGTAAGTAACAGAAAAAGGTTTCAAGCTCTCAGCCATTTACTGCTGTGAATTGCTTTGGGAGAAAGATATTTTACTTTCTGTTTAATCCCATACAAAAGCTGTCTCCTCAGACTTCTGGGTCGCTTCCTTTAACTTTCCAAAACTGCAGTTGCATTCAGTTAACTTTCCTAGCCCAGCCAGCAATCTTTGGTCAGCTCAGGGGAAACTGTGCTTCAGTCCTTACTTCAGAGGCTTGGGATTTCATCTGTCCTCAAAAATTTGGGGCAATTCCTTCAATTCTATGCTACATTAAAGGAAGCAATATCAGAACTTTAGGTCTTGCTTCTTGTTTGTTAAGTAAGAAAAGAAAACCCTTGGATCTGAAGTGATATCACTCACCACTGCCCTGCCCAACAGAAGGCTGCTGGGAGGAGATTGGGTGTACTCTTACAGGCAGACTGAAGAGGGAATTGACCCTCTATCTCTGTTACTTTCTTCCCTCATCTCATGTTCTCCAAATGACAATTTTTCAATTTACCGTACCCGTATTTGCCCTGATTTCTTCCCAAAAACTACTTACTAGGGTTGTGTTACTTGGAACACTAGCCAGCATTTAAGAATGCTTTGGCCTCTTTGCACACACTGTTGGTTATGAGTTATCCATGGATAAATTGGATAACTGCATTCATTTGCAAGACTTCTCTACAGAACTTTTAAAACACTCTTTTAAAAGGGAAACCTAAATATTAATATCTAATATTTGAGAGGAAAGTAAGTCAGGTTACAGATTATTTCTGCTATTAGTGGGGTTCTTTGTGTATATATAAATGTATTTTAGTAAGTTACAACAGAGTAACAAGAAAGTTGAAATAATCTGAATCCATCTGTAGTATATTTTATGCTTCTAACAATTTCAATTTAATGTCTCCATTTAGTTTCATACTGATCATTTATACTGACAAAAAGAAGGAAAAGAAAACAAGGAACCTGTCATCAATCATTCATTTAATCAAGTAGCAAAAGTAGATAAATAAACATACTGAGTTAATTATTCTTCTGTACGTAATGATTGACAATAATGTTAATTTATTCCCTTTTTTAACCTTTGACTGTCAGTATAGTTGGGATTAATAGGCACTGACAAAATGAGAAGAAATAAATTTCTGATAGCCACTGAACGTTGCTAGCGTTGGAGTGTTTTCCCCTGCAACTTCTCCCTGAAGATGTATCAGATCTATGTCATGTGTTATTTTTCACACTTTTTTGTGCCATGTTTCATGCCATTTTGGTGATTGCTGTTAGTTTACAGACATATGGCCAGGAATATTTTATGAATGAAGAGGTTTCTGGGATACACAATATTACTTTTTCACATTTATATGAGAATTGTAATTTGAACATCTCAAAATACTTTGCACCTGTTATTGCAGAGTATATTCAAAAGCTAGCAAAAAAGACAGTGTTACAGCTAATAACTTATGTTATCTGCTCCATCAGTCAGACAGCATTTCTTCCATAGTGAATCCTCTATTCCCACTTTGCAATGTTTTACTGGGTCCATCCAAAGGGAAGAGGGGATTTTCAGGCCCTTTGACTTACAGGTGCAGAATTCCCAAAGCAGCTTTCCCTGTTAAGAGTGCAGGAAGGGTAGCTCAACCCCCTCTCCCAGCTTTTCACCACCAAATTGTGTCCTTGTGTGTAAACAGGCACCTAAATAGGTTCCAGTTAATCAGTTATTCTAGCTTCTAAAATGTCTTTCTGTAATGATACTCCTGTGGATTAGTAAAAACTGTCCTGAACAATATGTGAAGAGGACATTTTGCAGCTTTTTTTGAAATACTGTGTAGTATTTCATTCAAGTAAGTGGAAGGCATAGTGTATGGCATGCTTTTCATCTAGCTTGAATGGTGTATTAAATGCACAAAATACTTCAGTTTTTCTGTTAGATATAATCTGGTTTAATTCAGGAGTTTTTCCTGCAGTATTTCAGTAAAAGTGTTGCTACATATTTCAGAGATAAAAAAGCTTTGCATGTGGATCTATGTGTTTCTGTAACTGAGCCCACAAATTTGTATTTCACAGATTTTGTGTTTGGATATCTGGGGATTTCTTTGTTTGTTTGTTTCCTGAAAGAGTGAACTAGTTGCATATAGCCAGATAATCTCCCAACTGGTTATATGTTTTCAGAGGTTCAGAAATGGACATTATTTCTTCTACTCAAAAATTATGCACAATATGGTTCCTTTCCTGTGTTTCTTTTTAAGGAATGAAGACGCAGATGGTAATGGTATTTGTCCATACACGGGTTTTCATATACTAAGAAAAAAAACAACAACAACAACAAAAAAAACCCAAAACACTCCAAACCCAACAGAAAAACTCAAAAACCCCCTTTGTTGCTTTGAAGAGTTCTGCCATTGTAAAAGTAGAAACACGCAAAGATTCAGAAAAGATGAAAGCCAGTTGGTGTGGTGTGTAAACATCAGTCCTTCAAGGGTATACTTCATGTTTTTGTTGGAGATTTCCTGACAGACCTGTGTCCCCGTGGACAGATAACCTTGCCATTTTGTGGCCTTCAGAGAGACTGTGGTTTTGCCGGACTACAGCGGGTCAAGCCAAAGCAGGAGCTGGGCAGACTGCGGTGGGGTGTGCAGCCCCCGAGGAGCTCTGCCTTGTGTCAATGGCACAGCCTTGCTGGTAACCTTGTGTAAGTGAAGTCTACTGCCTTCCTGCAGCAGGGATAAGATTGAGAGGCCCACCAAGGCAATTTGCAAGCTATAGACCTGGTTAGTGAAGGTGGGCATGGAGTAGACTGTAACTGTTAATCTGTAGGGAGCGATAGGTAAGAATAGTTAGTAAGGGCTGGAGGAACAATAAGTAACCACTACTGCGATTGCTTGAGTCTTGACTCTGAGGATCTTCTCATCCCATACTCTGTAGATGACTGGAGGCAAAGCTTTGTTTTGATTTTTCAGGCTTTGTTTAAGGGTCTAAAATTTTACTCTTTGGGAAAACAATGAATTTTCTGACTCGGGTTGTACTGAATGCTATATATTCACTAAAAAGTATTCTAAACCCAGATTTTTTTTCAATAAAAAGAATAGCGAAAAATGTTTAGAATTATTTTTCTCCTCCCCATTGATTCACTTGAGACAAAATTGTAAGAATCTAGCTGAGTCACAAAACATAAAATAGAGGACACTGCTGCAAAAATCCTGGAAGGCAATCTGCCTAAATTTTTCGTCTGCAGTGGAGTATCTCCTCTACCCCTTCACGGGGCTGAGCACAATCTTGCCCTCTCTGTATGACAGCTTTATGCTTATTAGCAGCTCTTTTCTTCTAGCTAAGCCTGACAAAGGATAGGGAATAAGATTAAAAGGACTATATTTTGCTTTCTGGTAGGCAGGAGAGAATTGCAAGTATGAATCGTCCCATTGCTGATGTCCCGTTCTGAGCACTCGCGCTGGTGGTCTCTGGTCTCACCACTGCTGAGGGAAGATGGTTCCCTCTAAAAGCACAGCTCTGCTCTAGCAGGTTGGCATCCATGGTAGCTGATTGACACTGGCAGAACCTTTCATGGGAATTTTCTTCTCACCATGATTATTTTTTTGAAACAGACATGTTCTAGAAAATAAAACACTTCTTGCTCACTGAAGAAATTCTTATTTTAAGAAGAGGACATGGATTTTTTCATTCTTATTTGGCTATTGCATTTCTAGCCTTTAAAAACTCATAATTAACATATTTCAAATTAGAAATTTCAAAGAATTATAAATTTTGAAATATAATGTTTGTAAAACAGTAATGTAAGAATTCTAGTCAATCTGTAATTTTGTGGGGGTATAACATCAGTAAGACAAATTGCTGGGTTTAAACGAACATGTATCAAAATCCATTTGTATTTTTAGGATTCATAAAATTAACTGGTCAAGGATGTAAAATATTTTGTAATATCATGTCTAAATATATTGACACTGTATCCATAAGTAATTCTAGGTTAGATGACTTTGTAGTTAGTTGCCAGACTATAAATTCTTCTAACAATAATGATCAAATTACAATATCAGCAAATATGAAATTGACTGGTTTTCAGCTCAGTACCCATTTATTTCTTTAAACTAAAACGATATTCTTTTTTTCTATGTTTGGAATGGATATTGATCAGTGATAGACTGAAATATTATTTAATGGAAATTATTTTATTTCCAATTTAGATTTTCGAGACTTTCCTGTCTTATATAGCATTTACTAAGTATTTGCATTATATTTTTCTTTGTATTTTACTGGGCAGCTTATGTACTCAAAGCATCACCTAAGTACCAATAACACATTCTTGACTGAATAATGATGTATGTTGAATGTTACTTTTTTTGTCTTATAAATGGATGGCAATTTACACAGCTGTGGATGTGGGATGTTTCAATCCCAGACCATGTTGTAAGAAAAATTGAATGACAGTGAGCAAAACAGCAGTAATTATAAAACTAATTACTAAATGCTGATGATGCCCATAGGCTTTGCATAACTAAAATTAGAAAAGGAAATTGCTTTCGGCTTCAGAGAGGCAACATGCTAGTTATTCCACTGTTTCAGTCAAAATGGAACATGGTGTATAAAGTTCAATCAGGAAAAAAACCACATTAGTTTATGCACATAATTTTTTATACAGAAATGTTAAAGAATTCATCCTTTTTGTGTTTTAATACAAACATATCTGTAACATAAATCGAGGAAAGTGACATGAAACTACTTGTTGAACATCTTTCTATATAGCCTTACAAGGCCTAATTTACCATTGAATTACTTTAGCTTTGCTGTTTTTCAAAAAACCTACGTGAATATAAAAAAGGAAGTGTTTCCTATCACCTAGGCCCATACAAAATAAATGTTTGGGATAAAACCCAGCAGACTGAATTTCAAAATTCCCTCAGCTGAGTTCCAGTTCCTATTACATGTATCCTGGTGATACATATAAGTGTGTGTGTGTGTGTGTATATGTATGTATGGGGACCATATTCATTTGTTAGACATATATGTGTATTCCCAGGGATGGAACTGCTAGAATGAATCTTAATGACTACTTTGAATATAGTATATTTTTATATTTTATGTTCACGCCTATATTACATATACATTAATGCATAGCTGTGTTTAATTAGATACACACACGCATAAAGTACTTACATGTATTAATAGACATGTATTAATGTGCCATATATAGGACTGCAATATATATTTCAGTGAGGGTTGCTTGGTTTTTTTCTTTTTAATACTGCATTTATGCTTTTTCCTGCAGAAAATGAGAATCTCTTATGCATTCTTAGGACATTTCTTTAAAAATGTATTTTAAAAAAAAGGATTAAAACATTGATCAGCTCATGAGCTACAAAAGTATTAGTGACATGAAGACAAAGCAGCGACAATTCAGGAGGCACACAAGGATTACCGCTTGTAAGACTCGGCTTAACATTTAGAATCTATGCTGTTGATTCATACGAAATTACATGGACATTATGGGATTTATCCTCTGAATTCAGGCTTGGTGTTTTCGGGGGTTTTTTTGTTTGTTTGTTTGTTTGTTAATTCCCAATTTTTCTTTCACTCTTCTTAGCTGAGCTAGGAAATATTTTTTTGTCCCGTGTGAGTAACTGATATATAGCACCTTCTCAAAGGCTTGAAAGGAATGCTCATTGAATTCTTGTCTGTCAGTATATGTCAAATGAATAAAAACCATCAAGTGTGAATATGTGTTTTTAACTTTCAAGTGGTTGAAATACATCTAGATTTAACAGCTCTTGATAATGGAATCTAAAAATGAAAAATAAAAATTCTGTAATCTGAATTATTTTTAAGATTGTCTATCTTATTAAATTTTCTGGGTTTTGGTAAGTACACTGTAAGCCTTAGGAACATCTTTATTTAAACATTCATAGGGAAGTATATCGTAAGTGTAGTAGAGTCATAAAGTACATTTCAATATATAAATATTACAGTAAGTTTTTTTATGTGGGCCACTGAGTTATTTTTCATTTTGTATGTCCCAGTAAATTTGTACTAAGGCAGATGATCTGAAATAGAGGTGCCACATACTAACATAGAAAATAAAAAGAGAGTGTTTGTTTCCTATATCTGATTTTGTAGACTCAAACTCTGCAAAATTCCTTCTCAGTTGTCAGGAGCAGATTGTAATTATTCTCATGTACTGTTTCTATGTATAACATATACGGTTCCAATCCAGGTTTGTAAAAAAGACTCAAAATGGTCTTGAAGATAGAAAGAACTGAAACTTCTCTCCATTCTTATGGATTTTGGCATTAACAGCAGTAGTATTATTAGTAGCATGCTAAGTTTCAGGTCTGATTTCATTAAAATCATTAAGTGATGCTGCTGAGTGGGATTGTCTTTAAGAGTCACTCAAAAAAGCAAATAAGAAATCCTTCCTATAAGGAGGACACCATTTTCTCAGAGGTTTCTGTCATGTTACACTTTAGTAATCTCTCTATTGTGTGAAAAGAAATTATTTATTTTCAGTACTTGAAGGATACAGAATGTCTGACTGACTGCCGTCATAGCCTGTTGTTTTTAACATAAACATTACAGCTGTGTTTGCTTTGAAATATTTGGCCATTATCCAGTAAATCTGTGCTGGAACACTAAATTATCACCTTATGCCCTCTTCCATAGTAAGAAAGTGCTTTTGTCAATAAAGCATTGCTGCTGTCTTTTCCTACTTTTTATTTCTGCATATTCAGGAACTTTGTTTTGTTTATCATCATGTAAAAGCTTCTGACTAGTGAATGTCCTGAACAGATAACCTAAGAGGCATACAGAAATACTGATGAAAGTCCGTCCTTAGTAGATTAAATTAAGAAATTTATACTTGACTGTATTTTTGTGAATGTTTCCAAGGTCTTTAAGATTTTTAAGAATTTAAACTATTTGGGTATTCCACCATTTTTTTGACAGATATAAAAAGACTTGTATCTTAGTTGTCTTCTTCCTCTTTCATAGCTATCATGTTGTATCATGTGAGTTTTCAGAGTGTATCTACATCGTAAAAACAAAAGGTAATTAAAATGGATGAAAATAGGCAACTCAACATAATCACAGTTTTCACAAGTGTTAGTAAGTAGGCAAGACTTCAAGTACTGACCCTAAGCTATATCCTAAGTTACTTTTTTCACAACTATTTCAAATTTTTCTCCTTAACTCAGGATAGTCAGTGTTGTATGCAGAAGAAATGGGGCTAGTATTTAATAATTATGTATCTTCCCCATTAATGCTGGTATCTGAAATTCAGCATGCAGTACATTGCATAAGGTTGGGTGTTTTTCTTGTGTGTGTATGTGAGGATAGAGGAATTACCGTATGTTCTTGAAGTTCTTGAAGGAGTTTTTTTCCCATAGGCTAGCTGTCTTTTTCTAAAGTTGAAGGGTTTTCCTAGTCAGTTTTTCAAAAACCTTTCTACTTCTCTGTGCCATTTTTTGATTCTTCGAAATACTTTCCAGTATCATAAATAACAAAACTCATCAATTAAGAAAAAGATGTAAACGTGCTTAACTTTAGGCATGTAAGCAGTTCCATTGGGTTAAACAAGATTATTCATTTGCTTTGAGTTAGTAATCTATTTGAGAGTCTTGCTGAACTTGAGTCATAACAAAAAGGCAAAGAGTGGATCTAACATTAGGACAAGAATTACCTTCCCCAGCTTCTTATCTTTTCAGTCTTTCTTTGTGTTTGTAATCCTTTATCAATTTATCAGTCTGTATGACAGGCTTATGTCTTAGACAATTTGTATTCTATTTTTCAAGTCTCTTTTTGTGAAATGCTAGATCTGTTGGTTTCCTGAAGTCTGTTCTGCATTACATTTATTGCATTCTCTACACCCTGTTTTTAAGAACTTACAAGCCTGACTTTAACCACATACGTTTAGATTGCAGAATTTGGTTTGAAATCATTGCAAAGACAACCAAAGCCCTTGTGAGTTAAATCTCTGAGATGTTATCATTGTATGATAAATTCAGCTGATTTCTGCCTGTTCTGCATTATTGGCACAAGGGAGAGGATCAAAGGTGTTTAGGACAAATAAACTATGTAGTTATCTTAGAAAAGAAGCCTCTGTTTTTACCCAACAAGATCAGGTCCACTTTCTCTATGATCAGAGTATTACAAAGCTAGCAAAGAATAATTTATATCAGAGGTTCTGTGATGGAATGAAATGGAGCTCTTTTGAAGTATGATCTCTGAAAGCACAGCATGAAGCTCAAATAAAGTGAAGGACATTCGCTATTACAAGTAATGTCCTTAATAATCTTGTTAGTCTAGTCTCCCTCTGTACGAGACAAATGGAACATTATTGGCTTATGGGCTGTAGTAAATAATTTAGTTTCCAATATTCAGGCTGCTTTGACAGTAAATTAAAATGACATGAAAGGGGCTTGTTGAATAAAGAAAGTATCCAATCAAATTTAATTGGCATGACTAAGGCAGTAGAAATATGTTTTATAATTAAACCATGTTGTCTTGGAGCTTTATAAGCATGTATGAATCAAAATGTCAAAAATTATTCTTTGATACTGTGCATTTAAAACTTTGCATGGTGAATAGTTTTCTTAAACAAGGTTCTAGACATGCATATTGATTCAACATGAAAATAGTTTTAAAGTTTTAAGTAAGTCTGGTTTTAGCATTTATCTACTGATCCAAGGATTTTCTGTAAAAGATTAAGATAATTTTGCAGTCCTCTCATACTTAAAAATCTGGCTTTTGTACTATTTCTGTATGATCCGGCCTTTTACTAGGGTATAAACTCTGCAGTTTTTCACCTGTTATTGTAGTGCTGGATGGCTGAAATTAGTGCTAGTAGGTGAAAGCATAAAAGCAGGTAACCAACAAGAAAAGCAAAAAAGGGAAGATAAAGTAGGTGGCAAACTAACAAAAAGTTTTCTTTTAATAAAATGTTTCTTTAAATGTTTCTTATTTTACTCAAGCAATTTTAGAGTTCATGTATATTAACCAAATATTACCAAATTTTCATTGTTGAGTTGTTATTTACTCATCTCTCTTGCAATGCAGTTTCAAAAAATATGTATTGAGTGTGTATTTTCCTTAACTGCATAAAGAGAAAACATCTCTGTGGTTCCGAGGACAGTGCCTTTAGAAATTTGCACATTTCCAATCATTCTTTTGTTCTTATATACAAAGCCCCCTAGTATAAAATACTCAGTTATTTGCACATACCAATTATACTTATTTCTCTAAAAAGAACATACAGTTTGTCTGGCCATTGGGAGAAAAAAAAAAAGATTTTCATAGAAAAGTTTACCTATGAATAAGTCTTCTAAATTAATTTTGTCTTTTGGAAATTTTGGTCAGATGATCTCTCCTACATTAAGAATGTTATTTAAGTTACTACAGTCTACTGATGTACTTGCATAAATGGATGCTAGGATTCTAAAATTGATTATACTCTAAAGCACAAGAGGAAAATACATAGATACAGAAGTGGAAATGAATGGCAGAATTCAACTTTTGTTTATAACCTTGGCCATGGGAGTACATTGGACTCTTAAGTGTGACATCCTGCAGTGCGAGATGCTCTGGTTTCCAAGTTAACTGTTCAAGCTCATAAAACCTATGTTACATATACTATGAAAAAAAGGATGTCCAATTGCATGGCCCCTATCCCATTCCATTCACAGATAAGTGGGTGAAAATTTCCAGCTTTTAAATTAATGAACTCCAGGTGAATGAAGGTAAATAAAGGCTCTAGCTGGTCTTGTTCAGCAGCTGGAAGCCTCATTCCCCTTGAAAGGACAATTGAGTGGGGGGAAGTCTGCCTTAAATTTCTACTCATGACAAATCTGCACTTGTCTTCTCAGCATTGTGTTCCTTCATACTTTCATTCTCTTGCATTAGAGCCTTGTGGAAAGATTTTGAGACTTAAGTGCAAAACTGTCTTAAATGCCTTTCAGCTTCCTCACCCTCGGCTACTTTCTGACTCATCAGCCCACTGATTAAGCAGAATTTTACCAGCAGTGACAGTTTAGTCATTGATGTTTTATATCATGCCAACCAGACTCAAGTGGATAAGCCCTCCATTGTAGTTGATGAATCTTAGTAAAACTGCAGCCGGGGAGCTCACATTCCTCGAGCTATGTCACACTCACATCAGCATAAATATGGAATACCTTCACTGAAAATTATTGTTGAATTTAACTACTGTGAGAGGTTCATGCGCCTTGACGCTGTTAGCTAGTACATTCTGGATCTCATATCTATGCCAAGTCTTCCAATAGCCAAAATTCTTCTCAGTTTATCCTCAGCTAAAAACAGCCCAAAGAATTGTCTCTCAAGAATAGATTCCCATTGTAAACGATCAGCCAGCAAGTAGAATCCAGGTGCAGTGAAACTGATGGCAAAGCTCAGTGGCAAAATAGTGCCAGTCCTTCCATTGCCAAAGAAAATAGCAAATTATTTTCCACAGGTCAGGATTCCACTGCAGATTTTTTTTTTTTTTTTTTTAATGCTGATATCTTAAGGTTGCCCAGCAAGCCAAACTCTGATGTACTTTTTGGGAATACTTTTTTTGTGTGATGGCTGGTTCTTACAAAAATAAGATTTCTGAATGATTCTTCAAAGTGAAGGACATATTTTTGTATTGAGTTGCATCTGCTTTGTGTCAGCATAAATTCCACTGATTTTGCTTTAACTGGCCTTGAAGAAAATATGGTGGAAAATAGTGAAGACTTCAGTTCTATGACTGCAGATTACATTTTCTGTTCTATTTTCATGATTCTATTCTTCTATAGTTTCTCTAATTTGCTATTTAAGATTGAGAGTTGCTCATTTTTTTCTTTATTCTCCCGTGTTTACTAGACCTAGGCAATCTCTTCTTGTGTCTACCAGAATTTTAATTTTTTTTTTTTTTCCATGTGTCTTTTTGTCAAGGAAATTAATTGGTAGAATGAGTGTCAGTTCAGGTATACTCAAGATTTAGACCACATTACTTTAATTTTCCAGTGTTTACAAATTGCACAACTCCCAAACTGTGTTTCTTCTTCTTCGACAATGAAATGTACTTTTATTTGATTAGAATGCAAATTTTATGCAATGTTTAGATTTACTTTTTTGACCTACTAGTGAAATCTAGTGTAGGGAAGAAAGGAGTTTCCTTGCTGTATGTGGTGGTGTGCTGGATTTTTTAAAATTTTTATTTATTTTATGGTCTATTTGTGCTGAAGTGGAGATTGTAATGAATTCCCAAATAAAATAGAACTTGGAGAAAAACAGATCTCTCTCTCCATGTGTATAGTACATTCCTGAATTAGTATTTCGGGGCCTACTTTACCAATTTAAAAACAAAACAAAAAAGGAGAATGCAAAATTGTATTTTTACATCATGCTTTAGTTAACTAGACAGCCTCCGTAATGTCAAGAGCATCATTTTTTTTGTTGGAAAGTCTAGATTATATTCAGTCAATACAGAATAAGGCTTGGGAGCTATATTATGTGAAAAATGACCATATGTGATAGATTTTTACAGAATAAAATTCACAGTGATACAATAGCTTACCTTTTCACGGTGACACTTACTAGAACTTATGAGAATCATAAGAGGTTATCTCCTCCTAGAAGCAATATAACTTTGTATTTGTTTGTTAGAGCACTGTGTATTATTGGGGAGATATGTAGTCCATCTTGTTTAGCTAAGACAATGCTATACTGTGTGCCACAGCACCATACTCAAGTTCTTATAAACAACTTATATGTATTTTATGATTTTATGGCTTCATGAACAAAATGTTAGATCTTTTTAAAACTTTATCAAAATGTTTTGACTATTTTGCATTTGTTTTTTCTTTCCTGTTTGTTCTTTACTAACCTCATGCAGAACATGTGTATTTTTCTTCACTGAAATACGTCATCCACTGTTTCATATAAGTGAAATAGGAGAGTAAAAATAGTAGAATTTTTAAGGCTTTTGTGTAGACTCAGGAGAGTCTTTCCTGCAATATCTAACTGAAAAGGTAATGAACTGTAAAATATGTTGAAATGATTGGGGATTAAAAATCTCTGGTGTGTAGTGACAGTACAATTATATTCCACAGTAAAGGTTTCTTATATTAAGTGTAATAAATAAAACTTTTTTTTTTCACTGTGATTGGTTGTCACCACTGTAATGATAGCTTTGACCTTCTTCCTCTTCAAATGTCGTTAGCCTGTGACCAACTAGTCAGGATGCTGTAGAATGAATTGGGATGGCTGTACATGAAGCCAGCTATTGAAGGGAAAAAAAAAAAAAAAGGAATATTTAAGCACAAAAGTCTATGTTGTAACTTTTGAGTCTTTTTGCTTTGCTGACCCTGCACAACCACTGTCTTGCAACATGGTAATTTATCTTAAGATATCTTTAGCCAGTATAGCTATCCATTTAGCTCTAACACATCTAGTTAGCATTTTTGATGTTTGGATTTATATATGCTTATAGCTTGTTGCTCCTTCTATTCAAACACAAGCAGCCCCGTTCATCAGTTTGTGCATACCAACTAGAGGAGTGCAAAATAATTTCCAATTTCTTTGGAAAGGTGGAATAGTCAGATGGAGAAACATAGAATTCCCTTATTAATAAGTTTGGGTTATGCATTACAAAGTGCAGAACGTAAGCCTCTGTTTTAACATTTTTAAAGTTAGTCCGAAGTGTCACTACTATAGAAATATTGAAGTACCAGTGACTAGCCATAGTTCTTCATCAAAATTATGTCTTTTGTTCCACCCCCCACCCTTCTTTTCTCTGGCACTCTATGTCTGGCTGGGACACCAGGCAAGTAGCTGTCTTGGTAGCTGACCTGTTCGGCTCTTCATCGTGACGTTCCTATATGCAATAACTGACTCTTTACTCTTCCTGGGGACTTGAAAGCATCATTCCTACAAAGAGTTTAGCTTCTCTTGGCTCAGGGAGCAAGGAGTACAGCTCATTTCAGTGTTGCAACTCTGGGATCTGTACAACTTCCCTTATCGACTGTCATTTTCAGAGGTAGTTATTTGTCTTAAAGCAAAACCTACGAGGGAGCGAGGCACATAAAAATAGGTGCATTTGTACTAATATTTGACAGACTTTGTAAATATTATTGCTTTAACTATCCTGTGCAATTACACAGCAGTGTGTCATTCAGCATTAATGATCTTGCGAACAACTGTATTAGTATCTAAAGCCATCTAAATAATGATATTTCTACTCACTTAATGGGCATTCCTCATATGACCAGTTATAAGAAATGAGAGCTCACTTGCTCTAAATTTATCTGAACCTTGAGATGGGAGAACAGAAAACTCCTTCACTTTATGAGAACTTTTGATTAGGGTTTGGGTAGGTGGATAATGAAAGAGTGAAACATTGAAATGTGCCTAAATAACATGCTGTTACAAGCCTTATGATAGATTTGTGTTTGACTTAACAGCTTTTGGAACCTAATAAAAAGAACTTAATTGACAATTTCTTGAAATTGCTAAGAAAACCTAGTGATGTTGGTAGGGTATAATAAGGAGTTTTCTCATCACTGTCTTCAAGATTGAGCCTATACAAAAAAAAAGGATTTATCTCTGTGGTAACTCTAAGTAATTGATATACAGACAAGGTTTGGTTCCAATTTGCCAGCAATAAAGTTGTAATAGGGTTTTCTCTGCAATTTTAGCCTTAATGTGCTCATTCCAAAGAGCGGTATTTTTCCAAGCGAACAAATAACATCAGTAAAGCTTACGATCAGTAATAGCCCCACACTGATGCTCGCATTAAACTTGTTAAATCAATTCACTAGACACTTTCTAAAGTGGACTGTCTGTTTACTTTGACTTGTACCCTGTGAGGATTATCCATCAGTTACATTTATTTGAATGATCTTTACATTTGAAATTTGTAATTATTCATGCATGATTGTGGTTACAAATCTGTCTTCTCATTTTTTGCAGCTTTATTTTTATGACTTCTGATTTTTCCACCTTAGCTGTGTGAAGAATATGGGTGTTTAGTGACACATAGTAGAATGCATTGTATGTTTAGCCTTACCCAAATCCTAAATGAGCACTTTGCCGCATAATTATGGTGGCTTCTCTTGGTAGTTGTATATTTCATATTGCTGTTTACTGAAGGTACCAATGCACTATGTGCAGTATTGTTCTTCTAGGATAAAAAAAATTAACATATAAATAATGTAGGATTACAGTATTTTGAAATAATTAGCAAGACGTGGTAAGTACTAAATGATTTATTAAAGATGTAATTTAGTCAGATTTGCTGCATAAGATATTAGAGTGCAAAAAGCCATACTGTACTCTGCAAGGAATCATTTTGTAGATGGTTAATCTACCAACCAGGCTTCATTTTTCACTCAGAACAAACCTGGTATGCTACTGCACACTGCCTTTTGTCAGTAAACACAAAGAGAAATCTGAAGTAATCAATCTTTCTTATCAGTAGCATTCAGTATGTTTACCTTTCTTTTATTTTATTCTTTGACTCTATAAAACTAGACAAATATAAAACAAAATGTAAGAGTTTAGAAGTTTGGAGTTGTTTATCTGGTAGCTAAGGACACATTTTAAAAGGTAGCACAAAAACAAAATAATGGCATTACCTACTACATGCATTAAGGAAACTGAAAGTGTTTTGGAAGGAACTGAGGTCCTGGAAAAAGAATGGGTTGCAGGTAATGGGAAATTCCCTGGATAAGGAAGCTGTATCGCATGTTTGCAGCTAAAATCTGCATGGATTGTTATGATTATCTACCATTTTGTCACACTCCCAAGGCTGAATCCACATATGTAGGACACTGAAGAAAAACCTGCTGCCTATGAAATGTTACAGCTGTCCCTTACATGCATCACTTCCTTTCCTCCTTAAAATAATTCTTTACTTTTCCCTTAAGTATAAGTAAGTTTCTATAATGGACATGTGATATGTTTTTTGGAAAGGTAGCCAGCTTGATTATAAAAATATTCAGACAAGATGCATGGCAGAATACTTACCGCCCCCCCCTTTTTTTAACTTTATTCCTCACGTGTCCTTATTTTAGCTATCTAATATAACCCTATTTATCTATTTTTATGTATTTTCAAGGATGTAATTTGGCATAACTGGAAGTGGTGATGTGGAGGGAAATGTGTCCTCTTCTCCAGAATATACTAAAAGTCTGTAAATACTTAATACTGCAGTATTGTGAAGAAGCAGGAAGAATGAGAAATATTATTTGCTGTACATACAAATAGTTCATCCAACCCAGCCATTTTCTTCTTTTATTTGTTATCTTTTCACATTGGAAGAATCCCATCCCTTAAGCAATTTATCTCTTTTTTTTTCTCTCTTTTTTTTTCCCCTTCTATATGGGGAAAACCCAGACACCTCCTGCCTTTTCCAGCCCCGCCCCCCTCACCCCAGAAATAATATGATATTGCCATTTTCTGCAGAACAGAAACTCCAGAAATATACTCTCCAGAAAATTATTGCAAACTGTGTATAATACAAAATCTTCTTAACACTTTAATATCTTCCGTAAAAACTAAGAGTCGTATAGTCTTTGCCTTTTTAGACTTACTGAATGTCATTGTTTCAAGTGTAGATTTGCAATTTTTAAATATGGAAGGTGGGGAAAAGTAAGGCAGTATCTCGTCATTGTTTCCTCTCTCCTTTTCTACTGCACAGCTGCAACTGAAGTAAATTGCAGGTGATTAGAAAAGATGTTGAAGCTGTAAGAAGCTTAGTGATTGATAGAAGACTTGTATGTGACTCACAGTTTAATTAGGGCAGAATAATAACATAATTTACGTAAATTCTGTCCTGTTAGGTCACAACTGATTGACATTTACAGTAGGTTGATGCATCTTAAAAGCCAGTTAAATGTTGAAACATTTTGACATACTTGAACTATCTCTTCCCTTTTTGTGGTTTATTTGATGTGATGGTAGCACTGTCAGTTTGGGAAATGAACTCTACAAGAACTGGGATGTGTAGTATCTCTGCCTTAACTAATACCTCCACCCAGTCTTGGACACAGGAATGCAGAGTGGTCAGGGATGGAAACAGGGAAAGCCCCATCTCTCAGAGGGGACTGTAGGTGAATCCATGGCACTGGATGGCAAGCAGAAGATGGGAGAGACCCGCCTTTCCCCAGTCCGTGCATTGGAAGTATCTGGGATTGTGGTACAAATTAGTGTTCCACCAACAACTTCATAAGCAATATAAATGGCATTGCTGTTAATGTTTTATGCAACTAATAATCTTCCTAATTTGTGTGCTACTGTAACTTCAGTCTTCAGAGCTTGTAGTTCTTCATTCTCATAACTCCTGGGTAAGGGAGCTGTATACTTTCAATGGGTTGGTAGTAGAATGGTTGAAGAGGAGACAATCACAAAGAACATTTACTGATAAGCAACTTTATATTACATGAAAAAAGAGCAATAGTAGTATTGTAAGCACTCTGGCAAAGGAAATTGCCCTTAATCTGGAAAATGCTCCTCACACACTAGAAGAGGTGTTGCAGAGCTTACTGACTTTCCTGACTTACCTCCTTGTTTAGTTACATATTCTGCAGTTATTTATGGCTAGATCTCCGTTCAGAATTGAAATCCATCTCACTCTTGCCAGTATGTACAGTACTTACATGCTATCAAGCAAAACTTTCAAGTGGGTTTTGGAATTAAATGAAGAAGTATCTTTTTGAGTGTATGTTCTCTTTCTTGCTTTTTTAATATTGGAAATTACGTAAATCTCCCCATGTTAATCCAGACCACTAAAATTATTTTCCCTACAAATTGAGTATTTTAGCGAAGTCCAGTGAATGGTGTCAAAGATGTCAAAGCAGATGCTCTACTCTAAATAATAATTAATAATTTTTATCTGTCTGTAAAGAGAGAGGTACTTTATTGGGTAATATTTGATCAAAAAATCATGGGCAAGTTATGTGTTCTGTTACCGGCAGATAATTTTTATTTTATTTTATCTTTCAATGGAAAGTTTTCTGCCCAGTCAAAGGTTCTTCCTGAGCAGCAGAGGTCAACAAGCTGTTAGTATGGAAGCACACCAATTCAATTAGCCAACGGCATATGAGAGAATGATGTAGTGGTCATCACAGCCAACAGCCCTTGACTCCCCTCCCTGGTACACTTGAATGGAGTGGCAACAACTTGCTGCATGAATTTGGAACATGGCTCAAAGTGACATACCTGAGTCTTCTGTGAGATGCCTTAATTGCTTTATCACCTTGTCCACTCTGGTCAGTAAGGAATAAATAATTTAAAAGGCTTCTCCAACATTTTTAATAACTCCAATCTTGGTTTTAGATAGAGCACAAAGAGTTTCAATGTTTTTGTTTATTGGTAGTTTTTTCCTCATTTCTGATTTTGTTCAGCATTTTTGTAAGGATAGGGAAGAAGAAGATAGGCTTAATCAAATACTTTTCCAACTGATTGAATGCATCTACCTAATTGACAGGTATGGAAGCAGAAGTATTCCTCGCACAAAATGATTCAAGATTGAAAAATCATTATTTTTAAGAAAGAACCCCTTTGATTTCCTAATAAAAGCAGGCCATGTGAATAATTACTTCCCACTAATTTCTGATAAAACTCTTGCTGCAAAAATTGCCCCATTTGCTTTTTAAGAAGTTTATCAAAGGAGAAAAAAGTTTTGATGAGATTTATTAACTTTGAAGTAAAAGGTATTGTAAGTGAGGTTTTATATAACTGTTGATTAGACAGTTAGTATCTCCCCTAGGCCAGCCTGACTTATGCAGTGGCCTGCTCAGAAGAATCCCTGGTTTGTTTCTTTAGGGTATTGTTTGTTTTTATTTTGAATGGAAAGTTATATTCAGAATCTTTTTTTAAAAACATTATTTACCTAGTGACTATGGTAATTTTTTTGATTGATATTTAAGATTCAGTGCAAAAAGAAAGCGTAATGTTTGGTAAGAACAGCAGTTAGTTAAAAGAATGCATTTGCTCTTCTCAAGTTTACATTTTGTTTAAGAGATAAAAGGCTAATGACAAAGGTTCTTATGAATAATATTGTTACTGTGTGCTTGGTTTATTTACTGCTAATAAAATATAAATACTAACAATTCTTGATTTACCCCATGAAGCAGTGTACAACTTTACTACAGTCATAACTGAAAAGAAACATTGGATTGATTATTTCTAGTTCATTCTCTGACATTTCAGAGCTTGAAAATATGGCCCCATGTAACTGTTCTTCCACAAGTGTCTGTACTGCAAACTTCTGGTAATTGTATATTTGATGATTATTATCAAAGGCCTAATTGCTGCCTGTAACCCTTGATTGGCTAAGAAACTGATTAATTTTGCCCCTTGGTCACAATTAAAAGAAAAATATATCTAAAGACAAATGAGTAACAGAAGCTGGATCATGCCGTCTGTCTTGTGTGTGTTCTGTCTTCATTAATCTGATCCTTTTTTTCTTTTTCTTTTTTTTTAAATCAAATTCTGTTGGGGCCTGTGCTGCCAATTTCTAAGGACACTGGTTCAGTGGTCATGTTGTATGCTAATGATTTCTTCAAAGAGAGCAAGGAGAGCTCAGCCATCGCAAACCCGTGATGATATCCATAAGTCACTGAAAATGCAATGTTGGCCATACCCTTGGTAAAGCAGGCACCTATAAGTGTAAGAAGGCACTGGCATATCACGTTCTATGATATACGTGGGTTTGGAGGCCCATGACACTAATAAAGAGATGCGCTCTCATAGTGTGAGGATGTCATTGGCAAGCACGGACAGAGATGTTCTGATGGAGAAATTTGCTCATAGGGCATTAAAGACCCAAAGAGAGGAAATTTCTGTATAATGTTGTAGCACCTTGTGAGATGGAATGGTGTTGAGAGAGCAAACTGGGGTCAAAGTATGCTAGGGTGGATCTAGAATGAGAAGATCGTAAACTGCTTGTAAAATAATAGGAAGGGACATGATGAATATGGGAAGCATGCAGAGGGAGAGTTGAGTCAGGACAGTAATAAGACAGGCAGAGATAGGGTCAGTGTGGCAAGTGGCAGGTTTGGAAAAGGAAAGCAGAAAAATGTGTCAAGAGTGTTAGCAATAACGAAGGACTGATGGAGAGCTGCAAAAGTGTGGGGTGGGAGGGAGGTCACATTGGTTTAGGTCAGTCTTCAGATATAAGTCGATATTTACTTGTAAAGTATAAAAGTTAGTTGGGAAAACAGGCCAAGCAAATATTGATTTAAACCAACAGCTGGTATGAGCTTTTAATATTGTTGTTCCCTTTGTTCACTATGGCATCAGAAGCTGAACTCTTCTTTATTTACTTACAGGTAGGTATGGTGCAGATAACTTTGATAGAAGCTTTTAGGCTTGCTACCAGTGATCTGAAGCTTGACCTGTGAAAACTGTCCTTTCTGGGCGTCAAAAGTAATATAGTTTTAAAAAGCAGTACGGGGCCTCTCCTAAGTGACCTGTCAATCATGCTAAACTGAAATGTTATTTGCAGTGGTTTTGGAATGTGGTTTAATAATTCCCAGAGGACAGAATTTAGACTGTGAAATACGTTTCAGTTTGGACCTGAGGACAGACCTGCAGTGTGGTTCTGAAGGTGAAAGCTGGTGTTTATATCCAGTAAGATTCATGGCCTAAAGCAATTCATGAACTTGCTGGGAAATGTTACTAGGGAGGTGTACACTGCTTTGAATGTTTCTTTTTTTCTTTTTCTTTCCTATGTAGATTGTTGTACAGCTGTTAAAGAATGTTAAAGTGCATGGTAGAAATGGTTCCATTTCAGAAATATTTAAACAATGACAGAATAGATAAGCACCTGACAACAAACTTACAGTGAGGAATATTTAGTATTTCATTACTCCAGTTTTCTCTCCAGACAGGTAGTTATTATGTATATGCTATACAAAACCACAATGGGTTAGTTTTTAAATTTCTCTTTTTGCTTAACACACTGATTCTTTGGCAGAGAGGTGCCTGACTGTAAGAAGAAGTTTTAATACTTAAATTTGTTAGTGATTCATAACCATATTTCAGAACGTCTGACACTAAAAGTAATTACTATTACCTGTAGGCTCCAAGTTAATAGCAAAATGTTGCTAGAGAAAATTCTGTTGATATACCCTCCCTACTTGCTTCCAACTTTCCTTTCTGTTGAGACAACTCAAAGACAAGAATTAGATATATTTTACTTGTCAAGTAGTTCCTTGGCTTTCATTTAAAAAAATAACTTTTACACGGATGAAATTTCGCTGCTTCACTTCCAGATCAGTAACATGTACAGTATTTCTTTACACATCTGAACTTCAGTTCATTAGAAGTAAAAGATATATCTAAGAGATCAATTATTTGCACTCATTTTCTTATTTTCTTCAGATTCATTACACATGCAGATGGGTTGAAGTGCAGTACATGATAAAGCTGATTGATGGAGTTGCATGCTATTACCTGAAAGGTCATATTTTCACCTGATTCCCTTGAAATTTGCTGGATACACAACTGAAGTGATTTCGGTCAAACCCCAAGGTTGTATATTTAATGCACATTATTAATACATGTTATTTAATAATGCAAAATATTAAATATACATATATGTGATACAATTAATGAAATGAAAGCTTTCTTATCACATTGCTTTAAACTTCAGTAGAAAAACAAGATCATAAAAGTAAATTCTAGTGAGTCCTAGTCCACTTACAGCTCTCATGCAGGTTGACTGCAGGCCCTGTCCTGAAGCAACCCAAAACCCCTGGATGCTGGTTGTCAGAGATGGTGTGTGTTGGGTCAGTTGGGTTCTTTCCTGAATACCCACCTTGCAGTGACATGGAGAAGTCACTGACTGTTAGGTATTCCTACAGATTGTCCTTCCCTCATCATACTGAGGTGGCTTTTAGACACATGAAGATTATGAAATACTGCTGAAAAGCCCAGTGAACTGGGCCACTGTAGTCTCAGGTAGTTGTTAGTGAAATATTCTGATAGATTTGTTGTGAATAATCTATATTACTTTCTTTTCTATATTACAGAATACACAGTTAAATATTAACTTCAAGGCATTTAACTAATGTTTCACCTTAGAAATGGTGCTTTCTCCGTCATTTTATTTCCTGCCACATAAACAGAGTAAGTGGCTCGTAATCCAGAATTGCCATAGGCTCTCCCCAAATACCCAGGATATTACATCCAGTTCTAAGCATTAAAGATTAAATACTTTGAAAATTAACTTAAAGACAAAAATGACAACTGCATTTCATAACAATTATTTCTTTCAAGATTTGTATCAATCTTTAAGTAATTACAAATATTGTGGCATTAGAAAGGAGCAGTTTGCTGAAATTTATATTAGGTATCTTCACCAATGGCATATGTAATGTCCTTTCTAATTTCATTCATAAGAGGGTAAATATTCTAGGGGCTGGCCGGTTGGCCTTCATCATGGTTTGAGCTCACAGTGTCACAAGTGCACTTCTAAAATGATTGCTTGCGAAAGTGCAGTTGGCAGCTTGGACAGTGTACTCACCTAAACATCTAAATAAAATAACGTTGTGCAGTAATATAGTAGTGTAGATGTCATCTGGATGCTTCATTTCTCCTCTTTGTAGAGCAATGTCTGCATAAATGTAAACGAGACAGGGTTTGCAAGGAATATCCTTTATTAGACTGGCTGACCCGGTGAAAAAATAGATGGGCATAGCAGCCCTTCCTGAGTCTGTAAATGCATGCACTTTGGGGGGGGGGGGGGGTTAAAGAAAACACTATCTTTGTGTGCATTTGTTCCATGTATATGAATGTAAAATACTGCCATATACATATAGTTTACCTACATAGTTGACATTCATAATTGTGTTTGTGTGTGTATAAAGTGACTGCCAAAACTTGCTTAAATGCAACGCTTGACATGTAGTACCTGGGGTAATGCTAAACAAAGACAATTGTCTCTCTCTATGTTTTTATCAAAATAAAAGGAAATTGATAGCTACAACATAAGGACCTTATTTTCTGACCTTGAAGGTTTCTGAAAAACAGGCTGTGCACTTTAACTTATTTAAATGTCGTTAGTTTATGGCCTGCAATATTCGACAGTTTAAAGTTGCTAATTAGAGTAATCATTACAAAAATGTATGTGAGAGGATGAACAGTTTTTATTAGCTTTTTATAATGTGGCAGCAGGTCAAAACAGAGATTATCTACCATACTTCTAAAGTTCAATATGGTCATTTAATTAATTGTGTGGAATGCTAGCTAAAGTGTTAGACGTATGCAATCAAAGAACTTTTTGTCCCCTGCACCAACCTGTGGTGTTTGTAAAATCTCAGTTGCTTCTACCCATTAGATATATTCTAAAAGTAACATGCATACTCTGTCATGAATGCCAACCATTGCACATTTTTGCTTAAGAGCGGCATTGGGATCAGCTTATTTTTCAGAAACCAGGAAATGAGTTCTGTTTTGGGAATAGCCACTAGGGAAGGTCAGAAGCAAGGTTACTGGTAAGACCATGGGTGTTATTTTTTAACTGATTGGTAGAAGCACACCTGGAAAATGGGTATTCTGAGAACTACCACTTTCCAGCAATGCTATAGTTGCTTACTGCTTTTGAACAAAAATATTTATTCAAAATTGCTTGATTAAAAAAAAATCCATTGTTGTTCATTCAGCCATCTGTTTTTGCACTTACAAGAGTACCATTAGCATAATTAAATTAACACTTTTTTCTCCCAGTCTTTCTTACATTGCCATGTACTCCAACTTATTTATACAATTTTAAGTGAGGATACATTTTATAGTTAAATCACGGAATTGAATTAATGATGTCTCTTGTTAAAATTCTATCTTAAAGCATTGTCTTCAAGTTCTAAATGAGTTGGGGATAGAGTAGTGTTTAATTTAAAAGCATACAAACCTATTCTTTTACAAGCTTTAAAATATTGATGACAATGTTGGGGAGAAGATGTCTAACTAGAGCAGTAAGCAAGTAATTTTGAAGAAGTACACATTGACTTCAGGTACTTGTCACTTTAAATTTTGCCTGATATGTTTATGCAATGGCAGTGCTCTGTTCTGTAGGTCTTGTCCCTATGTAGATTAAATAATAATAATAATAATATCTTCAGTTGCAGCAAGGATGGCTAATAAAGGCTAGTAGAAAGGACATTTTCACCATTACTTGGACACAATACGATTCTCCACTTGCTTTTTTACACATTTCAAATCCAGAAATTGCAACAATCACTTCTCCCACTACAGATTGCCTCTCAAAGGAAACAATAATTGTTGAACCGCGCATATGTGATTTTCAGCAAGAATTGAAGAAAGTGATGCATTTGATTAACCAAATCCTAATTTTTCAGGAATCCTTGGATGTCCGATGTCTATATGTCCAATGACTCTAACTCACAAAGACAAGGAGTATGTGCCATAGGTGATGTGAAATAACAAGGAGCAGTTTGCCTGTTTTAAAACTCATGAAGGCTTCTTAAGCATCTGATGTTTTGTATGTGTGGTCTGTGCATATATGTATGAACTGTATTTTGCACAGGCTACCCCGTTTATAATGAGGTATTTAATTTTTGTACCACTGAATTTTATTGGAAACAGGCTGTCAAATTTCACATAGGTCTGTGTGGTCTTTCAAATGATTTAGTAAATTAATTCAAATAATTAAAATAACTTATTTCTGCCTTTTCTGCTTCTTCAGGTTCCATTCTGCTCCATTTTCAGGTCACGGTCTCTTTATTTCATTCTCCTCAGCTTCCTGTTCAACACCTTCATCTGAGACCATGTCTATACTGAACAAATGCTGAGTCAGTATTAAGTACTAGAAATAATCTATGCACAGCAGTATGGAGCTCCGAGACATGGTAATTAGACCATGTGCATTCTTCACTATACTATGCAATATGGCCCTGTCCTTAATCCCCCTTCTTCAGTGTCTCCTGCTCCATTCATCTGCAGCTCCTGCCCTCAGCTGCCTGAGCACTTGGGTAAAGGAGCTTCTCTGTTTGCCATACTGCCAGGGTAAGCAGAGAGAGCCTATTTCTTACAGCCTGGATGATGGAAGCCAGAGGAGGAAGCCCAGGTGCTACCAAAGACTAGCTGTGGTTTATGAAAACTGGCAGAAAACCAGATCTGTATAGCAGCTTGCCAAACACTTGATGTATTCATAGTTTTTTTTTTTCTGGGCTGGAATCATCTTACAACATGCTCTCTTACATAGCTTTCTGTTCTTTGCACAGTTTTTGTTTCATTTATTTTTGCTTAAATGAAGAACAGATTTTCCGGAAGGGGATTCTTTCTTGCTGTTATGGGGTTTAGTAGAGTTTAGGTTCCTCTAGAACCTACATTACTTACCTCTTAGCAGCTGCTGGAGAATGTATCATAGCCACAGATGACAGTGAATGAAAATTCAGTTATTCTGTTGGACTATTTGAGAAAGCTGCTGTTAAGGAAGAATTTTGCCATCGTTGTGTCCCTTCCGATTTAGCATGTTAATCTGTGGTACGTTTTGCGTAAAGGTAATTTGTTCACAGTAGGCGTGTTACCTAGTGTTTAAGACATTGACAACATATGAAACAATACCTGTCAACTTTGATGGAGAAAACATGGATAGTAACTTGGGCAGTGAGCAAGTGATGGTGAAGGAGTAGTATCAGTATACCTGTTAAAGTAGGGAGTTCTAGCTCTGTCTGGCAATCTCTTCTTCTTCAGCACTCAATTTTGCATTGCCTTATTCTTCTGTCTAAAATTTTATAATGAAGCACATATCTTTCTATTTGTTTAGACATCAAAATACAATTCAGCCGCTCACCTTAAACACTGAATATTTCAGGTACACAAAGTGGTCTCAAATTTAAAGAGAAATTTTGCATCAAGATTGAAAATCTAGACCAAGATAATGAATCTTGATACAAATCTTGATGCAAAATTTCCCTTTAAATTATCAGTCTGATAAATAGTACTCCTTGCAGAATTGTAGTCTCCATTACCTTGCATGCTTTTGCAAGTGAGTCATTTCTGAGACTATTTATAGTGGGAGTTTCTTTATACAGGCACTTAGTGTCTTTAAGCATTGAAATACTTAGCCATTTTAACAGCCTAATATAGGCATGTTTTGAAAATCTTGCCTCTAAACACCTTTTCTTGCAGTATGATGGGTATTTCTTCAAGGTTTGCTCTTTGAACAATTATCAAGCTCTTCAGTCATCTAGGCTTTTGCATTCTTATGAAACCAATGCCACAGGTAGTGTTGATGTCTGACACTGTGTTGCACTTCTGGGTGGGAGTTGGTGATAAGTGGAAATAATAATGCTGCAAATCTATTGACAAATGTTAGTGTCTAACCTGATAGAATTGCAACAAAGCATAACAAGCAAACAAGTAAACCGATTCTAGGTTCAGGTAATAAACATTGCAGCTGAAGGAGGAAAAAAAGTGGGATTAGATGGGAAAGACCATTATTGCATCAAAATGATGCATCTGTGAGCTCCTTTCACGAGTGTTTTATGACTAGGCAAACACATTTTCGTGTTGGCTTCTGCAGTAAATGTTTCTCCTTTATTACTTGATAGCCACTTAGAATTTAGCCTGATTTTTTAACAGTGCTAACATACAGTACTAGGAAAATTTATTTGAATAAAATAAAGCTACATTCTTCTAAACTGGAGTCATAATATTAATACTTAAAATACACAGCAACATGCTGGGAAAATGGGATAGTTATTTAGATATATTATAAAATGTATCCCACTACTTTGATGTGATTCACTACTATTTCACCAAACCAATTTAACAGTCTCCTGCGGAGAGGGAATAGTGCAATTAAAATTAGTAACAGAGATTTTCACATTCATATATCTAATTCAGGGATGGGTGATAATGAATTAAATACTTTTTCCTTCTTCTGAAGTCAAATCAGTATTAAATGAATCTGAGCTAGAATTCATATCTAAAGAGCTTGCCTGTGTGCAGTTACAGCATTTGGAGACAGATTTTCACATGAGAAATAGGTGTTCCAGCTCAGGTTTGCATGTTAGTTGTCTTTTTTGTTTGCCTGCATTTTTTCCATTAGATTATTGAAAATTATGTGAATGTGTAACAGCAATTGCTAAAAAGTTAAATCACTTTGCAGTATGTTGTGCTCCCAAAAACTAAGAACTTCCTAGGAAGAGAACTGCTGTCATTAAATTTGCCTTGGACAAGAATTAAGGAAGGTAGAGCAAAAGATTGATAGCCCTGGGAACAACAGTCTCTAGACACTTGTTAATCAGACATTGGAAAACCCAATGGATAATCCTCCAGGGTGAAGTGGCTAAATTTGTTTATAGACTTTATGAATAAGAAGCGGTTCTCAACTCATTATGAAGCAGAATAAAAAAAATAACAAGGATATGCTGTTGTCTATGTATGATATTACTCTGAAAAAAAACCCAAAACACCAAACCTCAAGCCTCCTCCTGGTAATTCCCATAATTAGACAAGGAAATTAGATATCACTTCTTAACCAAACAAGTCAGTGTAGGAAGAGTTGCATTAACCCTTCACCTAACCACAGGTTAAATAATAGTTCTATATTAGTAGGGGTCTACTGGTAAGATAGTATCTTCGATGACTCCTGCTGCATTCACTGAGTTTGCAATATATGTGATCACTTTTGTTTCTCAATAAAAGCTTTTAAATAAGCAAATGAACAAACAAAACCATGCCCCTGTGCTGACTGCACTTGCAGATGGTATGTAAATACTGAAAAATGTAAATTACCCATTCTTTAGAGACCTGACCAGTAATGGGGCTGATGAAGAACAGGAATCAAAACAACTGTGAGTTTAAGGTAGATTTTTTTTTTTGTTCAGTGTTACCATGTGTGGTGGGTTGACCCTGACTGGATGCCAGGTGCCACCAAAGCTGCTCTATCACTGTCCCTCCTCAGCTAGACAGGGGAGAGAAAATATAATGAAAGGCTCATCGGTCAAGATAAGGACAGGGAGATCACTCACCAATGACCGTCATGGGCAAAACAGACTGAACTTCAGGGGAAAAAAAATTAATTTATTACAAATCAAATCAGAGCAGGATAATGAGAAATAAAAACTAAATCTTAAAAACACCTTCCCCTCCCCTCCATTCTTCCCAGGCTTAACTTCACTCCCGATGTTTCTCTACCTACCCCCCAACCCCCCAAGCAGTGCAGGGGGATGGGGAATGGGGGTTGCGGTCAGTTCACCATGCGTTGTCTCTGCTGCTCTTTCCTCCTCAGGGGCAGGACTCATCACACTCTTCCCCTGCACCAGCGTGGGGTCCCTCCCACAGGAGACAGTCCTCCACAAACTGCTCCAACGTGGGTCCTTCCCACAGGCTGCAGTTCTTCATGAACTGCTCCAGTGTAAGTCCCTTCCACGGGCTGCAGTCCTTCAGGAATAGATTGCTCCAGTGTGGGTCCCCCACAGGGTCACAGGTCCTGCCAGAAAACCTGATCCAATGTGGGCTCCTCTCTCCACGGGGCCACAGATCCTGCCAGGAGCCTGCTCCAGCGTGGGCTTCCCACGGGGTCACAGCCTCCTTTGGGCATCCACCTGCTCTGGCGTGGGGTCCTCCCCGGGCTGCAGGTGGATAGCTGCTCTGCTGTGGACCTCCCTGGGCTGCAGGGGGACAACCTGCCTCACCATGGTCTTCCCCACGGCCTGCAGGGGAATCTCTGCTCCGGTGCCTGGAGCACCTCCTCCCCCTCCTTCTTCACTGACCTGGGGGTCTGCAGAGTTATTTCTCCCACATATTCTCACTCCTCTTTCCAGCTGCAGGGTTTTTTTTGCACAACAACCAATTCCCCTTCTTAAATATGTTATCCCAGAGGTGCTACCACCATTGCTGATGGGCTCAGCCTTGGCCGGTGGCAGGTCCATCTTAGAGCCGGCTGGCATTGGCTCTGTCGGACATGGGGGAAGCTTCTAGCAGCTTCTCACAGAAGCCACCCCTGTAGCCCCCCCACTACCAAAACCTTGCATGCAAACCAAATACCTTATGTGTATTTTGGAGACATTTTGCACTAGTTCTTGCGTGTTGCTGATCACTTTGTGGCTGAACAGCAGTATCTTCCACTCACATTAGCTTTATTACATGTATGAAGAAATCAACACTTCATAGAAGAAATAATTTATTGTGCTTTACTTTTAAAATATAAGTTGTAAACATATTGTAGACTTGACAATGTACATGCCTGTAAATGCCTTAAAGATGGAAGCTAGTATTGTACCCTATGTATTGATTGCTAAGTTTTTTAAGGTAAAAAAAATTCTGGAACGTACTTATTCTAAATGTGAGGAAAGGTTTATATCTTGCCCAGATTAAAAAAAACCAAACAACCACCAACCCATAACAATGGCTAATTTGTTAAATCTAAACTGATTATGCTCATCTGAGTTCAAAAAGTATCTTATAACTTACTATTTACTTTATAACTGTGACTTGCACTGTGCTGATTACTAAGTGAATATTTTAGTTACTAAACTGGCTTGCATACTCATATTTGCAGAAGTGAAAACTGAGGTGTCTGTGCATTTCACTTGAGCACAGAATAACACAGGATGCAAAAGGATAAGTGATAGAAAAGGGGTTGCTGCAGTTCTGCGAAAATTTGCTGTGAGACAGTATGTTGCAAAGCGAGTATGTGAGTTAGGCAGTGGAGATGTTTCATAGATTTTTCTGCTTTTAAAATGGAGGACACAAGCCTTTTTGTGTTCCCATAACTCAGATTTGTTTTATAGCACCAAGGAAAATCAGATGGTTGAGATTCCACCAAAAAAGTAAGTTAATCAAACTAAACAGCATATTTTAAATTGTGTAAATGAGCCAGCTAAGAAATGTGATGACACCCAGTGTCACATGCTTCCATGTACTGCACTGGCACTGTGCAAGGCCTGAGCACTTTGTAACATTATTATTTCCCATTTACCTGCAATGTTGCCCTGAGGTTCTTAGAACTTTAAGTGCAGTAAGTTTTCTTGTCTCCATCCCATTCTTTTCTTCCCATCACAAAGGTGATAAATCATAGTGACCCTCCTTGTAGTAAAGAAAAATGGGCAAGTCTTTATGCAGCTTCTGTCAATGCCATCCTTTCAGACTGCTGGAAGAGGTCACCAAGATCAAATATAGACATCTCCCACTAGAGTGGAGCATGTGACCTTCAACTATTTCCCAGCACCTGTCAACCCATCAATAGCCAGTTTTAGGATACAGCTAGGCTGAAGTTACTGCAAGCCTTACACTGAAGGAGAGCTTTGAGCAAATGAGTGAACATTTATGTCAGCTGGAAAAGGCTTTAAATCCAACTACATTTCTATGGTTTGTAGTCATACTCTTTGAGTCTTGATGAAGCTTGATTCTGTGTGTGCTTTGTGAGAGAGCTGCTGGATCTGACTCTTTGGGGCTTGTATAGTTTAGTTTGGATTCCTTGTCTCTGCCTGTGCAACAGAAACAGTTTTTTCTACAGTATTTTGACTGTTCTGTAGCCTTGCACAAAGTGAGAGGAAAGGATTTGCCCTAAACTCCTGTGGCCGTTTGTCTCATTGACTGATCTACAATCTCACTTTTAGTTCTGTTAAAAGTGCTATTTTAAAATGTCTGGTTTTTCCTATGCATGTCTTCACTTCAGGCAGACAGACACAAGACCCTTTCATTGCACTCATGTGCGCAGCGATGCACAGAAGTGGTGCAAGGAATGAACCAAAGTTTACAGTCTGGTTCAGTAATTCATTAATTTAAGGCAATCTATTTACTGTCTAATTTGCTTACTTCAACTATTTTCTAATCTGAGGTATCTTTCTTGTATTGTAATTTACTGACAGCAATGTCAATTTTTACATGTGTGTATTCCAGCAAAAGAATGATCGTAAAGCACAATTGCATTGTGTAAACAGTAATACTTATGGCACTCCATTTGCCTGAATACATTAGAGTCCATTAAAAAAGGACTATTTAAAAATGTGACTTTCTCCTTATTTCCTACCTTTTGATTGTCGTTGTTTGCTCGGTTATAAAGTGGTTTGTTGACACCAAATATTTTAATAATTCCTTTCAAGGCCTTCTGCCTATGCCTTTGAGATGCTGCTATAGTAATTAAACTGTCTTTTAGTTGAAATGCTTGCGAAGCGTCCAGTTCTGTGCCTGGCAGCTGGTGATGCATTATAGAGACATTGAGCTAATCGATTAAAACCGCAGAGGCATGGGAGTTGTCTGACAGCACTGTACTAGGATGAAATTAGTTGGAATTGCATGGTGAAATTAAGGGGAATGCAGGTGATTGCAGCTCTTCTGGGAGAATCCTGGGTGAGAGGGACACTGTGCACTGATCCCTGTGTAATTAGGACAGCGATGTTTTAACAGTATTTCTAAAGTATTAAAATGGACTGGGTAAATCAGCAGGGTTGTTTCCAGTGAACTTGGCATCCATCCACTGTGACTAAAATAACATGAAATTTTTCGGCTGCGAGGAAATGTGAAATTGGACTAATTGTCTTCTAACTAGTCTGCTAGCGTGTTAGTCTGTAGCAGGTCAGGAGTACAAATACTGTATGCTATCGGGTCTATCACTGGAGCTTAAGACATGCTGCTATACTTGTAAGTTAAATTACACAAGAGTTTATGGTAGAATATTTATTGGAATAAAGACAATGCAAGTACAAACACAAATTGAATCACAGTCCATAAAGGCATCTTGGATATACTAGTTTGTAAAACTGCCTAATGGGTCTGCTTTGAAATATTCCAAACAGTACTCAAAGAGGCAGTCCTAATTCTAGATGGTCTAAGTAGAGATGTTCCTTTTCCCTTGGAACTTGCTCTACATAAATGCTAAGGAACCCATAAAATTAATATCCAGGAAAATCATGGTTAGCTTTTCTAGCTAATAAATCAATCAAGCTTTCATATTACTCTGATAATTGTTCTAAGCAGTGCTGGGCATAAAGGAATCCACTTTCAACTGTAATTGTACATCTTTTCATTTAAATTTGGCGATATTGTTGACAGTGGGTAGCTGTTGAATGCCTGTTTTCAATACCAAAACCAACATTACTGCTGTATGTTTCACTCTAAAGCAAGATGACAAAAGACCCATTAGATGTAAGGAAAGAGACCTCCTCCTGTCTTCCAGAGGTGTAGAGGGCAGTGATGACTGTCCTTTGAGGCCTTGTGGAGACCATACTGCACTCCCAGCTGTAGCACTGGTGTCCTCCAAAGGCTCTTCCCCTGGAGCAATGGCAACTTCTCTCTCTCCCTTCCTCTCCTGCAGCCCCACTCCCCTAGAGCTGGGGGGCAGCAGAGGGTGATGCCCTCCCTGGAATTTGGGAGCCAGGTCTGTCTGGTGGATTCCAGCTGCTGCATTTCGTGGGTGTTACTGCAAGGGAAGCTGATCATGCTGGAGTTAAACTTCCAGCAAAGCAGAGTAATGCATTACTATAAAGGAAGAGTCGCCCCTGCATCAGCAGAAGAGAGATTATTTGGCAGTCAAACCAATACTGTATACAAAGACAGAAATAGTAGAACTCAGCAGAGGCTTAATTCAATGTGAATGTGACTTCTGAATAAAATAAAACCCAAACAGCAGGATCCTTTAGCAAGAACATGGAAGTGCTCGTTGGGCAGGGCCCGCGATCTGCCTCTCTGTCAACCTTTGAGCACCGGTTCCTGATGGGACTGGTACTCGATTAGAGGCCAAACGCTGTGTTCAGGATCTAGGCTAGAATAACTTCAGGGAAATGTCTTTCCTATCACTCTGATTCCGGGAGTTAGTGGCCAGTTTTTGCCCTGTGCTTGTCTTGTATTCAGCCTAACTAGTCAGGTCAAATCGCTCCTGAACTCCCAGTTTCCTCTTGTAATTAATTGCATACTGAACTGGTACCACAGACTGACAAAACACAATGGCTTTTTAGAAACTATATTCTTAATTTTGTTTTGAAACAAATTTGCTTATGAGTTCTTTCTCATAGTGTCTTACCTTTAAGCTGCCATATTTAACATGTCTTATTTTCTTTTCCATTTTAATTCAAGCAGTCAAGATATTTATTTTGGAAAGAGTTGCAGCCATGCAATAACATGTTTCATGCTAAATAACCAATATGTGCTCACTCCTACTGCATCGAACATTTGCTTTTTGTTGTGGTTTTGGTCTGGGGTTGTCAGGGGAGGGTGTGTGTGTTTGTTTTTGTAGTTATTTTAAATTTCTTACATTGAAGAATAAATAGAGACCACTTTTGTTACAAGGAACATACCCTACATTGCTTATGATATAACGATACATTTTATTTTTACAGCTATATTGACCACATCTGTTTTAAAAGCAAAAGCTACAGCATATTTAGGAGAACATTTATGTAAGCGATGGGAATATACAGACTGCACTTCTCAATTTTTTTCCCTTTTAATCTCCACATTCTGCTGTACACGTAGGCACAGAGCACACCTCTCCATTCTCCTGTCACAATGAAATAACACTTTCATTCACCCTGAGTATATCTTTGTCTTCCATGATGAGAAGTACCAGTAACTGGAATAGTAATTTGGCACTGGAAGGGGAATTCAGTATCATCAAACAGTATGTCATACATTTTTATTAAGCTTTATCTAGGATGAAGTAAGACTCCAACACTGCCCTTATCTACCAAAATTTCTTTGTCTACAAAATGAACTACCAAAGAAAGCCATTGGATTATTTTTGCAAATTTACCATTTGTAAAGCCATTCTTTCTTCACTTGAACATTTGCCTGTAAACTAAGAGTGGCACGTAAGTTATTTTAAAAAACACTGTAGAGTAACATTTCCAGTTGTTCTTAACAGGCCTGTTTATGCATCAGTTGAAGAAGTTATGTTTTGAAATGTTTAATACCTAAAGACTCTTAAAAGTTGCAAGAGGTAGAGAGAAGTATTTTGAAAAATGTGTGAGTGGAGGCTACTGGCCAATCTTGACTTACAAAACTTAGCACAGCTCTAATAATGGAGTCATAACTAGTGCCTGTAGACTTAATTTGGATTTTTATGCTTTCAGACTTAGCTAGATTTTGATTTTTCTTTCAGCATCAGATTATAATTTTATTTGGGATGCTTATTCTTGTGCATTTTTCAAATATCAAAACTACATGGCTTAAGGGCTCTGTTCTTTATCTTCTATTCCTGTTGAAGAACTACTGGGAAACTTTCTTAAAAGATACTCTTAGAAGAACATGCTTAAATATTTCTGTGTGAAAAGCCAAGCAGGTAAAAAAATAGTGGGAATCTGTTTTGGATTAGATCCTTATCTATGATCTTGCTAAAAGCAGAAATCTGACTTGCATCAGGTGATTGTCCACATTTTCAGCTCTTGTAGGCATGATGGTGAAGAGGAAAACTCCACATTTCAGTAAGTTATCTGGAAATGACAGGGAATGGGAAATGCCCCAGATTTTTAAGGGCAATGATTATCCAGTCATTATTTTAACTGGTTATTTCTTAATAACAAGTTTCAAATGCAAAACAATTTTTGAATGCTTGGAAACATGGTAGTTTAACAGAAGCCAGCAGAGGCCTAATCAAAACCAGACTGTAAGTTTTAAACAAGGAAACCTGAAAAATATCCCTCAAACTAGAAGAGTATGAGTTGTACTCAAAAAACTCACGAAAGGTTTAACTGTAAATGGACCCAAATATGTGTGATAAGGTAATGAAATGCTAAAACAGTGATATAACATCTTTTCTTCCTGTGCCTGAATTTAGCTCTTTGATAGAGCACAGATCAAGCGCTTATTAAAATAACAATAACAAAACCAAACAAAAACCAAAAACCCCACAAAACCACCAACAAAAAACCTTTCTATAACTTTTTAAAGGGTATTACATAAAACCACTGCACTGTTGTATCGAAGCTCTAATGAACATGTGTTAATATATCCAAGCCAGCTTTCAAAGGGAAGTTGTCATGCACTTTCTCAGTGAAACAACTGTTTCATGCATGTAAGGTGCACTGTAAACATGTTCATATAATCCAAATATTTGGAATACTTTTAAAATAAAGCTGGGAAAGATTACTGTTGTTTCATTGACCAATGTCCTCACTTTGTTTCCCTTAGGTATGTTTTAATGTGAGGTTTAAATGTTTTGTTTACGCCCCTCCATTCTGGCATGTAAGCTTCCATTCATATTTTTTATGATACTGAAACTGTTGCATGTAGCACATGTCCCTTAGACTCTTCAGATCTCCATTTCCATACACTTCCCAAACCCATCAGCAAATGATCAGGGACCTCTACAGCCAACACCCTTCCAGCCTTTGCATTAACAGCTCACTAGTTTCAGCTTGTGTGCAAAACCGAGGTGTGTAGCCTTCTCTGAAGCAGCATTGTCAGTGGTCCCCATCCCCACAGCCGGTCTAGTTCTTCTGGAGTTGGATGCTGTTATCTCCTGAGCTTACTGGGCTGCTTTTAAGTCATGTACTTACATGTGCAGTCCCAGATGGTTGTGATCTAATGGCAGAGCATTTGGAGGCTTGTGTGTGCTGCATGCCAGGTCACATCTCGCACCTGCCGAACGCAGCACCTGGAGGATGTACCAGGATGGGATGCTTTGCTTTTGCCTTTGTTTCATTTTCTTCTGCCTTTCCACTTGCAAACTCTTTGGTTTGGTTCTATGCTGCAGGGCAAGCTGATTTCACACAAATAAGCTGAGGTGCATGATATGAAAATATGATAGGTGTTCACTTTGTTCTCCACACCATGGAGCAACAGCTACCACAGCTTTTTAACACTTTTTTTTTTTTTTTCAAAATAGACCAAATTTACTTTTATTGACCATTTTCTGAATTTAATTCCAAGCATGTTCTATTGTTGTTATTTTTCATGGAAGCAACAAATGATAGACACTACATTTCCAAATAAATAAAAGTTGGTGAAGTTTTTTGAGGCAGGACACATTTCTGGTTGTATTTTCTCATCGCTGCTGTCCTTTTCCTCTGTTATCTTCCATCCAAATAGTGCCAAAGTTAGAGCTGTATGTACTTTTTTTCTAAGCAGAGTTTGCGGTGCAAAAGGAAATTCAAATTCTATGTATGTCTTGCCAGAGAAGAAAGCTTTTAAAGATTTCATTGTGAGATAAGGACGTGCATCCAAAAGGGCTTTATAGCTGAAGGAATATCAGCTCCCAGTGGTCTACAGGCTTATTCAACCAGGGCAGTTGTCTCCTCATGAGTGGAGAGTGTGATTGACTGTACCAGACTTCCCTCTGGAATCAATTCATGTTCCTATGTACTATTATAGCATGAATGTGAGGTGCTCCAGCAGAAGCTAATTAGGATACTAAGGTGTGCCTTAGAATCATAATTTTCTTTCATCTTAATTTTCTGTGCAGTGACTTTTAAGCTCAGCTTTTTACAACCTTCTGACTATGGCTGTAGGACTAAGACAGAAAACGAAACAGACTATTACTAAGATAATCAGCCATCGTCACCTTAGAATGATTGCACATCCATTGAGAAATGAAGTAAATACAGATAGAGGGTTGCAATGAAAATACACTTTCTATTTCTGCCAGAACATCAGTAATGCTTCCTTTGATGCCATATAATATCTAAGCATGGATTACATTCTGAACTAAGGGATGGAGGTAAGCCTGTAAATTTTGTTGGCTAACTGTGTAAAAACAACAATGTAATGATTGAATGTTGCCTGAAAGGAAACTGAAACCAAATATGCAACTTTTTATTTAAAGGCTAGCTATATTAATAGGTCAAATTATTGTGCTAACTATATCAATAATACAGGTTAAAAGACAAGAATGGTGCGACAGAAACCCCATACTTGAAAAATTTCCTGTTGTTCTTTTCTCATAAAAATATGATAGATTAAAAAAAAATAATCCTGATAGGTGAATTATTTGATCAGTTTGCTAACAGTACATTTTGAAGAAATATTTTTAGTCAAATAAAATTTGCTGTTACCAATCCCAGGCATTGTTTATTTTCTTATCGTTTTTCCCCCTTGAAGCAATTCCTGTAGGTCTATGGATGGAGAGGCATTTATTTCGACACATTACATGAAATGATTTGCCCTTCCAACATGCCTGAACTCAAGATGTTATACAAAGGCCAAAAGAGTTTGTCTGTATGGACCTAATTAATAAAAAATGGAAGTTAGAACAGTTAGGTAGTCATTTATTAGAAGATATAAAAATATAAAACCAGACTCTATTAGGTGATGTTTTACTTTTTTCTCCTGGCTGAAGAATTATGAAATTAAATTTGAATTTATAAAAAAAAAAGAAAATAGAAAAGACGGATAATGCAAAATTAGGCTGATATCTTTCTAACCAGATAACTGACTTTTCTGGGGGATGGGGAGGATGCTAACTAGTAATAGTCTTTCTGGAGCTTAATTTGCTATAGTGCCATATCAGAAATCATTTATTCAACCAAAAAGTATAGGTGTCAGCATAAGAATTGCTAGTTTTTGGAGTGGGTAAGAAACTAAACTTAGTGAGATGGCAGTGAAAGGGAGCTTCCTAACAGGAGAGAAGATTTTGAGGAACTTCTCAAGATCTGAAAATAGTTGACCAGTGACAAAACTAAAAGAAAGAAGTAGTCAGGGCTGAATAATTTTGAGGACTAGAGTAACAGAAATGGAATGAAATTGCATAGCAGAAAGTGCAAAATGATGCACCTGGGGACTAATAGTACTAAACTCTCTTAAAGCAAGGAATTCCACTGGATAGAAATGACTGAAATAGAGAAATTGATCTTAAAGAGCCTAAAAGGCACCACTGTGATGCAATGTGAAAAAGTCAACTGTAATCCTAAGGCTGGAGTGCTGTTTCCAGTGGAGATTGGATGGTGCTGGTAGAGCTGTAGAAGGGAATGATTTAGATGAAATTATATGCAATACTGGGAACCAGTGGCTGGTACTGGTGGTACCCCCAGCCAAGGGCTATTGTGCTTCTTGCTCCAGGGTTTCCTTCTGCCTCCAAGGTATGTACCCTGTCTCGGGGTGTTGTATTGGCAAGTTTGGTGCGAGCATATATGCTGTTTCTGCTCAGTACAGGAGGGAAATGAGACATGGAAAGGTTTTACTGGGGTTATAGAGTATCAGTTTGGAGGTAGCCTACTGTTCCCAAGGAGGACTTGCCCCTGTTGGGCTGGGCACAGAGTCTTCTGTGAGGAGGAAAGGGGAATTCAAAGTGTGAAAGATGGAGATAAAGGCTTTAAGGATCATCAGGAGAATGGCTTATTTATCTGGGGACAGGGAAGATGGAAAATCTGGAAATTTGGATAGATTTGGATGGAAATTAGATGTAGTTAGCAAAAAGAAGGCTAGGAGGTGATATGATTGCTCTCTGTGGGGTGCTTAGAATGCCAGGGACCCAGGAAAACATTTTAATTCAGAGGATTGCGTAGTTCCAAGAAGAGTTCGGTATTAACTGGCCACAAATAAATTTAAGCTGGAAATATAATGGAAGACATCCAGCTGCTAAAGTAATCAGGACCTGAAAGAGCTACAGCAAAAGGGGCAAAACATTAAGTCCTTTTCAGAAGGCAATCAATATACTTATGAAAAGATATATGATGATTTGTGCAAATAGATTGCCAAACTCAGTGAACAAGGACATCCTTCCTACTCTTTATCCCTTGATTTCTAAGATATTCAACTAATAAAGTGGAAAAAAAAAATCATTGACCACCTATAAGCTTATTTCAAAGAATTTTTTGCGCATAAGAAAGTGCATGTTCCCACTGCATTCCTGCCTAAATTCCCCTATTTCTGTACAAGTAAGGTGCACAGCAGTTTCTAGAAATGGTGTTTCGTTGTGTATTGTAACAAACACACAGTGACTTTGTGATACGAATTAATGTAATCTACAGGGCAAGTGGAAAATATCCAATCGCATCCCATGTGGAACTGTAGGCCGGACTCGAATCCAAAAGCCAGAGGGGGAACACGCAGCTTCTATGCTTAATTCACTAGACATCCTAGCCTCCAGTTTTATAGTCTGAAAGAATCTTGACTTCTGTTTAGAAAACAGATGAGGATGCTGCAGGAGAGAAGCATTATTATGATATGATAGCTCAGATGCAGCCACTGCATGTGCTGAGATTTTTAAATTTTGCCCCTCAGCCATGGTAGTACATATCTAAGAACACCATGTCTATAGAATGAAAGATCTCAATTTTTGTTCAGACTTGTTATGTTCGTCAGTGTGCATTTAAAAAGTTTGTTGAACATGGAGTGTTTTAGGTGAGAGAAAACACAAATGATTGATATTTTAATAACACCCTGGTTATTTTAATGGTATATGTAATCATATTAATACTTCCTCTGTTGTTAAGTATTTCTTGTTACTTGTAGTTACCTGTATATTTATACTAATGAAGGAGGCAACACACTATTCACTGCTCTTATGCTCCTGAGATATTTAACTTTCTGTTCAGGTACTAGCTGTCAATCAAGGCTAATCAAACTGGCACACTTAACATAATACATCATAAAATTTCACAGTAATGTCAACCTGTAATTCTGTCAATCTGGTTAAAGGAAATGGGCTAAAAACAATATTGTCATTTTGTAATAACACAGGGAAACAGAATTTTCGAATAATATTTTTACTGTCTGCTATAAATATATTGTCTGCAGCTTTCAAGAGCAGCAGTAGTTTCCTTTAGGATTGAATTGGTCAAATATCCAGGGTTTTGAATCCTTATTTTTCACTTTTCTCTGATATTTTCAGTGTATCCTGAAAAGGAATGAGGTGTTGCAGGTCTCCCTGTACTGTGACACTGCTGATGTCCAGGAGGAAGAGAGAAGGGGGAAGGCATAAGTTTATTCTGTCTTTGCGGCACTGCAAGGGAGTGTTTTATGATGGAACTGGCCAAGGTTGATTGGACAGTAACATCTGATAAAGAGGGTTCCCAGCTCTGCTATCAGCTACATTTATATCACTTACATGCTAACAATCGAGGAAGCTCCTAGCAAAAAACCAAACTAAACCAGATATAATACTATTCCAATTTATACACATGGGAACAGAAAAGTGCAGTCTGGCTATTTGCATGGCACAAAACAGAAATGTAGGCAGAAAATGTAAGGCTTCAAAATCCAGTGTCTTTCTGCTTAGGAGATTATGATTTGCAGACCCTTGCAATTTTTTGGTAAGCATGCAAGCCCTTATCTGACAAGGTTAAGTCTGTTGACAATAGCTTGCTTTTCAAAGTTGCCTTTGGCAAAACTCTTACAAATAATTGAGTACTACTGAGTTGTCAGCAAGTTATATCCATTCACTGTTACTAAAATGTATCAAAATGCACAAGTAACCCTATTAAAATGAATGGGATTTCTCATGTAGTAAAATATTAATTGGGCTAAACAGGTATTAGAGAAGTCTGTGTGGGCATAGCTTCTTCAAGAATGTTCATAGCCTTCTGTGATGATCTTTATTTGCCTGCAGTAATTGATCATAAGATGTTTCATGTGCTGGGGCAAGAACGTCTTTGAAAGCACCACGCAAATTTCTCTCTCCTCGTAGAAGATGATTTTCGTCAAAATACAGAGCATTGTATAATGAATCACCTAGGTTAGGTGGTCTTTATCAGGTGATGACATGGATGTTTGTAGACCAGGGAAAGTTTAAACGGAAGTTTATGTGAGATGGATGTTTAATGATCAAGAATCTTAGGTTGTAGGTACAGAAGCTCGAGGAGAAAGGATGATAAATGAATCTAAGAGATCTGTAAATAAAACATAGTTAGATCTTCATAGTAAGTAGACATTACATAGAAAGTAATAAAGACAATGAAGGCTGGGAAAATAAGGTGAGAATATGGTCTTTGGAAAAGGCAGTATTAACAATTAGATGCCAATTAAAAAAAAAAAGGGTCAAAGTAGAAGCAAGCAATCGTTTAAGTACTAATCATCGTGCCTGGGTACACCATCCATGGGTATGCATGAGACTAAACAGTGACTGCAGGAAAAGAAGAGAAGCAGAATGGAAACTGAATTCACTTCAGTTTAATATGTGAAAATCCATCATTCTTTAGCAAAGCAGCACAGAGAATCTGAGACAATGACTTCTCATGGCAGATAGACAGGACTAATTTAAAAAAATCAGACAAAGGACTTACAGTGATACAATACTTTGAAGGTGAAGTTTACAAATTATATCTGGAGGGAAAAGGCAGTAGCATTTCAAGCTTACTTTAGTTGCAAGCATAAACAGATTTGTTAGATAACATTATTCAGGGAATAGACTGCTTGGAAAAATGATAGCTAAGTTCAGGAGCTGTTAACCAGGAAATTTAACAGAGTGGTCTTGCAACAAAGGGCTGCCTCTGAATACAGAGTAAGAGCTTGGAAGTGAATATGCAGTCAATGCAGACATAAAAAGAGTGAAAGCCCCGTCCAGCCTTGTGGACTTTCTTTACTGTAATACCTAGTGGCAGTAGAAGATGATGTTGTAGACCTAACTGCTCAGAAGCTGTGTACAATAACCTCCCCTGCACCGCTATAAACCCATCGACCAAAAGGAGAAAGAACCATTTTCTCTTCCCAATATCAATGTGTGAGAAGTATGAATGAGAGAATTGTTGCACAAGTGCCCAAGTTGTTCCCAACTTTAGGTCTCCCTGTTTTGTTTCTCCTGTAAGAGGGGGAGTGTGTGATTGCTCTGGACTCATTGCATTCAAGAGAAGGAAGGACTGCTTTGACTATCTAGCAAGAGGCCACACGGGAAGGGCTGTGCGTTAGTGCAGAGAGAGAGAGAATACTTTAAAGGATAATGCTGGTTTACTTCTTCCAATAAAATGCCTGCCTCAAAGTTACAAGAAAGCTGTTTTCTATTAGTCTTTACTGCTGCCACACGACAGTGTTGGGAGTTGACTTCTTTCAAAACAGCAAAATAAAGTTGGAAAGAAATCTCAGAGTTAACTCGCCTCAAGACTTTCCATCTGATAAACCCAAAGAGTGACCTGAGAGAAAGGAGCCCTTTGCCAGATCCCAAACCATAGCGAGGCTGAGCAGACAAACCACTGAAGTACAGGTCAGTCCAATGATTTATGCAATGTGTAGTGAAGTGGAAAATATTTATAAATCACTTGCCTTCTCTCAGAAAGAATATAGGAATAACAATGACATCACTCTTAAAATGTGGGAAGAGCATTTGAGTGCAAACATCAATGTGTTGCAAAGAGGCATGTTTTTAAATCAAAACAATTCACAAACCAAGAGAAAACATGGAGTACTTAAATAAAGAGGCTTTTTTGTAAAGCAATGAACTGCAACACTCTGTATCATTAAAAAAGAAAAAATGTTTTGTTGCAACTATAAACAATAGTTTTAAGTAAGTAAAGCATATATTCTAAGTTACTGTGGGTGTGGTAATGCTAACTAGTATAGAGGAATGTGCAAGTCGTTCAGACAGAGTAGGAAAAGCTTAGCACAAGAAGTAGGAATCCTTCCCCCAACTTCCAATCTGTTCCTGTAGGAGAAATGACAATCGCCAAACCCCAAACTTTCTGAGGCAGAAATGTGTCAGGAGCGTAGATGAACACAGAGCAACTGGAATTTGTCTAAGTGTTTTGGGTTTTCGAACATGTCAAGAAAAAGATAGCGCTAGGAAGTTAATTTGTTGAAGCTGAGAGGTGGAGGAGGTAGCCTGAATATGCATGGGGAATGTATTTTTTCTTGGGATCTGTATCCCATTACAATGTTCCAGAAGAGGTTCAGACAAGCCAGAAATCTGCAGTGTTACTCAGTTGAGAATTGGTGGGAGTTGTCATTTCTCAGGATTATGTTTTGTAAAGAAATTTTGAATGAATTGGATTTTATTTTTATGCTGGAGCTCCTTGTAGTAGAACTGAAGGTGGCAAAGAAATCACTTTTAACAGTTTGGTGCCGATGTTAGTTATACATGCTGGAGATGTGTTTCAAGCCTTTGTCACCACACGTAGCCTCCTGCAGCCAAGTCACATCTGTTCAAGTGAAACCCTGATAAGGCATAATAAGAGGATGGGATTCCACTGAAAGCATCATTGAGAAGGTAGCAGTTCTGGTATTCCCAGCTTCAAAAATGAGCCAGTTTATATGAGAAGCACATCAGGGCATGCTGCTGGTCCAGTCAAATAACATGCTATTAATGAGGCTTAACAAATTAGTAAAGAAGGAATGTTATTTTCCCCTGTGTGGAAGAGATTATCTGCATGGTAACTAGCACTAAAGTATTTTTCTTGCTAAAAGCAGTATTGGCAATGCAGTACTGCTTTTTGGCAAATAGTGAGCCAAACAGACAACTGTGACTATGCCATTCAGAAGATTATGTTTTCATGAATTCCTGTTTTGGCTTGGGAGACACCTGACAAATTTTACAAGGGAAAGTGAGTTGGAACTCTTGTTTCAGTTTATAGGAAGATTGAGAAAGAAAGTAAAAACTACACTTAGAAAATATATGCTATGAAAAAAACTAACTGTAGCGCTTAGGGAATGTTGTTTGATAAAGTTTATGGAAGGATAACACAGAAATATAGACTATACTTTGTGAAACACCTTATTCCCAAAACACATGTGATTCTTTACTATGGTAAACATATAGAACAGATTTATACCTAACATGTCCTCAAAAAGCTACAATTACTAACTGCATTTTCTGTCATCTGAGCGTACTGGGTTTTTAAAAAAAACCTCAGTTGTAACCCCTCCCACTCTTGAAAAGGGGAATAAAACCTCTTCAGAGGCTTCGTAAAAGGTGTATGGCTTATTTGACCACGCCAGGTAAAAAGACAAAATGGAAAAGGTAAGTTTATTCAGCAGCAAATAGATTATCTTCCCTCTGAACACTACTGGAAAATACACTAATCATTAGTATCTGAGCTCCCCCTTCCCACTCTGCTCCGCACCATTGTTGGGAGGCCACCACTTATTTATTTTCCTATTATTGAGAAAATATTGGTGAGAGGTGATGGCCTTCAAAGAGAAAGGCAAAACCCTTTGCTGTTCCCACCATACACATTGTGCTTACCAGCCACTGCCTATTGGGTCCCAATAGACTGCATGTCATTAAGCTTTGATTCACCACTAAGGTTTTTAACAGGAAAACAAAAAGTAATAGGGAGTAGAAAGATTAAATTACACTTTTAAAAATTACAGTGAGAAATTTATTTTAACTCTTGAAAAGGTGCGTATGAAAGTTTGAATAAAATGACGTGTAGCCTGGCAAGTAATCTGACACTCTGCTCCCTCTTTGTCACGATCAGTACAGTTACAAAAGTTGACAATTTTTAAGCTTTGGTGGGAACCATATGTTAGGAGTTTTTGAATTAAAGAGAGGAGTCATGCGCACCTCTAGGGAAGAACGAGAAGGCAGATCATGAAGAATTTACACAGCCAAGAAATGACTGTATAAGAATGGAGCATCAATCAGAGACGACTTCAATTATTTTGTCATTGAGTGGAATAAGACGATACAAAGGAGTAGAAAGATGACACATTTCTTAAGCACGATTGGAATGTTTTTAGACACCAGATCAACATGAAATATTGGGTGTCTATTTTCCATCAGAACCAAATCTGTTTCAAGAAATTACACACTAAAAATGTTTAATGTAAGTGTTATGACCATAATGAATTCCAACTCTTATCTCTCTCATTAAGGGAGAATTGATATTTTAATTGATTAATTAGTTGTTGTTATGGTTATGTTATTAATTGTAATAATTATAGCTCTGATTCTGTGAGCTACTTTACACTCCTGGGCCTCTGTGATTGCAGAGGTCCCACCGTGTTTCAGATGCCTTGTGCGTAGGCACAGGAGCCGTCCTACAGGTAGGTAGGAGTACGGAGACTAGAATCAATACAACACAGCACTGCATTGTGGTAGGTTATTCAAGCAGACTCCAAAATACAACAGAAGCAAACAGATCCCTCCTTGTCCCCTTGGCGGTGTTCGTCTCCTCACAAAAAGCCTAAACAGACATACATATTTCCTAGGCCCAGGGGCAGGAGGAGTAGCATGTTTGGATGTTGATTCTAACTGCTGTATGAGGTTTTCAAATGTTTGCTGTATTTACTCTTACTACTGACTGGCCATTCCTGAATGATGTGGCCGACAGCTGACTGGTGGCTAAAGGATAGGTGAAAATATTTGTATCTGATTTTTCAGGTGAAAAATTAAAAGGAGAGTAGGGAGAATACAGCCATTTTGTGATCAAATACAGTAACAGACCTCGGCTACCAGATGGGAATGTATGTATACACCATATTATAAATTAGAGCACTTATAAACTAGCAGATTCTGTATTGGAAGGTGTGTGTCGTCGTTCCCCCCCCCCCCAAATAAACATCTTTAGACATATGGAAATAAGAAATGGCAGCTTAAACATTAGTAGCCTTAAATCACGATAAATCATCAAATGTTGGCAATTTATCTAATATGACATCAAAACCTGGAATAGTTTTGTTCTCTCTTGAGAACACTCAAGTTTTACTTTCAGTACACCTTGATGCCAATACATCAACCTCAACATTGCTAGTGTATTAAGTGTTGGTGATAAAATTCTTAATTGGTGTTATGAGGAACCTGCAACTTCACATTTATATACTGCCCACTAACAGACATCCAGAATTTATTCTTCTCTTCAGACATTCTAAGATCTGTCTAAGAGGAAAACACTCCATTATTCCCATCAGTTACTTAGGTGAGGACCAGAAATTACTTAGATGAGGGCCAAAAATGCATGCTATTTGACAGGATAAAAGCATTATATCTCAAAGCTGGAAACTGTTAGAGCTGAGAAGGAAATTCAGCTTTCTGGAAGAATGCAGAGTAGCTCTGGAAAGTCTTGAAACATTGGACTTTAAAGACATTCTGCTTTTACAAATTAAAAGTTACTCTGGTAGCTTTCAGAGAAGTTTAAATGTTTTTCTGCTTTTTTCTTTCTCTGAGGTTTGTGTTTTGGACATGTGCTGAGATTTTATAGTTTAAAGGGTATGCAATACAGTTCCTATAAAATCCTTTAAAGCTCTCTAAGAAACTAATACATTTTAAAAATAGTATTTCTGTTAAATGTGTCATATAAAGAATACATGAAAAAATGATGTGATATATGAGTTTTATTAGATCTCGCTTGTGATGGCCTGCTTTTTCATTTATGTGTAATGCATCTATCCAAACTTCTGCCAATAGTATCTTATATGCCAAAGTTTCCACTATCACATACAGCTGTATCAGACTTACACCATTATTCTCATGTATGTCTCAGCAAATGAAATGAATAGTAATTTATTTCCTTGAATTCGGTGGAGGAGAAGTATGTTCACAGAGATAAATAAAACCATCTCAGTCACTAAGTCCCAGTTGTAAGTGGTTCTGACCTCTCAATGTTGGAAACTGCAAGCCTAGAATGACCAGTAACTTCACAAAAAATAGGAAACCCAGATATTATTAAAATTAGACTCTAAAATGCAAAAAATATTTCAGGGGGCATATTATATATATCAATATTTTTGGGAAATGCTAGAAGTATTACAATATTTTGATTTTTCCTGTTATATCAGGAGTGTAACATTTCAATGTAAGCAGCTCATACCATGCTTCACACTAAAAAGACTTTTAAAGTTCTCAGATACAGTAGCCAAGGATATTGCACAGAGGGTATAAAATACAACACATTTGAAACCTAATATTTTACCCTCAGCAGCTAGATGCTAATGACTGAACATGGACAGTTTGCAGACTGAGAGAACTGCCACCTCATTGATTATGATGAGTTTGTATTTTCAGAATATCCGTGACCAGTAATGACCACCTGCAACTATGTTTTATAAGAAAGAAAAAATGTCATTCCATAGAACAAGGTATCAGCCTAAAACATAGGCTGGCCAAAGTTGAACCTTAGAAATAGAAGAACTGCTGGAAGGTACTACTGATATAAGCATAGCTGTTATTTTCTTTGTGAGAATGCTGGTGATTGATCCTTTATAGGCATTTCCTAAAACAAGGAAATGTCTGTCTTTTGTTCCAGATAAGATTCTTGTATGGTGTATTTTTTTAAGTATTGCCGTCTGAACTTGCAGGTGACTTTCCCTAAGTATTCCTTGTGCTATAGCTCCAAAAAAGGAACTTTTGTGAGACAGATATAACTGAATTCAATCAGGAGTCTAGCAGCCATCATAACTATGAAGTCTTAAATTACCATTGGTCTTTATATGCCTTGTAATGGGTAAATCAACCTCCCTTGTGTTTGCTATAGAATTTTGTTAATAATTATTCTATATTCTACAACAAAACTATTAAAAGACAGTGTGAAAAGTCAAGGGAGCATGTGCAGGTTTTTTAGATTGTAAGGTGGTGAGATCTCTTGGGGTCTGGTCCTGCACTCAGTGCAAAGGGACAAACCTCCAAGCTTTTGTACCTACCACTGAAAGCCATGGTTCAGCAGAAAGTGGTACCCCACCTGCATGGTGCTGCAAGGATATATTTTAGCAACTGAAGATACTCAGCATCTGCTGTTAAACTGAAGAAAATTTAAAGAATGTCTTTTCAGATCTCTATCAAAACATTTGAGGTATTTTTAGGATCACAGCCACATCCTCTTGGGTGTTTTCATATTCAAATTCTGAATTGGTGTCAGACAAGGTCACTACATGCGTGAGCTGCCTTAAAAGGAAGCCACAGCAATGCAAGAGAGAATATCCTGGTAATTCAGTGGGTGTCTGTCCCTTATGAAGAGGAGTTTTAGCAGATGTAGTGGTAATACCAGATTTCATGGAAGTGCTCCCGACAGCTCTAGGAATACACAAGGTCTGATTTTAATTTTGTAAGCAGTGAAGCTCTGTTGTATGCTCTGTATGATCAGAGTTTTTCTAAAAAAAAAAAAACAAACCCCCAAAAACAAACCCCAAACAGCAGCAAAGGAAATGGAGGCACTTTAGTGCAGGCATGAGGAGAGCAGAACCTGCTTTGGTTTGTCTAATGACCTTTCTCTATACTGGGCAAGAAAAGCTCCTGTGATTTTATTGGACTTTCCTGCAGTTTCTAGCTACTGATGTTATTGGCTCAAACTAAATATCTAAGAAGCAAAGACAGAAAAATGTTTAACCAGCTCTAACAACCCAATTATTTAAATGGTTTTTGGTACTACTATACAACTTGTATAAAGCCATCATGCAGATGACAACCTTTGTCACTGGTGTGTGCAATAATGCATGTATTATATATTTTGTCTGCTTCTGGCTTTTCTCTACCATTTGTTAATTGCTATGAGATTTTTTTAGGTAAAGGATACTGTGAAATTCCAGATTATGTGTTCATAGTGCTCTAACAAGGATAACTATCATGATAGCTGTGTGAGTGTTCAGCATATGGGGATATCTTAAGTTAGGGAGGTTATAATAGGCATCTGACAGTATTATGAAGAATAGTGTCACGGGCATACAAGGCATTAGTTATTATGGGGAAACATTATTATGAACATAAACACAATGAAAATGTGTGTTTTTAAGAAATGGATATAAGAATTCTACAAAAAATAAGCATCAAAGGGAAGCATGCAACCTACCAAGCCTGAGTAGTTAGCCAGTAAAGTAGCATTCCTATTCAAATTCACCCAGCATTTCTATCGGAAAAACTCAAAAATGGATGGTGGTAGTAGTGGAGGTTCAAACCCTTCTATTGCGTCTCTTTGGAGATGCTCTGCTGCTTGTCGCCCCATACTGTATAGTAGGTGTCCTGGTTCTGGCTGGGATAGAGTTATTTGTCTTCCTAGTAGCTGGTACAGTGCTGTTTTGAGTTCAGTATGAGAAGAATGTTGATAACACTGATGTTTTCAGTTGTTGCTAAGTAATGTTTAGTCTAAAGTCAAGGATTTTTCAGCTTCTCATGCCCAGCCAGCAAGAAGGCTGGAGGGGCACAAGAAGTTGAGAGGGGACACAGCCAGGGCACCTGACCCAAACTGGCCAACGGGGTATTCCATACCATGTGACATCATGCCCAGTATATAAACTGGGAGGAGTTGGCCTGGGGGGATCGCTGCTCGGGACCTAGCTGGGCATCAGTCGGTGGGTGGTGAGCAATTGCATTGTGCGTCCCTTGTTTTGTATATTCCAATCCTTTTTATTATTATTGTAATTTTATTATTGTTATTATTATCGTTATTAGTTTCTTCCTTTCTGTTCTATTAAACTGTTCTTATCTCAACCTACAAGTTTTACTTGTTTTTTCCCCGATTCTCTCCCCCATCCTGCTGGGTGGGGGGGAGTGAGTGAGCAGCTGTGTGGTGCTTAGTTACCGGCTGGGGTTAAACCACAACAGTAGGTGAGATAGGTTTTCAAAAAGCAGTTTAGCCTAGAAAGTTGTGATAAGAAGGTTATCTTTTCTTTGTAGACCAGAAATCTTCCATTACTAATTTTTGTCTTATATATTGAAAGCATCTTGTAAAGGAACTTGCTGTGCTGAGTTATACTGAAATGAGACTTGAATCCTCTATTCAGCTCTTTGAAGGGGGCTTCAAAGTAGTTTTTAGTCAAATTAAGGTCCAAATAAGAAATAAAGTTTTATGGTGTATCCCTTTTATTTTTGGATCCAGGTCTTCCAAGATGAACACACCTGATTAACTTTAAACATGTGAGTAAGCCTGTTACAGGCACCAGGATATCTGCATATTTCAAACTAGTTGGCTCTGTAAGATTTTCAAAGCCTGTGAATTTTGATCTTTTCACCAGAGCTTGCTTTTTCCTGCTTCCTCTACTATTTTATTAGTCTCCAAGTCATCCACTGGGTTGGTTTTAGCTTTCCCAGTGTGAAGATTGCATTGATTTTCAGCCATTGCAAATTTATACCTTTATGTGAGCACTGGATTTTAACTATAAAAGTAACTTAATTTTAAAAGTTGAATAATTCTTCTGTTTTAACAAACCTAGATTGATGCCCTTATTTTATATAAAAGAATAATAATTCTAGCACTTGGACTATTCTAGCTGTACTTGATTCTATTTTAAATAGAATACCTCAGTAAGCAATATTTGTATCACTTACAAATTAAATGCCATTGATTTCATTTGATTATGTGTAGTAAGAATTTCAGGAACAAAAGAGAGACTTGAAGGAAGAGTTGCACAGCTATGGAATCAGTACTTGTCTTGTTCAGTTGTATTTATATTTTAACAGCTTGGATATAGCAGAGAGTACTTTCTCAGATTGCTCAGTGGAGTGGGAAGTAGAAATAGTAGGAACATCCTAGCATTTTTTTAAAAGTGCAACAGGAAATGGTAAGTTTTTATTATGAAATTCAGGTGAAGAGTTGTGATTGAGTAAACCAAAATAAAAATGAGCTGTACTAGCAATGTAATACACAAGAAATAGTTCAAAGGTCTTCTCCTGCAAACCTTTCATTTGAAGGCCTTTTCCTGCAAATGTTCATTTGACTAGTTGTAATTTACATAGTAATCCCATTAGGAATCATTGAGCTCACTTGCTTGAGTACTGGCAACCTACTTGAGAATGCTTTTTAAGATGGATAGTATAAAGCAGGGGAAAGAAGTAATTCCAGCTGTCCAAGGGCAGAAGCTTTTTCCTTAGGCTCTGAATTTCATCTGCATTATTGGTAGCCCTCATGTTCTGCACTTGGCTGAGAACCTGAGCAGATCCAGGTGTAAAAGCCGCACTGGTATATGACAAATTGCCACTTGCTAAGAGCTAGAGAAAACACATCTTCCAACTTCAGGAAAAGACGAATTCAATAGGACTGAGAATATCCACTGACTGGAAAGAAAGGAGTAATAGCTTCCTTAGGGAAGTATAAGGTGATGGTGTAGACTGCTGTTTGAGTAGGAATGTCTGGACAGATGTTTCTGAAATATAATTTGTCATAGTACTAGGAGTGGAAGACTTAAGGTATTGAATCAGCTGTGTAGGATATAAGATAATCTCCTGGACAGTTGAAAAAGAAAGTTACTTTTGACAGTTGTTATTTCTTAGGATTGTAATTTTGCGGGCAAGGCCCAGAAGACTACAAAATGTTTTAGTTAACAACACAGACTTCAGGGAAAGGAGATGGATTTTGTCTTGTCCTGTGAAGTGTTTCACCTATCACATTAGCATTGTTTTCTTGTTTGCTTTGCCAGGACTCGTTTCTTTGTTCTGTTGATAGTGTTGTGTTTCTATCCAAAGGCTGACCTTTGTTATGTGACCGGCAAGCAGGACAGTGTGGTGTCTGTGTACAGTGTAGTAGAAATGAGTGTTGCCTGCTGCTTGCATTTTCCCAGGGTAAATTCTTTTGTTTTAATGGTACAACATTTCTGTTGCTTAGGTTGGTGAATCTTCATGAGGGGACTTGTGAGCAAGGGCTATGAAAGTGAATTGTCGTTAACATGCCATTTTCCACACAAATTATTCCAGCACAAATTTCAGAATAACTGTTTGGAGCCCATCAGTAGGCTTTGACATGCCAGATCTTTAGGACATGATATTTCTTTCTGTCTGATGTTGCTGAAGGTTGCCAAGAGGTATAAGCGTGTGTGACACTTAGTAGAAATAGTCAGGAGTGGCAGTCCTCTAAGGTAGGTGGAGTTATCCTAAAAGTCTTCTACATAGCAATCTGAAAATGAAGGAAAGATCTATCAGCTCAAAGTCCACCTGAAAAGGGGCTGTGGTAGAAAGCCAGGTACCTGGTGAGTCAAGCTGCTATAAAACCATGGACTCTCCTGACCGTATCTGTTAAGTTTTTAGCAGGTGTGTTTGAGCTGTCTTGAGTTCACAGAGCCAAGTGGTTTGAGCCAATTGTATTCACAGTGTCTGTAAGGGCAGAGCTCAAGTGTAAGCCCATTTCCAGTTTGGTCCAGGTTTACTGGCCTGAAGCGGTGGTGGCTTTTCAGACAAGGACCACAGTGTGAACCACTGTGGAGGCAGTTTGGGTACTACTGTGAATTACAAACTAATGTGACAGGATAATATGCGATTTAGCTTTTAAGACCATATTCCAAGGACGTTGTAATTGGAAGGTGATTCAGAATGTTCTGTATAGGATGTAGGGACAGAATGGAACTTTATATATCAAGGAAAATTATTCTAGAGAAATAGGGAAAAAGAGATTGGGTTCTTGGTAGCTGAAAGTGAAACAATAACAAAAGCAAGAAAGGATGATGATCTTGTACAAATGGGCAAGGAAAGATGTAAGAAAGCTAGAAAAAGGGCATATTACACTCTCAAGATGGAAAGAAAGATAAAGATGCTATTGAGAGGAATATAAAGAAAAAATGGAGAACAGAATTGTTTTAGAAAGAGGAGTAGTAGCTTAAGGGCACAAGCATTAGGTTAGCATTGAAGAGATAAAACTTAGTTCCTGGTTCTTGAATGACCTTGGACAAATCTGTTAATCTGTCCTTGTCTTGTTCTCTGTCTGTAAATGTGGATAATAATATTTCTGTATCCCTCAATAAAATTATGAGAATAAATTCATCTGCAGTTGAGGTACTTGGCTACTATTACTGCAGGGTCATGTAAGTGTTGAGGTGGATAGGTTAACCAATCACAGAGAGAGAAATTAAACCTGCAGACTAGGAAGGAAGAGATAAAAGACTTGGAGGAGAAACTTATTATGAGTGTTGAAAAGGTTTTGTTTTGAAACAACAGAACAACTCTTCTTTTACTTTTCCATTCAGCCTGGAAATGGCCTGCAATACAGAAATCTTTTAAGTATCTGAGCACATCAAGGGTAATTTAAGAAGAATTTAGGTAATTTTTCTTTGACTCAAAAGCTTTGTTTCCTTGCTTACCTCAATGTATTGTGCCAGACTGTTACTATTGAGTGACCTGTAGGATTTAATGACAATTTTATGACTAGTCAACTTGCTCTGAATTAATTGCTGACCCTGTCTGGAGCAGGACATTGGACTAGTTAACCTCCAGAGGTCCCTTCCAACCTGAATGAATCTTGTGAGTCCATCTAGAAATGGAGAGTGTCTGGTGTCTAATTACAGTTGTCACCTGCAACCATCCTGATTCACATCTCATTTGCTCTAATACATGTGTGTAACAATCTTGATTTTCCTGGAAATACTCACTGTATGTGACGCCAATATCATGTCCTACGCTATATTCATAGAACTATAGAATGGTTTGGGTTGGGAAGGACCTTAAAGATCATCTAGTTCCAACCTTCCTGCCATGGGCAGGGACACCTTCCACTAGACCAGGTTGCTCAAAGTCACATCCAACCTGGCCTTGAACACTTCCAGGGATGGGGCATCCACAACCTCTCTGGGCAACCTGTTCCAGTGCCTCACCACCCTCACAGTAAAGAACTTTTTCCTTACATCTAATCTAAATCTATCCTCTTTCAGTTCAAAGCCATTATTCCTTGTCCTACCAATACATGCCCTTGTAAAAAGTCCTTCTCCATCTTTCTTGTAGGCCCCCTTTAGGTACTGGAAGGCTGCTATAAGGTCTTCCTGGAGCCTTCTCTCCTCCAGGCTGAACAACCCCAACTCTCTCAGCTGGTCCTCATAGGAGAGGTGCTCCAACCCTCTGATCATCTTTGTGGCCCTCCTCTGGACTCACTCCAACAGGTCCATGTTCTTGTTATGTTGGGGGCCCCAGACCTGGACACAGTACTCCAGGTGGGGTCTCACAAGAGTGGAGTAGAGGGGCAGAATCATCTCCCTTGACCTGCTGGTCACACTTCTTTTGATGTAGCCCAGGACGTGGTTGGCTTTCTGGGCTGCAAACGTACATTGCAGGGTCATGTTGAGCTTCTCGTCAACCAACACCCCCAAGTCCTTCTCCTCAGGGCTGTTCTCAATCCACTCATTGCCCAGCCTGTATTTGTGCTTGGGATTGCCCTGACCCATGTGCAGGACCTTGTACTTGGCCTTGTTGAACTTCATGAGGTTCGCATGGGCCCACCTCTCAAGCCTGTCAAGGTCCCTCTGGGTGGCATCCCTTCCCTCCAGTGTGTTGACAGCACCATGCAGCCTGTGTCATTGGCAGACTTGCTGAGGGTGCGCTCAATCCCACTGTCCATGTCACTGACCAAGATATTAAACAGCGCTGGCCCCAATACCAACCCCTGAGGAACACCACTTGTCACTGGTCTCCACTTGGACATCAAGCCATTGACTGCAAGTCTTTGAGTGAGACCCTCAAGCCAATTCCTTATCCACTGAGTGGTTCATTTGTGAAATCCACATCTCTCCAATTTAGAGAGAAGGATGTTGTTCAGGACAGTGTCCACAGGTCCAGGTAGATGACGTCAGTTGCTCTTCCCTTATCCATAACGCTGTAACCCTGTCACAGAAGGCCACCAGGTTTGTCAGGCATGATTTGCCCTTAGTGAAGCCATGTTGGCTGTCACCAATCACATCCTTATTTTCCATGTGCCTTAGCATAGTTTCCAGGAGGATCTGCTCCATGATCTTGCTGGGCACAGAGGTGAGCCTATCTGGCCTGTAGTTCCCCAGGTCTTCCTTTTTTCCCTTTTTGAAAATGGGGGTTATGCTTCCCTTTTTCTAATCAGTGGGAACTTCTACGGACTGCCACAACTTTTCAAATATGACAGTGGCTTAGCAACTTCATCTGCCAGTTCTCTCAGGGCTCATGGATGCATCTCATCAGGTCCCATGGACTTGTGCACCTTCTGGTTCCTTAGGTGGTCTCGAACCTGATCTTCTCCTGCAGTGGGCAATTCTTTGTTCTCCCAGTCCCTGCCTCTGCTTTCTGCATTTTGGGTGGTGTGGCTGGAGCACTTGCCAGTGAAGACTGAGGCAAAAAAGTAATTGAGTACCACAGCCTTCTCCATATCCTGGGCAACCAGGTCTCCTGTTTCCTTCTGGAGAGAGCCCACGTTTTCCTTAGTCCTCCTTTTTATCACCAACATACCTATACAAGCTTTCATTGTTGCCCTCAAAGTCCCTGGCCAAATTTAATTCTATCAGGGCTTTAGCTTTCCTAACGTGATCCCTGGGTGCTCAGACAATTTCTCTGTATTTCTCCCAGGCTGCCTGTCCTTGCTTCCACCTTCTGTAGGCTTCCTTTTTGTATTTGAGTTTTCCCAGGAGCTCCTTGTTCATCCATGCAGGCCTCCTGGCGTTTTTGCCTGACTTTCTTTTTGTTGGGATGCATTGCTCCTGAGCTTGGAGGAGGTGACCCTTGAATATTAACCAGCTTTCTTGGGCCCCTCTTCCCGCCAGGGCTTTATCCCATGGTACTCTACCAAGCAGATCCCTGAAGAGGCCAAAGTCTGCTCTCCTGAAGTCCAGGGTAGTGAGCTTGCTGTGCGCTCTCCTTACTGCCCTAAGGATCTTGAACTACACCATTTCATGGTCACTACAGCCAAGGCTTCCCTTGAGCTTCATATTCCCCACCAGCCCCTCCTTGTTGGTGAGAACAAAGTCCAGTATAGCACCTCTCCTTGTTGGCTCCTCTATCACTTGGAGACGGCAGTTATCATCAATGCATTCCAGGAATCTCCTGGATTGCTTATGCCCTGCTGTGTTGTCCCTCCAACAGCTATCAGGGTGAGTTCAAGTCCTCCATGAGGACCAGGGCTTGTGAAAGTGAGGCTGCTTCTATCTGTCTATAGGTGGCCTCATCTGCTCAGTCTTCCTGGTCGGGTGGCCTGTAGCAGACCCCCGCTATAATGTCACCTGTCCCTGCCCTCCTTCAATCCTGACCCATAAGCTTTCGGTTGGCTCCTCATCCATCCCCAGGCAGAGCTCCATGCATTCCAGCTGGTCATTGACATACAGGGTGACACCCCCTCCTTGTCTCCTCTGCCTGTCCTTCCTAAAGAGCCTGTATCCTTCCATTCCAACACTCCAGTCATAGGAGCCATCCCACCATGTCTCCATGAAGCCAATGTTGTTCTAATGCATCTATTTTTACAGGAACATTGCACTTTTAATTCTTCATATTGGACAGGTATTAGGACTTTGTTTTAAAGCTCTGCACTTCACATGAATTCTCATCCTGACGATTTTAATAGCATCCCTAGTGCTGATGGTAGCCCTAGGATGAAACTAACTTCTGAGGTAAAGGCTGAATGGATCACTGGTGTCACATGTTAACCACTGCTGAGTTAGGACATCTTTGATGTATAGTACTAGAAATTACGTGATTTTGTTAATGTTATTTTCTAATATTTTGTTTCCTAAATGCTGTTCTCCATAGTTGTTATTAACATCAGCAATGCACTGTATTTTCCTGTTCCCATATAGAGTTACCTCTCTTGAGTGACAATCTCTGCTGGAGACTATTGTCTCATATATTTTTCCTGGCTATTCCTCTGAACAGTCTATGGGATATTTACAGTGTTGGGAAGGGAAACAGTGCTCTCTACTAGTGTATCAGTATCCCCCAAATGGAAATTATTTTCTCTTAACAATACAGAAAAGTTACTGAGTTGCACTGTTCCTGAAAGGAGGTAGGCTAGCTCCCCAACACCAAGCTTTACGTAGACTTAGTATGGAGGTATAATGCGTACATTTTAAAACCAGACTTTTTTTTTTTTTTTTAATGGTAAATGGGACCTTTCTGGTGTAGAAATACTACAAATTTTAATCAAATAAAATTAGTCACATTATATTCTGTTTGCTAAACAGAAGCCATCTGGAATCCTAGCAACGAAACAGAGGTCAGCAGAAAATGATTGCTTCATCTTTTTCTGTTTGTTAGTTCAGCATGTCCCATTATGAAATACTGTTTTTAAGCTATCTTGTGAGTAGGCCAACACATGTATGTGTGTGGGATTGATACCAACAGTCCCCTGCTGAAAAGAAAATAATCCTGTAAAACATCCCAGAATAGTCCTGACACAGCTGAGTGGCTTCAGACCATGCTCAGAAGGTGTTTGGAAAGGTCTTAGTTTTAAAGGTGTTTAGGCAAATGCATGAGCTAAGCAGAGGTTGCCTTTGTGGACCCAAACTTACACCTGCAGAATGGTTGATAGGACCTATTGCTTGCTCATTTTTTTTATGTTTCGAGACTTTTTATGTTTACTTCCAACACCTTGGGATAATTTTTTTTTTCTGATTTTATGAACCTACTGAAATAGTTTCATATATATGCTCCTAAAAGCAAGAAACAAATATTTCTATAGAAGATAAAAGAAATCAGCCACACAGAACCCCACATAAAAGCATGTGCATCAGTATACTTAAACATAAAAAGCAATGCTATACATCCTTTAGCATTTTCAAAAACTGTGTTATTTTAGTGAGCCTGAAATTCACACTCTCGTACTGTGAGTAACTTTAAGAAACTATTGCAACTAACAAAACTATTGCAACTAACTCTAGTCCTCGATATCTAGTAAAGCTACAACTGTTTCAATCCCATGCATTATTCTGGCAGAACTGCCTCTGAAATACTTTTGTTTAAGCATACAGTGTATGTATAGTTTGCTCAAATCTTAGGCAAAGGTTAAAATACTATTATTGTGGTGAGAAGCTTCTCACTGATTTGGAGGTGAGCTCCTGCTGCTTGTAGTAGTAGCGTTAAGAAACTTCAGTGCCATGTCTAATCTCAGGACTGCAGAATTTCATGAGAAGTAGGGTGGTTTTGGGAAGCATCTTGGCCTTTTATAAAGCTAGGCTGATTTAGAGTGTGTGTGCATGTAGAGTTTATGGATAAACACAAACTTATTAAGCTTAGGGTAAGTTTTTTTAGAAAAGACTGAATGTTAAGCAAAGTTCATCAAGAATATCTAAGATGATGTTTCTCAGCCTTTCAAAGAAAGGTAAGGATGCTTAAGTTTAGGGGGAAGGAAGATAATTTTTCTTTGCAAGTGAGAACTGCTGAAAAATGGGATGAGTCTGAAGGCAGATTAAACTGCAATGTGGGGCTGGAATTTGACAGGAGCCTATGGACAAAAAGGGTTGAGTTTTGAATTCAGAGTACAATAGAAGTAGAACTTGATTAATATACTGAAAACAACAAATGAAAATGGGATTTAGGAATGGCCAGGGAATTGGCCTTGAACCACTTTCCTAAGAGCTGGTAAAAAGCAGCGACCAGGATGAGGCAAATATAAAAGTAACTTGTGTTTTAAATTTGCAGTGAAAAAAAAAAGTAAAAAATACCCTTATTAATGTTTGTGTGAAACCCTGAATAACATTCTGTGATAACAATGAACAATGCATTCATTAACATGCACATCGCTGAACACACAGCTATTCAGAGTGAGCTCATGCTGTCACAAAGACCTTGTTCTGAATGGGAACCTCATGGTTTCAGCAGCTTCCTGGGCAGCCAAGCTTGGCAGAGTTTGACTTTTTCCACCTGTTTAGTTGCTGAGTTATTTGGAAATGAAAAATCTAATGGCAAACAGCAGTAAGCTCGAGAGTGAAAGGGGATTGTGTTTGAGAATCTGGACAACAGCTCATTGTATCTCTATTTTATTCACTGTACTAGATCTGAAGTGTTCCCTTACTTCCTCCATAGTGTTGCTATGCATTCATCTTGCAGAGTTAGAGGCATCTCACTGGTGAATGGGGTAATCTCCTTCTCCCTCTTTTCTCCTTGTACTTGCCTTACAGTGTATTCTATCATCAGTGATAGATACCACACTTCTACTTTGAGTTACAAGCATTGTGGTGAAAAGGACTAGCCCTGGTCCCCAGACAAAGTGCCATTAGTGTTTGTTAACCTAGCCTGGTGGGGGTTGTTCATGGTGTGCAGAAAGGTAATTTGTGTTTGCCCTTCTTTTTAACTTGGGGAATTGCAGTTAGTTCATCCCAACTACAAGTGTCTGTCCTGCTGAAGGAAGCTAAATGTCTTTATTGTAGTTTTCAACATACACAATCCTAAGGAACCCTGGGAATTTAGATCTTGTAAGTGGTTTTGCTTGTGACCTTCTAAACCTTTTATTTTTATCCTGGTCCTTGCTAACTTGCAGAAATATACTAGACAGTTGAAAGGGTAAAAAATAGACCATAGTGTGAATCTGTTCCATATTTTAGATTAAGTGTTCAGACTAATTATTCTCAGGTTGGCTTTACTAACAAGTTGGTGCTCAATACACTGAAGTCAATGGGTGAACCCCCAATGATGTTAGTGGACTCTGATCAGCCTTCTGAATCTCTCGTTTTTAAAGTCATGTGTGATAAAAGATTCAGGAATAAAACTCTGAGCACTAGTTAGGGATTCAGGGTGGTGTACATAAAAATATGAAAATTGGAAGATACCCCATTAGAAATAACATTTTGAGAGTTTTCCCAGTTATTCTAGGGACTGAGGTGCTAGGTGCATGTCAACTTTATCTTCATGAATAAAGTTTGTGGCTTATTTCTTTGCCCCATAGAGCAATGCCACAGTGTGGTGACTTTAAGTAAGAGCTTTTATGCTCTTTCCAGTGGTAGGTGGGTGTCATTTTTAAGTCTCTCTCTCTCTCTGTTCGTATATGTTGCTGTCAGAAACCCACATCATGAAAGGGATCTTGTTGGGTGTCTGTAAAGGTATCACACCTCATCAGCTGTAGAAAAACTGTTTGCCAGTGAAAAGTAGAACTGTGCAACAAGCTCATTGGGGAAATAGTTGTCTTCTGTGCTCATTGGACTTAATCATCGCTCTGATTTTTGAAACTGTCAAGGCATATAATAAATTTTAATTCATAGAAGTTTTGCTCTCTTCAAAGTGTAAGGAGCCACAAGCGTACAAGGCATTCTAATAATATCTGCAGAATGTAACAGCTTTCCACTTTCCTTGAAATTAGAAAATCTCATACTAATGCCCTTAAATTACGAAGTTCAATTGCCAAAATAACATTCATCCAGCTTGATGGCCAGATATTTTATTAAACTCCCACTGCACAGAGGTTATCTACTAATATCCAGAGGTGAGTGCATTAGTGTCTAGGGATAGAGGAAGACAAGCAAAAGACAATAAATGGATTGAAGCAAACACATGCAGTCCCCTGGAGGGCTGGAGTAGTTAGCAGCTAGAGGAGGGCCTGGATATAGAGGTGGATATTGAAATGTTTGATATTCAAGCAGATAAAATTAAGTTGAATCAAGTGTGCAGAAGATGAAGGTGTGAGTTTCAGTGTTCGTGCCTAAATTGAATAATGTCAGAAAAGAAAGCTGTGATTTAATAAAGATTTATTTTTTAAAGTTACCTTGACCCCCTCAACTGCATGCGATGCATTCAGCTCTTCAGTGTAGCATGAACATTTATAAGCAATTATTATGAGATTAATGGCTGAATTTCACCAACCGTGTCGTTGCTTTTCTGTTAATGATAGAACAGAAGTTAATGAAAAATGCATAGTTTTGACATATTGTGTATAAAATATGTCAGTTTGGGAGACAGGAATTAAGCACAGTTTTCCTTTGAATCTATTGTGGGCAATATTGGCGGGAAGAATTTAGTAGCTATGGGATGGTGTTAAAGAACACAGCTAACAGTGAGATTCAGAAGTTGTGAATTTGGGTAAACTGCTTTTAGTTCTGAGGGATACACTTGTATCTTTGTCTCTGTACAGTGCTTCATGCACTTTTTGCAATATATGATATACAATATACAATTTCTGTTTCCCCTGATTTTGAAACTCTTATGTGTTCTATATATCTATAGGTATATAGAACTTGTTCTATAAGTGTATAGAACAAGTTAGACTGCATAAATTCTGCATCATAGTTGCTAGGAGTTATAGGCACATTTGTGAGTCATCTTCGGGAACATCTAAAAATTTGAAGTTTTAACTTCAGTATAACTCAGTCAGAAATCATAGCATTTTCCACAGCTGCTGCTTGAATGCTGGGATTGTACTTAATCCTCAGGCTCTACCTCACAGCAAGTGACAACAAAAAGAAGCTCGTAGTTGACTTTCTTGAAGTTTCCTATATCAGGTCTACAGTGTGCCTTATGCAGATATCTCTGGTGTGGTGTGTGGGTGTCTACCAGCTACTGGTTAGTTCACACAACATAGAATGATTTTTCATTTGAAGCAGCTATGCACCAACTCTACCATCTGCAGAAATCTGTGTTATATTCAGAGCACAAGGAGAATGTGAAGAGTTTTATTATTATTTTAAGTTGACGAAAAGTAGATCAAAAGCTCATTGTTTCAAAGCATTTAGAGAGAATAAATTTTTTCAATTAATGTGGATTGATAAGTCTCCAGAATCTCTGCGGATTATTTGAGAAACATTTTTTCTTTTATGCTGACCTTCTGCTATTAACTTGGAGCAAAGCTTAAAATCAGTATTTAACATTTAATGGAAGGAACAAACTGATTCTGCAGTTTAACTCAACATTTGCAGTAAGATGACTTGTACCCTAATGGCTTGTAATTAATTTTTCTGAAAATTATATTTATGATAGTCTGCAGATTCAAGGCTTTATCTAATACATAATGTTCATTTTGAGCCTTTAATTGCATTTAAATTAAAATTGGCTTAGCAGGAAGATGAATTGTGGGAATGCATCAAACCACCCAGCATGTCCTGAAGATGTGAGCCTGAAAATGCAATTTGGTGGAGATGTGCAGAATCATTTGGAGTTCATTAATTTTTATTGCACAGGTAGTTTTACTAAAGTAGGTTATTTTCTTTGAAATTTATATTTATGTTTATGTCAATAGCTGAATATTGTATTAAGGTATACATCTATTAGAGTTTATTAAGCCAGTCTAATGGGGGTTGTTCATATTGTGCAGAGAGGTAATTTGTGTTTGCCCTTCCTTTTAATTTGGGGAGCTGCATTTAGTTCAGCTGAACTACAAGTGACCATCCTGCCAAAATAAGTCAAACAGGTGTCATGGGAGGTTTCGTTGTATGCAGTCTTAAAGAATCCTGGGAATTTTGATCTTGTAAGCGGTTTTGCTTCTGACCTTCTAAACCTTTTTACTCTGAATAATCTATTTTTTTTTTTCATGTTGCTGAGGTTCTGACCCAGCCACTGGAATGAAGGGTTATTGATGTGTAACTCAGTTTTGTGGCTTAATGTGGTGCACTTTGTCCAGCCAGCTTGTAAGTGATCCTTTAAATTGCAGATGCTGCTGAGGTTATACAATTTAATTATAATGTCACTTTACAATTATAAAGAAAAAAAGGCCTTTTGCATTGCTTAATGAATACAAATTGTGCACAAGTTGGAAATACAAAAGAATAAAAATTAACATTTGTCCTTCTTGCCAAAGTATTTACATTTTTACAACCGATAAGTAGCACAATAATTCCATTACCTATATCCATTAAACATTTGTGCTTTTCATTTAGTGATTTGTATACAGTAGTTATTAATAAAATGAAACTGTCAGCATTTGCTGCTTTTGCACATCGTCTTCTTACCCTTTTTTATTCCATTGCAGACAGAGTAATTAGAGGTTGAAAACGCTATGTGCAAATGCCTGTTACAAGGATTAAATTATATAATCATGGTAATGATTTTCCTTAAAACTCATACTGCCAACTGTAACATTTTTCACTTCACCAGGTTTTTTTGTGCTGTCGTATTTTATGAGAAAGTGGAAATATTTCTCCGTTGTGACAATCTGCTGCAAGTTACTAGTTTGTGGTCAGATATGATAGAAGCCCATATTCATTTAATACTCGCCAATCAGAACTTGACAGAGGTATTGCTTATTTTCTCATTTCATCACTGAAGCATGCCGGTGTAGTTTAGTCCCTAATTACTCTCAGACTGAGACGTTCCAAATATTCCCATGGTGGTAATATTTTTCTGCCTGGATGAGTCATTACGTTGTTTGGCAGACTGAAACACCAGCCTTTCCTTGTTGGAACACTACCCCTCATGTAGCACCACATCTTTTCCTCACTGCTGTCTGTTCCACGACTTTCATCCTGCTGTGACATTTCAAGCTGTACCGTACGAAAGCACATTTGCCTTCCTTCTATCTGACTGATTGGACCAGTGCCAGCTCTTTCTTCAGGGCCAAGGACAGGAGACTGGGATAGTCTGAATAGAACTGCTTAATGATCTAATGGAGCAGTGGCTCTCTCCTGCTGAGAGAGAGGGCTTATTTGTTTGCTGGTTAGAGAAAAGGTCAGGGAAATCCTTTTCAACAAAGGCTGTGACAGTGAGAATGTGCAATACCACACATTCCTGGGGCTTGAATAACTTCATACATCAGGTGTTCCCCTCATGTTAAAAATCCTTTTCTGTTTTCATTTCGTTTTCAATATCCTGCAGATGGCAGACAGATGAAAGTGATGAATTCTACAACTTGGTAATATAAAGCCAAATGTTGTTCCTCCTGATAGAAGGAGACTTCATACTAGGAGTTTAACACCACGGAAGGTAATGCGGAGAGCTAGCGGTATTTCATAAAGGTGGCTGGTTTTCCTTGTCATTGTTGTGAAGCCTATTGGGTATATGACTTTCAATGGCTTTATGCTTAACAAGGCTGTAAACATAGTTTGCATATTTTCCCACTGAGTTCAACAAGGACTGCAATTCCAATTTGGTCAGTCAAGTTAATTTAGTCTAGACTTTCCACAGCAGCTGAGAAACGGCATGCTTCTGGGGCTGGGAGATATACGTGCATGGCGATGCTGCCGTGGCTCTTGAAATTGCCCAGAGCGTTGCATCAGGCGAGGATTTGGGGTGGTTTGGGGCAGACCTGTCCGGGTTTCCTCAAAGGAGGCTGGGGAAAGGGGGTGATATGACACGAGCAACGGAGGATGGCTCAGTGCCACCAGAAGATCCCCATGCACGTGAGTGACCTCACTTGGCCAGTGACGCTGGCTTCATGCCCAGAATGTGTGTGTGATGCAACTCAAAGCAGCCACAACGTACCCCAAGATGTTGGGCCGCAGGGGTCTTTATTCCATGCTTCATAGCTGATGTCTGTTTAAAGGGGCACAGTAGACCCCTGAACTGGATTTTTCCCCATAAATGTTTTTTTCTCCAGTGCAGTTTTATGTAATTCCAGAGAGCACTCTAAGTGAAATAGATTAAGAAATAAGCCATTTTTTTTTCCTTTTATGTTGTCTGCCTGGTTTCTTTACTTTTCTCCTAGGCACTTTTGAAAGCTATTTCTGTTCAGATAGCTTTCACCGTGCCTCGCTTTTTGTTTGTTTCTGCAAGGCTTTTGCAGAGAGACAGGAAAGAGAGAAGCCATTCTTAAAATAGGAGCATATGGTTTTAGAACCACAGAAATTGGCAAGTGGGGCTCAGGGGTTGATTTAGCACCTGACAGTGCTTTTTTTGTTTGTTTTTCGCTTTGCTTTTTGTTTTGTTTTTAATTGACTAGATTTCAAGTTGGCAGTAGCTATTTTAACAAAGTAACTGTAGGTTGTTATTTCTAATGTAGCTGAAGTTTAGCAGGAAACACTGGAGTTGGCAGTGCCATAAAAGAACACACATAATATTCTGATTATAAAAACAATATTCATAATCCACACTGAAGTTTTCAAATACATGCTTCTGCTGCCATTGATGTGATGCCAGGAGATGGGAACCTGAACCCCTAAGGTTATTTCCTGACTAAAGAAGATTTAAAGATAAACAAATCCAGATAAAATGATTCTGATAACATCTTCATAGATTAGGAATAAGATGCTTGCTATAGTCTTAGACTATCTGCCAACTTGTCAGATTTTTTACTTCTAAATAGAAAGACTAGGTGAATTTAAATTAAACTATGTAGCAAAATATTAAGAGTACTAAAAAAAACCAACAAGCAAAACCAAGAATTAATTAATAAAATATTTACGAGACAGTAAATAAAAGTGTATGTGGGGAAGGAAGTAAAAGAGAAGGCAGGTCCCTCCACGTCACGGTTGAACTGCACTGGAGGTGGAATGTGGGATGCTTGCAGTCTGCTCACTCAACTGTATTTGACTAGGGCCGTCATCCCCTCAGCTTTCACAAGCACTGAATGTGTCAAAAATCTTTCAGAGAAAGTGTATATTTTAACCAGCCTGCTTCTGGTTCATATTTAATGTGGTTTTAAAATGCTTAAATCTTGTCAATTCAAGGTATATCTTCATCAGGTTTCACAGAGTTTAGCATAAATCAACAAGATCAGTGTGCGAGTATGTGTTAATTGTGATAGGGGTACAGCGCCAATTTGTTAGAATTTGTCTCATTTTGCCCTACTTGAATTAAGGGTTTATAACTTGTGCATGCCATGCATTTCTATATGACGATGGCTCTGTTTAAGGACAGATTTTGACCTAACTTGCAGTGCTGCCGGATTAATCTAGAGGTATCTCTGCCTATCCCAAACTTGTTTGAAAACAAACAAGAGTTTCACCCATCCAGCTACTAGAAAGTGGATAAGAATTTTAGTACTATTCTGGTTTCTTGTGTTACAAGCTCTGCATCTAAGGAACTAATGAAGCTGTAATATTTTAATTTTTTTGAATTCTTGTCACTCTGATACATATGTTTGTGCTTGTAGAATACCAGCTTCTTAACTAAAATTTCATCCTGAGTTGTAATGTCAGAATTCAGTGTAATCCCTCCCTGAAATGAGTCATCCCTTTCTTATCATTTTGCTAACACTACCTATTAGTGAAAATTAAGCAGGGAGATGTTTGATCTTAAGTATCTGGATTAAACTTTCACATGGAAGAAGACTGACCAAGAAAGGCTACATATCTGTCCTAAAATCACCTATGCAATGCAGGTGCAGCAGTTGTCCTCAAAGAGCAAACAGCTGGATGTCTTGCAGACAATAGTCTTGCTGTGTGACATGCCCTAAATTTTGAATCTTCTTATTTTCAGAGTGCAATGTCAGACTTCTAAGGTGACTTTTTTAAAAGTTCTATTCCCCCCCCCAGCCCCCTTTAATCTAGGATAAGAGTTTTGGACTTATAATTATTAAAGAGGCTGGTAAAACTGCACATATTGAAGAACAGATTCTGTAGTAGTAGTAGTAGCTGGCAGAAATGTTAAGTGCTTTTCACAGTCAACATTCAAACAGATTATCAGATGGCATATTTCACCCTGTTGTTACTTTAAATGAAGTGACCATGAAATCAACAAATCTGCTGTCAGGTGCCTGTCATGAAGATAGTTCTCCCTGTCACACAATGCCTCACATAACAGGTAATGTGTTTTTAAGAATCAGTCCTGTGTCACCTCATCAAGTCCTTGTTAAAAGATGAAATAAGACGGATGGTGTTGTCTCCCATGGAGTTGACTGAAATTCAGTAAAAAGCAATGCATGTTATAAAAAAAAAAAAAAAAAAAATACGTAAAGTAACGCAGGTGCCAGTAAGATGCCTCTGACTGCTATTACTGCCTTTTGCCTTTGTCTTGAGAATGATTATTCACTTTTTCCTGCTTATTCCTTTCTAGGCTGAAAATTAATTGGGTCAAGTTTAAATTCTGTGATAAGAACAGGAAGAATTAATCCTCAGTCACCAAATAAATGAGAACTCGGAGTGGTGTTGTGCCAATAGCCGCACGTTCACTTGGAATGGTTAAGACCTGCTTCCGTGCCTGACAGAGATGATGCTCATAATTAATTAAGTTATGAGGTGTTGCTAACAATAACTTTGTTCAGGATTCTTAAGTTTAATTATGAAATTCAGGGCCAGGGATAAACTAAAATTACCATATTCAGTTTTTCTCTGTATACTTTCATAACAGTTCTCCCAAACAAAATAGATTTTTGTCTTGTTCATGAAATTTTAATTATAGCATCATTCTCAGCTTCTCAGTGTAAGGAACTGTCAGCCAGCTTGAACTCTGCTGAGACAGATGCTGCAGGGTTTTTTTTTTTTAATTTTGTTTTGACTTTTCAGACTCACCATTTTTGATAAAAAATAAAAATAGGGAGGGAAGTCACCTTAGTGATATATGGACATCTGTTACTGTAATTTGTTCTTTCATGGCTAGGTTGTGACTAGCATTAGTATATTCAGGCCAGTATGAAAAAAGTAACCTTTCCTTTCCTCACAACAGCTAAACATAGCTTAAAGATTTTTTTATAAGTAAAGGACTGGTTTAGAGATGTTGCTTACAGAAGCAAGAAGGGAGCAGGAGGTACAAAGATTAGCCTGCAACCTCTGTGCTGGCCAGTCAAGCTAGTTGACTACAAAGATCTTGCAGCACCCACTGGAAATTGTTGCAAACTTCTCCCAGCATTGTGAAAAGGGAGGGGAGGGAACCGTGCTTCTGAGAGGTAACTGAGGCACTCAAGGCTATGTTTTAGGTATAGCGTAGGTGATGATTTCAGGGTGAATTTGAATTGGATGGATAACAGTATAGCACCATTGCTCTAAGAAAATTGATACTGAAGCCAATGAAAAGAATGAGTCAGTGAGACACACAGGCAGCCAAGACAGCACTGCTTGAAACTTGTGTCTTGTGAGACAAGACTTTACCTGGTTTGCATGAAGCCAATTCTTTCAGGGTGTCCATGCTGTTCATCTAATTCATGACTGTTGTAAAGTATGTATTTGATCAGATGTTTGAACCAACTACGTGACTGCCATTTTTACTTTCCTACAAATTACCTGGATACATTTTAAATGCAATTTCAGTGTTATTTCCTTTTTTCAAATGCACTTGTGTTTGAGATATTGAAGGTAGTAAGGTGCCATTTCAGAGGAACTTCAAAGAATCATGGGCTGGGATTACATGGAGAAGCTGCACATGGGTTACAGGAAAGCAAAGATTAGGAGAAACATGCTAAACCTTTAGTTGGGTTGATACTTGGCAACGCTTTTTAGTGCATTTCTCTTCTCTGCCTACTTAAGTTTTTGTCATGATGTAGGAATGGAGAAGTGATGTCTTTTGAATTAGAAGCAGAGATGGTGCAGAAAGAGCAAGAAGTGTTAATGATGTTTTATGTACTGGCTTCTCTTATGCTCCATATGGGCAAATGCTGCCACTTTGCTATATTAAAATCGGAGGCAGAGTCGAGCCAAATCTTGCATCATGATTATTAATTTTGCTTATTGTCAAAGCCAAAAGGAGGTTAGAACTGTAGATACCTTTTCAATAGTGCCACAAATGATTTTGCCCAAATAGTTTATTGTTGCTGTTCTTGTTTTGGCAGAGAAATTACCACAGCTCCGTTTGAAAACGAGTATACATTTGAACAAAAATAATAAGTCTGGGACCAGGTTGATCCTAGTCCTTGGCCAAACTTCTGTTTTCCAAATACACAAGAGGAAATGAGTAGAGGACAGTTTCATGGACACTAAGAGAGTGTATCCTACAAACTACTCTGAGCACAAACCTCTGCAGAAATGGATGGATTGAAACCCACAGCTTCCCCACCCCACCTGAGAATAAGTTAGATGCCTGTAGGCATTGAACAGATTTCACACAGTTCTGTGTATTTTAGAAATCATGGTAAGAATTTATAGTTTTTCCCCATATAACTGTCACTGGAGACCAGATATAGAGCTGTACATGGATATACGATATATAGGATCTGAAAAAGCAGAGAAGATAGTGGTGAGACTGGAGAAGCCTTCCACTCATCTAAATATGACAGATCAGGAGACTTGGTTATAAAATTTAAGCAGCAGGAATATGGAGTCTTATTCTAGTAAAAGTCACGTAACTTGGAGAGAGATCGATTCTGGATATGGTTCAGTAGGCTCTTCACGTGTTTCTGAAATGTGGAGCTAAACATAATGAAAACCATTCCAAGCTCCTCTATTTTTGCCTGTCACTGAAAAATACTGGAATATTTACTATCTTCTTATTTCTGATGGGAGGACTTGTGAGATCTCCAGACAGCTCCCAGTCAGTGACACTGGGAGCTCTTAGCTGAAGACCCAAATCCCACTGACTGCAGCTGCAGTTGGAGAGGGTGATCGCTTTCTCCACTTCTTCCTGGTTACACATTTCTGCCTTCTTTGTTGTGCCAGCGTGAGTGTGTGATGGCATGGTTAGCAGGTCAACTAACTGGTCTAGCTGAAGGCTAACCCAGGGAAATAATTCCTGCCCCCTTAATTCCCTCCCCAGCATGCCTTGCTGCACAGATGTGCACATGCCAGTGCTGGCACAAGGTAGGAGGTAGAAGCAGAGCCCAGACGTCAGCAGGACGGTGAGGCCTCCTTTTTCAGCAGTTTTAAAGTGATGACAGCTGTATATGTGTAGGGGAAAAGAAGACGACAGCACTGAGGAACACTGGATCGATCTTACTGTCTAGTGCCTTTGTTTTCCCCATAATTTTTCCCCATATTGTGTGCTTAGCCCTCTGATTGCTTCACAGGAAAAATTGAGAAACGCATTCAGTAAGATTTTAATTTAGTTCAAGTGTTCAACAAGCACACTAAGTAACACAGCCACAGATTTTTTTTTTTTTTTTTTGCGCTTCTATCACAAAATGTATTAAAAGTTTCCCATGCTAAAAGCCTATTACTAAGAACCAATACATAAGTATTAATAAGTATTTCCAAAACTGCAGGGCAGGAATTTTAATGTAGGTGATTTAAAACCTAAGCCAATCTCTAACTTTTAGAATCTAGGATAACGTGGAATGTTATGTCTGGAGGATTACTTACCATTCCCTGCTCTGGAAATTTTATATCTGAGTGATCATGAGTTGCCTAAGGACGGGATCCAGGATACTGAGGTGGATGTTCTCTTCTACCATGCCAGTCCCAACGTTGCCACAAATGCAAGGCATATTTTCAGAGAACCTGCACGCATCAACTTCAGTTTCTTAGACATTGCTATGCAGGTATTCATGTTAATTTGGGCACAGTACTTCCTGAGGGTGTACCAGGAGGACTAGGAGTCTTTAAAGAATATGTGCATTGAAATATCTAGTTAAATTTATTGCTTTCACACAGGGGTTGTGAGCATACTCTTACCTTATCTCAGCATACTTCATGGCAACTACCACTCTGAAGCTACTATGATGCCAAAGCTTTATTGTTTGAACAGTTATTGTGTTTGAACTTCCATAGGTGTCTTGAGAGAGCTCCCCTCAGGTTTCCTTCAGCGGCTTTTCCTTTATACACATACACAGACTTTAGGGAAAGAGGCAGAGAGTATGTCTACATGGGACTTTGAGCTTGCTTCTGGACATGAGTGTACAGTTAGCTCCTCGACAGTCCTTGGTTAGACTGCTCTCAAAGCTTGGAAACTAGCTTGGGTAACTCATCAGTATAGAACTGCCATATAAATATGCTGTCTGGATTAGGATTGTTTGTTGCTAGTTGGCAATATAAACAATATGTTCCTTAAATAACAATTGCTGTTGAACTTCTGTTTCCAAAGTGGCATTATATTACATTTGGAGTCTCACAATGCCTACAGTTTCCACACCCTTAACTAGCATTTCTGTATGTGGAAGTTCGTATCATTCCACAGTGGCTGAGATGCTTTTCAGTACAGTGAATCATTTTCTTACAAAGGCTGGTCTTGATGCAGCAGTGAAGTCTTGTAACGTGTGGAGATCAGATTAAATACATATGAATTATTATCTCTATCGGATTTATCTCTCAAAGTCAAAGTACTCATTCTCATCTTCTGCAAAATATTCTTGACTGAAGAAACTCAGATCCAGAAACAATGTATCTTTTGAATCCCCTGATTATAATACGGACTGATATTCAACTTCTTGCACAGTTGAAGCTAATGCCCTAGCACACTGGTTTATTGAATCACAGCGCTGGCTAAATCGATGTTCTGAAAGTAAAATTCAGTTGAAATAATCTCACAGGTACAAAACTATTTATTAACAGGTTTTTTTTCACCTAGTTTTACTTTTAATTAGCTGCTTGAAATTACTTATGCTTCATAGGCTGTTTATTTTGTCCTACAGGGTTAGGATTTACAGAGGACCAGAAAAATGTTTCAGTATTTTAAAACGGTTCAACTTTTTTTCTCTTTCTAATAAGATGCCTTCTGTATTCAGATATTTTTCAGTTCTTGCAAACTGAAATAGCTATCATAGATTTCAGTCTGGAACTCAGTATCTCTATAATCTGTGATCCAATAACGTTTTATTTACTTGAGTATTTCTTTGGGTCACACTTGACGCTTCTTGTGCAGTACTGCACTTTTTCCCCCTCAACTATCACATGTAATTTCCTGAACTCTTATTCAAAATCTATAGAGGTAATAAAGTTTCCAATGTATAGCCCTAGGAGCAGCTCTTTTATTTTGCTGATTTAAGATATTTGATTTTTTTCCTGCGTCTTCTTTCTCACACTTTCAAGTTCAAAAGAAGTATGCATGCTATCAGACTGAATGAAGTGTTATGCCAAAAGAGTTGATTTACACAAAAGCACTGGCAGAAAGGTAAATAGTGTAACAATAATAACATTAGCTAGAGACAACTTGCTATGCAGGAAAGTCAGATCTGTGCAGGTATTTTCACACATGAGAGTGTCAAAAGTTAGTGCCTGTTAAGATTTTCAAAGCGTCCACGTGTTTTTGAAACTTTGTTGGAATCCTGTTCTCTATTTTTAGTCCCCTAATTTACTCTAAAAATCTGGTCTAATTGTGTGCTCTTGTGAAATTATGAAAAGTGATTTAAATAACAGAAGCAATCTACCTTGTGGCTCTCAAATGCTTGCTGTTTTTTCTTGATGTACATGCATTGGAACCAGTTAGAGATCTATCTTTTCATAGATATGGCTGCAATAGGACAAGTAAAGGATTTAAGATGGTCCCAATGATTTCATGGGACATTGGATGAAGTCCACAGTCTTAGATATCTAGCAGAGCTTTGTAAGCAATTTTGGCTTGATTTAGGGCCAATCCTTAAAAGCTTTAGAAGTCAAGTTCAGTTCAAATCGTTGGTTTGTACCAAAGTATGGAATTCCTTCTTCTTATTTCAACATAGCAATGTTTCACTCCCGGTAGCCCTGTGCTCCAGAGCACTTTCTTCATTCACACATATCATCATGTGGATGAAAAACCAATATTGTGAATACTAAATTGCATGCTTTTTACCATGTCTGTTGAAGGCATTGTAAAATTATTATCTAATTCTAAAAAGAATTAATCTGCACTCTAAAATGTGATAGAACAATTGAACTGCGTTACTATCTGGATACATTACATCCTTCACAAAATCTATGGTTAGCCTCAGGAACTTGCAGTGATGCGATAGTATTGAGTCCAAGGCTACAACTGTATACTCAAAGTAAAAATATTCGGATTCCTAATGTTGTGATAATAGTACCTACATCAAATGAGCTAACAGGCAAAAAAATTGATCACTTTGGAAGATGCGCATACATACAGGTTTTTACTTAAGAACTTAATTATTGTAAATAGAAGACTATAGCTGATGTTATCTACCACATAACTACTTAATCTTGGATTTCTTCTTTCTCTGGAGCATCTCCTGCTGGCCCATGATGTCTACAGATGGATTATAGAACACATTCATCTTATCGAATCTGAGCTTTCTTTGCTGTTATTGTGCCATGAATTTTGTTCATTTTTACTAACAGGAGTCACACAAGACACTGAAAGGACAATTTTCTGTATTTTATTTTCTACTTCCATTTTCTTTGCTTTAAAATGGTCAGATCAATTTAAACTTGATTTAAGTGAAACACTCCGCAGCTCAGACTCAGCAAGTATCCAACCCAAAAGCAAACATTTACAGATGCACTGATGTAACATCCCCCCGCAAAGTACATAATGGGGGTACTGTTCAAGCGCTATCCTGCAGGCACCAGTGTACTGCACAGTACATGTATTCACTGTAGGGGCTCTGATCTGCATATGCAATAGTTTCTGTATGCTGTTTCTATCTGCACAGGAAAAAAACTCAAGGAAAAAAGGATGAGGGAAAGCCTTCAAATGTGAAGTTATTTAGCTTTTCTCTTCTGTAGAAGAGCCTCATAACCTGTTTTTATTTCTGAAAAGACTTTTTAAAAGTTCCTAAATGAAGTGAGTGGGCATGTCTGAGGGAGGAAGGAGAGCAAGGCCTGTGGAGATGAAACCAATCCATTGATGCAGAATCCTGCCACAGGGGTTTTCCCTTGAAAGGCATTAACACAGACACAGTGGTTTGGTAAGAATCAAGAGCAGCGTCAGACTAAAGACCATAAAGGACAGTAGCCGAGGGAGGTAGGTAATCACAAACTGTATTAAATTAAGAAAAACTGAATAGCTACCTCTGAAAACAGTCTGGGCATCGGGCTTTGATCCGTCTGCCTCCTTGTATATACATATAATCTTGGATCTTGATTGAATATTCCCACTCTGATTTTGTAATTAAAACATCATTTATACTGAGAATAATTAAGACAACTGTACATTTGATTTTAAAATCAGTTTTGAGTATTGTGCCTTGTCAAGCTACAAGAATGGTTCCTGCAGCTTTACAACTTAGCATTAAGAGGCAGACAGTGACCGCAGGCACCTGAGTGGAAGGTTTGACAGTTTGATAAATTAGGAATGACACTTGCCAAAATGGCTGTCCTTCCCTCAGCCTGCCAGTGGAGCATTTACACACTGTTAATTGAATTGGCAATTTGTGTAACAGTACCTGCCCCTGAGCTTTTGTAATGCTGGAGCTGCCATTTAGCTCTGATAATCCAGGACTTGGGAATAAGGACGAAAAGCTTCACATGATATTATTGCAGATTTAAAATGACAGTTGGGGACCTTGTTGCCAATTTCCCATTAAATGAGAAATAATTAACAATAGCAATAACAAAGTCTTATAAAGCTGGAAAGTTAAATTGACTTTTCAGCAGTAGTATGGTTTGAAATTGCTTCTAGTGTGATTATCAGATTGCCCTTTCAGTATTATATACCCTAAATAGTATCATCTGATGGTCCGAATAGGCAATGTTTTCAAAGCTACCCTGTTTTATTAGTGTGAGACTCTTCTGATTTATCTGTGGGTTTTTTTAATTTCTTCTTGCCATGTAAAAATTGAGTTATGTTATAATATTTCATACAGATAAAGAACTTAATGAAATATTAGAGATTCTGTTTTCTCTGGTTATCAGTAATTGAGTGACAGCAGAAACAAAATTTTCAGTCATAGATGAATTTTGTTAATTATAAGGTTCTTTTTTATAGCTGTACTTGCAGTTGACATCTTCACTGTCTTTCCCTAAATTTCTGTAGTGTACCTAATGCTATCATCTGAAATGACAATTTATCAGCAAACTATTGTTTTTCTCCCAGGCTTCTTATGTTTTGATAATCTCTGTGAATACTTGGTAATGATTTGATGTCCAAATACCATAGTAACCAAAACCCATGTAAGAATTAGCCACCAAAGACCAGAGTCTTTGCTATCTTAGGGATTAAAAAAAATATAAATATTCAAATATTTAAAAGCTGGCACAGTTGCTGCATGTCAGAAGGCTAACTTCTCTATGCAGGCTTGCAGCTCTTATTCTTGCCCCAAGATTAGACTTGTGGACTTCAAGTGGCGTATTGAAGAACAGGTGGAGCTATTTTCCCAAGATGGGTCATTCCCACCATGAGAATACTTATGCATTCATAAGATGCCAAAAGTACTAGATGAAGCACGGAACAGTCTGATCCATTTCGTGCATAATAAATAGTCTAAGATAGTACAGGTTTAATAGTTTGCATGCTTGAAAATACCATTTCATATGATTACTGTGATCTTAGGACTGAGTACAGCTATGTACCCTGGACAAGGACCAAAATACAAGCACACACAGACACACACACACGCACCACCCCAAAACAACTGACAAATCAGAGAGGTATGCAGAATAGAACGATCCCAGTCAGTAGGCCTACACTAGCAACAAGCTGTATGTGTGTTTTAACACTATGCTACAGTGTTATATTGGTTGTAGAAGCTGTAGTGGTTGCAGAATTGCATAGGGGTTGAATAGCAGAAATGTGAAAGAGGGCAAAGAAAAGGAGAGGTGAGCAAAGAGGACCTGATGTGGAGTAAAGGAGCAGGAGGATTCATGATGAAGCTTACAGTTCAAACATTTGTGCGGGAGGTGATATTTTTCTTTCTTCTGTAATTGGTGAAAAGCAATCGATGATCTTGGAGAATTCTGTTCTGGCAAAGGGATTCAGTGAGAGGTAAGCTCATATAAAATTTTGGATGGTGTCCAGCTTAAAAGGAAAGTGTACAAATCAGGCACTAGAAGGAGTACAGATGGGATGCAGAAAGGCACTGGTTACTGCTTGGCTGGGAGCACGGTGCCACGCAGCCTGCTACCCTAGCCAGTGCTAAGTCAAAGAGGAATGGCTAACGCTTCCAGTCCCAGTGGCAAACTTAATGCTGTGCGTGGCACATGCTGTAAAGGAGAGGCAGGCTTGGTAGGGAACAGGCAAGGGAATGAAGAAAACAAGGAAATAACAGGGAACGAGAGTTAGGGCATGCTATTGTATGTGCTGTTTAAGATGGAAAGGAGAAAATAGTTTCTGTTGAATTGAATGCAAAGTCGGGGTAGGAATTTATGGCAATGGGTGAGGAATGTAGGTAGAAAACAGGCTTCTGCATTTCTTACCAAGAAAAGCTTTCACTGATCGTTCTTTTTCCTTTACCAAGCCCTTCCATCTTGATGCAAGGAAGGAAGGAAGGAAACAATGGACTGGATTATAAGGTGTGATTATTTTTTATTTCCTGCCCGCCCCCCCGGCCCAGGTCTGCACACCTGCAGCTCCCACAGTATTTTTGGAAACTACTTCCAACTATTTGAGGTTTCACAGAATACTAGTTCATGCAGCCCAGAAATTCTGGATCTGTAATTTTTTTTTTTAATATTTACCACGGACTAATTATAGTACAGCTCTGGAGCAGGGAAGAAAGATCATCTTGTGGTTTGGTCTGAGGCATAATACTGGAAGGCTTAGCTATCTGTTCACAGAAGTTCTTTGTGTGATTCAGTTGGGTTAGACCTCAGGTTTTGTATTTGTAGTACATGACAATGAAAATGATCTCTTTGAAAGTCTTCTGATATTTAATTCTTTCAGAGTTTTAAAAACACAGTTATCTCTATATAGGTTTACAAAACCTTTTTTTTTTTTTTTTTAATATTAGGGCATTGCATTTTTACATAGACCGTGATCCAAACTAAAAAGAAGTTTGCAATACAAATTAGTCCTATTCAAACATCACTTGATTAAATGTTGTCAAGTTACAGATTTAGAAATTAGTGTAAAAAGATATCAATTTCCAGGGCCCTTCATGGCATGTGGAACTCTGTTGCAGATTTACAGATGTAGCAGAGAAGGGTACGTAGGTACACTGGACAAAACTGATTTACTTGTCTGTAATTTCAAAAGTTAGCATGTTGCTGTTGGCAAATTAAAACATGAATAATAAAGTGTCTATCGCTACCATCTTTTTTTCATATATAAAAAAGAGAGAAACGGGGGGAACCCTACTGTAACAGACACCATGTTCCAGAAACATGGTATAAACTTTGTGATACCTTTAAGTGTATTCCCAGAACAACTGGGTTACTATGCTGCTTATGTACCCATTTGTCATAGAGGATTTTAAGTCCTTTCCAAGTTTGCTTCTGAAATTTCCCTCCTTATTACATACTGTTTTTCAATTTATACTATACACCTATTATCCTCAGGATAATTATACTAAATAAAGGCATGGCTGAAAAAGCAATACATGTGTTGATGAGGAATTTTCTTTCATTGAAACACTAAAGATCAAAATTGCCTCTTACCTCAGGGGAAAGCTCAGTAGATAAATAAATTGTAGAGGGCAACAAAAAGGTCAGCAAATTAGACTGTGTTGATCCACGCTGGAGGAACCCATTTGGGGAGTGGCTATATCCTGGATTCTTTTTCTTCCATTAGCTGTCGGCTGAGTGTTTTGGGCATTCCTCTTACTGCAAGGTGAGAGTTTGAGAGAAGTATATTCAAAGTAGTCATCAAAGCACATGCTATACAGAACTGCCTAGGTAAAAAATAAAGTACCTTGCATAGCATTGAAAGCTAATGCAGAACAGGAGCATTTCTCTGCCTGCAGAAAAGCCACCTAAGGAACTGCTGCCTGTGTTTCACAATAGCTTTAATTTTCTGCTTCTCTTCTAGGGTTTATGTATTTCTTAAGTGTCCACTGTCAAAATACCAAAGTCTGAAGACCATGGCTGTGTTTGGTCTCTTTTTTCACTAGAAGCTGGTCTCATCCTTCCTCTTCAGTGGCCTTCTGTTGCCCAACTTCAATGTAAAATTCCTCACCCACTTAAAAGCAACAGCACACAAGGCTTTCTATGTTGCAGCTATCTCTCCCACTCCAGATGTGTCCTTGGTTCTTCCATTATTTTGCTTATCTTCGTCCCTTCCTCCTGGCTTTTCAGAGTTTGGTGCAAAGCAGGTTCACTTTGTCTTCTTCATATCTTTCTAAAACTCACCTCAGAGCCTTTTTTCTTTACTCTTATTATAGGATTTCACAAACACCAGGAGCAGCCTGTTAATTTATTTTGCTTTCTGGTTCATTTTCACTTAGGACTCAGCAAAACACAAAACAATTATCTCTAATACTCAGTATAGAATAATTTAATATTGGACAGATAGTTTCATATTTGCCCAAAAATCTCACCATACCCCATTTTTACTGTGCTTGTTTATGCCTCCCTTGGAAGACGTTGGAGACTCCCTGGGGAAGCTAGCTTCACAGTTTGAGCTACATAGACTTACGACTGGCTCTTACCCTATGAAGTGTGGTGTAAAACATAAAGGACTCCGTATATACATTATTTATTGTGTAAGAATAATTGGTGAAGGTGTATGCAAGACAAAGAGGATTGCAGAAGTTCTGAACAGATTTAAATCCATGTGTTTAAGTATGTGATTTTGTGAACAGTCTAACGAGTGTTATCTTTAGTGATTACATTAAACATGCCTGTCTAGGACTCACTGTTCTCCTGTACTTATTTTCATTTTTATATCAGTTAATGAGAGAAACTGCTAGTCTTGCTAACTAAAGAGCAATTAAAAAAATCTAACTGCTCTTCAGTCCTACCACATAACTGTTATTGATATTCAGTGTCTACTGAAATCTTCCACAGTGCATTTGCAGGAGCTTATAAGGGAATTTATAACACCAATTGTTATTTTATGCCTACTTTTCTTGCAGAATTGTGTATGTGATAAGCAATAAGAACATGAAAGAGCTGAGAAGATCTTTGTAAGAATATTTTTTTTATAAGTCCTCTGACAAGGTCTGGTTTAGTACCCCCAAAACATTTTGCAAATAAATGATTTTGCATCAGGTATCCAGTGGATATGCATGTGAGTTTCTGCTCCTCTCAGGTGAGTGGCCTTGCATATAAAGTTAAAGGGACTTCCACTTAGAATCCTTGTTTTGGAGATATTCTGTTTTGTATGAAACAGTTTCAGAGTCATTGAGGCACCTAGCAAGGATAAGAATGGGGGGTTTTTAGCTTGGGAGCGAAAGCAACCTGTCAGGATATGGGAGTCCTTGCTCCCTATGTTCAGTTATTTATACACAGTCCAACAGTGTCAACAGGAGAAGCAGATACTACGTGAACTTAAAATTGTTCATAGCCTGAATTACTATTCCCCCAAGGGAAAAGTGAGAAATTTTTTTTTTTTTTTTTTTTAATCTAAACAGGAATAGCTTTTTATTTTTGTATGATAAAGGGGTTGCAGCAACTGGAGACTGAAGCAAGAAAATTATTCCTATAGCTTTGTGCATAAATTCTGATGATTTTTTACTCTACCCTTGCAATGGAGGCACATTTAGAAGGGATGAATCTTTACTGTAGTCATAGATCTGAACCACCTTTGAAGTTGAATTTTGAACATAATCTGCAATTTTCAGTTTTAGCCTACATTAAATATGATCACAATTCTTCCAAGAATCACAAGCAGTTGAGTTTTCTATAAATGCTATCAATCTAAATTGCACAGGGTTTCTTTTTGCTCTGCACCACTCTGTCTAACCCCTTAAATGGCGACCAGAACAGCTGGATGCTACCCAGTCCAGTCTTGGGGAATCTTGGTTCTTAATCCAAACTTCAGATCTCATGTTTGGTGATTTCAATATATGCTGCTAAGTTTTGATTTAGAAGAAACACTTCCAGAATAAGATATTTACTGTGACTTTTTGTGGCTAAAGTTTGAAGAAAATTTAACTTTGGTTGTGTTTTGTTATTTTAATTGTGCATCTAGGAAATGATAAAGAGAGATTTTGCTTACTTCCTGTAGTGAAATTAGTTGTATTTGCTGCAGAGAGAAAGAAAAAGGTGTTTTGCCAAATTTGTATTTTTAAAGGGCATATGATGAGAAAACAAAAATTCCATTTACATGTAAATGATTTGACAGACCACAGTAAGAAACTAGAATACTACCAGTTCCTCAGAATGATGTGGTAGTAAAGGTGGCTGGCTCTGTGCTGAAAAGTGTGTGGGTTTGGTGTTGTGATTTGGTTTTTTTTTTTTGTACTGCAGGATAGTAATTCAAATTCAAGCCTGTATAATAATCCCATTGATATCTTACTTTTAACCCGACTTATAAAATATTGCTCTAAATCATACTGATATTCTTCAGGCTTTAAAATTCTAAGAGCTTGTAAGTAGCAGCCTTACGTCTACTGTTTTGTGTTTCTATGGCTTTGTTTCCTAGTGGAACATGAAAGCTGCTTACAATATTTGTAACTCCTTCAATTTCAGGTAAGCAGAGTCTTGAAAGAGGTTGTATGTAAACTCACTTTTTTTCTATAATGAAGACTGTATATTCTTTTCCCCCTGGCACAAGACTTGTCTGAGGTTTAGGATGAAATATCTAAAAAAAAATCTCTTTACAATGTATGACCCTGTTTACCTTCGCTTTCAGTGAGGCTTCAACTTCACTCCCGAATCTTCAAATATTAGACTTAGGTCCCTGTATCCTACTGATTCCAGTGAGAGAAGGTACTTTTTGTGAATCTACGCTTAATAGTTGATTTACTTTGGAAAATTGGATTCAGGCTACTGAATTATTTAATTGCTTTTGAATATTTTACTGCTTGCTATCAACAATAAACATAATGCACTTTCGAAGATGTTGCTTTTTGCTATAAACAATAGAAGTGATCTCTTTGTACATCTATAATCACTGAGTATTGCTAAGCAGTATTAGAATATGAAGAAATTTCCAACATACAGAATTTCATAAGGTCAAGTCAGTAACAGTGTACATTTCAGTAGCATTTATGTTAAATTGCTTTATTGATTGTTAAATAGTTTGTAAACTGGAATGATTTTTTTTTTGGTCTAATTTGTGGAATGAGTTGCTTTTCCAGTTTAAAAAGTTAATGCTTCAGAGCCTGATGGGAAAATAGGGCTATAAGTGTGATTTTTATACTACTTTAGTCCTGATAAAGAAATTATTCCCCTTAGTAATACGGAATTGCAGTATTAAAATACTTTTCTGGATGTTACATTTGAAGATGTAAAATAAATTATTTAACTCTGTCAAAAGAGAGAGTTTAACACTGTATGCAGGTAAAACAGTGGAAAAGCGTTGGATATTTCACAACATAGTTTAATTCCAAAATGTCCAGTGGGAATTCACCTGGAATATTGTTTTGAATATACTGGTATACAGCTAGGGCCCAAAATGCCTTTTGTGCCAAGAAAGCTAATTTTTGTATTTTAAAATTAATCTAGCCAAAATCTGGATTAGCTATGTCACATCCCCTTAACCACAGGCATGTAAACCTCAGGATAGACAGCTGTTTGGATGTTTCAGACTGGGACTCCTGCCCTCAGCAAACATATTTGATTCTCCTACATGGTCACTTGGCTGCGTGTACTCATGCCCATATGCTTGGATGGCATTGTGCCTGCTCACTAGTTGGTCAAACTGTTCCGTTAGGGCTTAGACGCCAAGATAACAGGTTGAGTTGGGCGCCATCTATAACAGCATGCGTTCTATCTCTTCTGAAGGAAATCATTCCTCAGGGACAAGACGCCATGCTGCATAACTTGCCTTTTTGTATTCGTCTTTCTTGCCACTTAGATGTTCCAAACACCCCCAAAAGAAGAAAGGAGAAAAAGACAGATTGAGGAGAAATTTTTGGCTTTCAAAGAAGTAATTGTCATTGTAGCTGTGGCATAAACTCATGAAGTTCACAGGGGATTTAGAAATGCATGCAAAATGAATAGTGTACAAGCCCTCAGGCAATCTGCATTAATTCAAGCTTAAATCAGATTCCACCACAAGTGAGCAAAGTGTAAAAGAAGTAGAAGAGTCACTGAAACATTTTGCAGTTTGCCTTAGATAGCTGGAAAAGGCTACTGTAATAGTCTCAGTGTTGCTTTATGTTTACAATAGCTGATAAAGTCAGGGGAGAAAAAGTTACCGTGCTTTCAGGTTCAGTGTCATCTTCCTACAAACTTTGCTTTCCTTTTATTCTTAGACTACTGTAGCTACATAAATGCATTTAACTATGTGAAGAGAAATGTAGTATTATTTAGACATGAAAACAGTAAAGGCAGAACAGTTTTAGAAACAGTCATCAAAAGTCAAGAAAATTCATTGCTTCTATACACTGACAGAAACTTAAGTTACTAGAAATTATTGTGCTCAATTGGCGATACCTCCAAAATGAGCTAGGGAAGAGGCAGTAGTGTCTTAGACAAAGTAGTTGTTCAGTGAGCCTGATCTCCTTAAAAGCTGGCTAAAGGAAATGTATGCACTAATTAAGAACAGGGAACTGCCTCCAATGATGGCTGTATCTTAGAGGTAAGAGTATAGCATATATAATATCACATAGCAGCCTTATTGAGACTTGAAGAACTGGCTCTGGAGCAGCATTGGTTTTGTAGCATTTACACCACAGTAGCTGTTGGAAGTTGGCTGGCAAGAGTAAAAATCTTAACATTCACTTTTTGCTGACAACACCAAAAGGATTGACTATGGTCTTTAGAAAGCAAATATGAAAATGTTCAGAAGTGGATTTTTTACCGTCAGACCTGTTAATTACACTTCTTTTTTCCCTATTTTCCTTCCATGAGTCCTGCTGCATTACAATTTTGGACACTTTCTTGTCTGCCATGTTGCTATGAATTTGGTTGTTTCATTTCAATCATTTTGGAGAACTCTCATTACATGAAAGAAAGGAAAAAGATGTCAGGGTTCCAGAAGCATATACTGCTCTATGTGTGTTATAAAACCTTAATGCTGTGTCAGTTCTAATTAATATAGATTTATTAAAACTGGCATGACTTTTAGACCATTTTCATTGAAGAAACTGAGAATAAATCAGACAGAAAAGCAACAGATGAAGGAGTTTTAAGCAGCTTAGTGACCTAAATCACTTGTTAGTCCCTGTCTCTTCTTGGATAGGTTATACAGTTCACATTTTTTCTGCTGAAAAATCCATTATTTGGATAATGAGAGAAAGAAAACAATTAAAATCAGACCATTTCTTTGAATTAACTTATAAGACTGACTGTGATGTTTTTGGACAGATACTGGCCTCTCAAAGTTCGAAGCTCCATTTCAAATTACTCTGCTACTTGGCACCTGTGTTATACTTACGATTAAGCAAGTTTTCCCACTTTAAGTCTTAATGCTCATGTTACTTAATGTCATCTCAATTTCTTGATATGTTGTTAATATAATTCTAATGTGAAGTAAGCATGTTTCAGTTTAACTCATCCATATGTACTTAAAAGCAGTCGATATGAATTAAGAAACAAACCTGTTTGCTTTCTTTCATTCCTTCTCCACTGTTAAACAAGTCATTCATATCTTTACTACTTTGCCAATGCTAGTCTAGTACAGATTGCAAGAGCTGAGCCTTGTTGTTTTTGGGGTTTTTTTTCCCTTTGAGTAAAATCAGTATAACATGGTTATTTAATGTAAAGGCTCAGGAGTGGTCTTGGACTCAAATGGCTGTCTTTAGCTGTTGTGGGATTTTCTTGGATATCACTAGACACTGAGTAACATAGACTGGGAGTGTTGACAAAGCATGAGTACAAGAGCCAGGAATGGAAGAGCTCTGATTTTGGCACTGCTGCCGTCTTTCGGCAAGGCTTTGTCTAACCCCAGACATGGGAAATTTCAGGGACTTGTGATCTTTCAGAATTAGCCTTAGACCTCTCTCTGTACCTTAGTTTATTCATGTGTGAAGTGTGTTAATTATTCACAACTAGTTTTGTAGTAATCTATGAAATTCCTGGATGAAAACCACTGCAAGAATGGAGGGTAGTATTCTGTGTAATAACACCATCTGCTTTGCAGCAACTGTGGGTACCATTAGAGAAGAAAGAGGAGAAAATAGTTCATAATTTCATAGTAAGCTGTCCTTTCTTTCTCTTGTGGGTTTTGTGTGCTTTAGAACTGCACAGGTAAGTTCTCACGGTTAGCAGCATTTAGGGGTTAGTCTCAGCAGAATTTCCAGAGCCTACTTTCTAATTCGAACTTATTCTATGGTAAACTGAGCCGAGCCATTGAGGTATGAGTTCTCTGTAGGCTTATGGAAAAGTATTATTGAATGATTATTACTAATGGGGATATAGAACATATGTAATAACATATCAATGTGTTCTTTTTAACATGTAGGGCACATTTGAGGATGGTGTCTGGTTTTGGTTTGTTTTTTCTTTTTTTTTCCAGTAGACTTACAATACATATGGATATTTTGTAGTCCTAATTGTTGCAGCTTTTTTAATTACTTCCTTGTTGTGATTGCAAGAGTAGGGAGCACAGTAGGTATATTTTAATATTTGTTAGGAACACAATCCAAAGATAAGTGAGTTTAAAAAAATTACAACTCCTGTTCTAATATAAACTAGAAGCATTATAAAACAATTCTCGGTCTTTTGCTATCAGGAGCTATCCTTTATAGCTTGTAGGTACATAACTTGGTTGAAAAATTATCATTATTTTTGACTTACTAGCCACAGATAAGATATTGACTGAGGTTAAAACATAAGCCATTTATAAAAGCTCTACAAAGCGGGGCAGGCAAATTCTCTGCATTAAAGATGTGGAAACTGAGGCACAGGGAGGTGAAAAAAATTATCAGAAGATTCCCACTACGCCACTAGCATATTTAACAAACAAAAGGAGTCCTTATTGCCAGGCTAGTGCTCTGTCCTTTGATTTTGCACATAAATATATGTTTCTGCCTCTCAATAAGTGAGAGAGAAATAGAGAATTAAACTGAACTTTTTTTAGAACGAAAAATAAGATCTAAGGCTGCAGGGGGCTAATATTTATTTATTGTCAACAAAATGAAGTAGCTACTTTGCAGAGAAAATATGTTTAGGCTGTGGTTCTACAAATACTGATACTTAATTATTAATATTAATATCAGCAGAGCACCATAGATTTGAATTAATTTAGGCATGGATGCACAATCACATTTTTGTTGGATTAGTCAAAGGCTATTCAGAGGGTTAATGCCAGCTTTATCCTTTTATACAAACTTCATGCTGGCTGGAGGAAGACAGGACATTCCTGAATAAAATCTGAGGGTTTAAAGTTAAGTCTTCAAAAGATTTGTCAGCAGAGTCAGTACCAGTGTAACACCTTCTGTCATGTGGCTGTAGCATATTGGTAGAACTGCTAAACTTGGATTTACTGTACCACCAACATTCACTGCCATGGCTGCAGATGCTAATGGGGTCCTGATTCAGCAGAGTATTGAATGCTCAATCCACTCCTGTTTAGCAAAACATTTTGCTTGTGCTTAGTTATTGTACAGTACCTTATAGCTAGCTCTTTTCAAGTGAAGTAACCTTAAGTGAATACCTAAAGGTAAACACGTTTAAGCACTGAAGAGGAGCACTTAAGCTTTATAAGAACTGAATGATTCAGACTAATGATGGTTTTCAGCTGGCAAATTGTAACTCTGGAGGTATACTTAAGATTTACTGTTAATCAAAAACCATATTCTTGTGTGTACTAATGATTGTATTATATTCTGAAGTACCTTTGTGTCACTTCAAATAGCGAGCTCATTGATAAAAGAGTTAGCATTTTGTGATTTTTCTTCCCTTAATATTAGTGCCTAAAATCAATGTCTGCATCTTGCAACTTATGCATGTACTTGAAGGAAATGGAATTAATAAAAAAGAAATTGTATATTTTAACTGAAAATGAACATGTGAAAATGTTTAGCTAGCTCCTAGTCTACATACTCCTACCCTCATCTTCAGGCTCTGTATTAAGCCGAAGGCTACTTTTTCTCAAAATCCCCAGTGGCAATCACTCTCTCTCTTCAGCCTTCCCATGCCACAACAAAGACAAACTCGGGGAGAGCAAACCTTTATTAACCTATCCATTTTATGTAGGCTACCACTCTTCCTGTATTAACGTGTTCATTATGCAACCTAGCTGGATTTGCCTCAATAATGACAATAATCCTTATGCTCATGTCGATGGTGTTTTTTCCTGGACACTGGGTGTGTCTGGAGATGAGGGTGTAGGATATGTCTCCATAGCTCTCGTTACATTAATGAGAGTGATGCTAACGCCCATGTCCATGTGAAGGCCTAGGTTTTCAGTGGTCCATTCTCCTCCTATTGCACAGACAGCTGAGCACATCCTGCATAAAGCTGCTGTTTCGAGACTGACACTTGCAGGCTAAAATTTTGCCCATTTACTTTAAAATACCAGGCTGTGAAGTGTGGGAGTTCAGGTGCTGCCAAGCAAGTGCCTCAGCTGCCAGTTGTACAGGTGAAGGCAATAACCTCGGCAGCCATTTTAGCCTAGGCCTCCCCTGGTGTGGGCCTGAGCTCTCAAAATGGTGTCCACAGCTAGCTAGTGTGTTGGGTGGCACTAGACCTGAAGGAAGCTCTGAGGACAGCAGCCACGTCGTACAGCCAGGCAACCTCTCTCACAGAGCCCACTGCCTTCTCCTGACAGAAACTGCTTTCCAAAGCAGAGGTTTGGAAAGGTTTTTCATGTCCCTTTGAAAACAAGCTTGGAGAAGAATGAGCAGTCTCTCCCCAGGCCTCTTTAGCTACTTGTTGGTGTGTTTACTGGGAGGCCTGAAATGGCTCTCGCTCTCTCATTGGGAAGACTGAAATCTGTATTTCCCATACTGGAAGAATATGCCCCCCTACTTCCCCCAGCCTACAGATTGTCCTCAGATTTGAGGGGGATGCTTTCTGCTGTGGACGTTGCCCTCTGGTAATTTTGATGATCTGCTAGAAGAAGCCATGGCTCCAGTCTTTACTTTGAGGACTGCTTGTATAGTTATGGAGTAATCATTTTGGTAGTGGTTTTTTTTTTAATATTATTTTGTTTTAATTTTTTTAAAAGGCAGCCAGCTGCCATTTATTGCCACTACCTAGTCCAGAAGGCACAACCTAAGCATTCCTACTGACTGCTGCCATTCTAGCAGGAAGCCATAGGCTTTGTATGAAATTGGCACTGAGCTGCACCAGTGATGTGGAAACGTGGAAAAGCAAAAAGTGAGGTATGCGAATACTTCAAGTGGTTTAATGGCAGCTAAATGAAGCTCTCAAAGATCAAGAATCTTGGATTTAGGTGCCCCAAATACCCTTTTGAATCTGCTCCTAAATGTCTTTAAAATATATTGAAATTTTACTAATGTACTAATCTCGAAGCCACTGAAACACGTTTAAGTTGTAAATTCATAGGTAGTTCCATCTAAAGCCTGTTCCATTTCAAGTAAAGCTTGTACTTAGAAGCTTTGCTAGACTGCAGCCTAAAGATGACCATTACAGCAATGTATGCAAAAAAATGGAATGCAAAGTTAGTTCATTCGCATATGCAATTTTTCATGCAAATATTTTCATCTGCAGTAATGATTATTTGCATGTGAACTGTCTCTACATCTGCCAGCGGAGTTTGCGAGTGGTAAACTTGTGCAAACTTTTTTAAAAATCAGATCTTGATGTCAGTGTGTTTTTTAATATAAATATAGTCTTTTAGTTGTTCAATATCCAGTCATAGAATTTCTCAATTCAGTCAAGAAAATATATCAAAAGTATACAATATAGTAGTAAAGCTGCACCAGAGTGCACAGAAGTTACTTTAAAATAAAGGAGGGTGTAAACTTGTATAGCATCAGAGGCTTCACAGGAACAGTCCAGGTGCACACTTTTACCCTGGTAAATGTTGTGTAGTTAGAACCATCCTTCATTTAAAGAGAAACTTTTGTGTGTTTTTATAGTAACTGTGTGCATGTAAGCTACCAAACAGCAAGTGAAGTTCATACTTACTTTAGTCTCAAGGCACCGTTTCATATATCAGAACCCTTGTGCAGGGTTATTAATTTTTATTTATTAATTTTTGTTTATTTGGCTTCTCAAGTGTATTAGGTATAAAGGCATCAAAGCTATTTTAATTCTGAATAAGGTTGTCCGGATGGCAGAGTTGAATGCAATTTGACAAATCCACTTTGCATTCTCACATTTAGTTAATTCGGATTAATTTTCTTGAGCACTTCCAAATAGTTAAACTCTCAAGCCTGAAGGATTAAGAATACATATGTTTAGCTAAAGCAGACAAGTATTTTTGTCGCTTTTTGAAATAATACTTGCATTGTTGTTTTAAAACAACTTGAGTGAATCTTGAAATTATTATGGAACAACTGAGTGTTCTACCAGAGTGTATTAAAGCACCACACACAAACCACTGAGAGATGTTTAACCAATTTTCTCTGGCAGGGGTTTCATTTTCTGATCACCATTCATAGAATTTTTAACGGAAGGGTTTTCTTATCTTAGCCAAATTGTAAATGTATCCGTTGGATGATTTTATAAACTATAAAATACGTACATATGTGTTCATTCCAAACTACTTCTGGCTTGTAAGCATTTAGTTGGAACCGTAATATCCATAACAAGTTAAAATTAGAAAAAAACCTTACTTTGACTAGAATCTAGTTTTGAAGCTAAGGAAATCTTATAAAAACACGAACTGTATATTACTATGGCACCTGCTGTTTTTCAGGTGTTTATAACATAGCCATAAAAATTCACTCCAGGCTGAAACTTGGTATTTAAAAGTCTCAGCTCAGCAGGATTTTTAAATCAAATTTGGTTTAAATTAGTTTGACTCTTTTTCAGTTATAAAAAGGAGGGTGGAGGAAAGAAATTTTGATGTGTCAAATATAATTTTATTCATTCCTCTAGCTGAAAAACAGTTTTGCTTTATAAAGATATAATTTGCAGGTCGTTAGCCCATAACATGGAGTAGGGAGTCAGGGTGTTAAAGGGGGAAGAGAGGGAGAGAAAGAATTACCATCTAAGAATTTGGCATTTGTAAATGGTTAATGTCTTCTGTGAGAACATTTGCCATGGATCCTTACTGAGCTTTCATAAAAGTGTATCCAGGATATACAGCATTTTTTTAATTGAAAAAACATGCTTTCATTCAGTAAAGTCAATAACTCATAGTTTAAGGTCTGTTTTGTCATATGTCAATGACTGGTGGATGAATTATGTTCAGACATAGTTGATTTAATGCTTTCTAATGGTGACATTAAAGAATCTGAAGCAATCTGGGACCTCAGCTTCCTCTGTTTTACTAGAAGCTGGGTACCTCCAATTCCTCTGGCTCATCTGAAAAATCCATCCTCTTTCTGTTATCAGTGTATGTAAAACACAAAACCAACTGTAATTAACTGAGGATCAAATAGAAAGATTGACATAATTTACATTTACAGTGCACCACCATTTGTGCATTGCTTTTTATATGCATATACATATGCACATACTGGCAACTCTGCTTTTAAAACACCTTCAGTTGCAACAGAACCTGGTAGATCTCTGGGCTGAAATTTTCCAAAGTTGCCAGTGGCTTTGGGTGCCTCTTTGCCCAAATACTTTGGGCCACATTTTCAGCTGTTATGAGAAAACATGTTTCCAGATGAAGCCTGTATAAGCTGTGGCTGCCGAACACTATTGTAAATCAAGCTTTTGGGGTACAGAAAAACTGAGGAAGCCAAAACTGGAGGGCAATTTTTTTTTTAAATTAGCTAGCGAAGACTCAAAACAGCTAGTAATAATTTCTCTGAACAGAATACATTGTGTGGTATTCCTCCTTATTTTTAATGCTATTATACAATGGAATGCATTACCATAGTGTTCCCTTCTCCCATCTGTTCCTCAAAAAGAAAAAAAGAGGTGAGTAACATTACAAAAGGGCTCTTGGAAATGTTTATGCAAAGTACTACTTTTCATCATTAAATCAAACCTGGAGACAAGCTAGCAGAGAAAGTGTTCTTTCTTTCCCATATAGGGGCTATGCATAGTTTTGCTTTAACAATCAATCCTGAAATGTGGACATTTTTGCTTTCAGTTCATCTTGCGGTACATAACTCTGAAGAGATGTGCCTGATGCTCCATGAATGATTAGCATTTAGTGATGTTGCTCTCATTGTGAGGTACTGCCAAGCCACAATTTGCAAGTACTGAATGTCCTGAACTGCAGTAGGATAATTTTGATACTTCAAGCTTGGCATTATCTCCATATCCCGGGTTTTGCTTTAAATTTAATTCTCTTGTCTGTCCTAACGTGGCTATTTTAGCAATAAACCAGACACATTTATTGTTTGTTTCTTTCTTTTTTTTTTCCCCCTATTGTTCATGCTTTGACAGTTCCATAAAGTTTATTTCTCCCTGCTGCTTAGTGTCTTTTTATTCTGTTTGTTTTTCTCTACTTCCAGCTGGGATATAGTTTAATGAATTATTTTTCAGTGTGTGTGATATGGCTTTTATGGCCTGCCTTTGGAGATTGTGATTAATACAATTTTCTTTTATTCTTTCCCCTGACCTGGTTCCCAGTGCTCAGTGTAGTGATCATCATTATATTAAGAATATTGAGATGATATTATCCGTGTTAAGCCTGGAATATATTTTCATTCTTTCTGTTTTTTATTCTTTTGCCTGGATTTTTATTTTTAGTTTCAGTCCTGAAATTTTTGTTTCTGTGCCAATATCTGTACATTTATTTTGTGTTGCGGTTGAATAAGTAGGAACTCTGCTGCTAGTGAACTGTCCCACACAGTCATCAAATCCATACCTTCCCAGAGTAAGTTTTTTTAAGTGATTTGGCATCCAGGTTTGTGGTTTGGGGGGGGGGGGGATTGGGGGTTGTTTGTTTGTTTTGGGGTTTTTTGTGAGCTTATGTGGAAATACACGGAAATCATTCAGCATGTCAGGCAGGTTTGGATCTAGCTGTTCTGTGAACAGGCAGGAACCTCCCCAGCCATGGCCAGGAATACACAAACTTTGCAAAACCATCCTAATGGGGAGGAGATAAAGGCATGAGAGAAGTGGTGGAGAGACCACATTCCACTTCTGGTAAATCCCCACCTACCGACATAAATTTTCGGTTTGCATCTTAGCCCCTTGACAGCTTTTCATTCAGCCAGTCTGAAAATATTTTCTTATTCATCCCAGGTATTTTGTTTTACTTCTTAAAAAAAGTATGTTAGGTCAACTGTTTCTCATGACTAGCTACCCTTTACAAGGAAAAAAAAAAAAAGGAAAAAAAAAAAAAGTGCAGTGTCAGCATAGCCAATTCTAGCATGCTCTGTCCTTCATTGTTTCATAGATACCTCATTGTCAGGTTTGAAGGTATCAGTAGGTTTAAGAGTTTGACTTCTAAGACGGGTCAATTTTTCTTGCCTTGGTGCAGGAGGGACTGAAGAGCATGCTGTTATTGCTTGTCTGCTGAGAGCTGGTGTGAGATCACCAGCTTGTGTCATAGTTCTCAAGTAGAAATGTGAGCCCAACTCAAACTCCAACTTGGTGGAAGAAGATTCTGCCACATCATCAATTCCTAGTTCCTTTTAATATCTAGTTTCTTTCAGCTTATGAGTATTGTATTTAAGTGGTTCCCTTTCAAGACATAGGAATCCTCTCTGTCTTGTTACAATAACTGTTATCTCTTTCCCTTTCTTCTCAGAAAAAAATGCAGTTCCATCTTTCACATTTTATGTTTCTAAAGACCTATTTAGTTTTCCTTGGTAAATTAGTCATACTGTTCTGCTTGCAAGTGCCCTGTAACGCTTAGCTGTTCAGGTTTCCCAAAAGACTAGGGAAACTGGGTTATTTGGCCTTCCTACTAGCTTTCAAGGTTGCAGTTTTGTCACTGCCTGTAATGCTCTTCAACTTCTACACCTTCCATCTTGACATTTCTTTTGGTCTCCCTAATCCACCATGGCATCTCCAAAGTAGAATGAGATTGTTGAGAGATTTCTTTCTTTGGATTTTTGGAATTTCTTCAGTAGTTTGCTAACACAAAATCACTTGCTAGAGAATCACTTCTGTTGGTTGTTACAACTTTCCTGGCAAAAGCAAGATGTGATCTTTTTATGTATCTTCAGTCAAGGTAAACCATCATTTCTTGGTTTAATGACAGAGGTATTAATTCCTTCCCTTAGATACATTTCAGTTTCTAGTGCCATTGTCTCAGTTTTAGTAATTAGTCTTTACTGAAATTTGTACCACTAACACGTTTCTTAGACTTTACTATTATTATGTCAGCACTGTCCACATCACTGGTTACTTCAGCAGTAACTGAGCAGTGGTTAACATTTTTCAGAATTACATCATAGAATATGTTAATACAATATAAAATGATACATTATCTACTGTGTGGTCTTAAGAGTAATAGGAGACATAAATGACAAATAATCTATTGAAATAACATGATGATCTTTTCTTTGTGGTCTACTTAAGCCTATATAAACAACTTTACTTTCTCATGATATTGAAGTGATGGTTGTAGAATTATGTCACTGTGAAAAATGATAGGTGCATCAGAATGCTGTAAATAAATAGATCTGAAGTCAGCAGCAAAACAGTCTTGGTGGAGGCACAGCCCCTATGTGTGAGGTTCAGCAAATAGAGGAAATGGGCAAGAGAAAAAAACACTCAATCACATCTTGAAAATGTTTCCATAACTCAGAAGATAGTACTGGATAACAGGTACGTCAGAAATAGATGTATTGATATGCTTTGTGAGCAGGAAAAATGAGTGCATTTAATTTTTTCTATGTATTTCCGAGTCAGTAATGAGATCTACTGTCAAAGTAATTTTTATTTGTCCTTCTACATACTGTTGATTATTTCTAAGTCCATATATGGGATATTCAGCCAGAGTTGACTTGGATATTGCTAGCAGTGCAGTCCACAACTAACAGGGTTTTAGATTTTTTTTGTTGTTGTTGTTATCCAGGTCCTTTAAAACTTGAAATCAACTTTAAATATAGGCACAATATGCTTAGTGTGTATTATTTACTGGAAAATGGAAGCATAAACCAAAAGCTGGTCTACTTCATTATCCATTATTGGGAGAAGATACATTGAAATTCTGCATCTTTTCATGTTGCTTTTCTATTTGATACTACTTATGCACTGAAAATTGGAAATTGTTTTTATTTCACAATTTAGAAATCCATTATTCTTGTACAGAGTACAAAATCAAATGTGTTTCTACCTTCAGCACTCATGTAAATTTTTTTTATATTCACTGTGTGCACGAAGTAAATGACTATGATATCTGCAGGCCATGGATAATCAAGCCCTTTTGTGCTTTCAAATTTTACCATAAAGCCAGGTTGTAAACCACTTACTTTCTGTGAATCAGAAGGACGACTCATATGAATTAACTGCTCATCGGTATGAGTACAGAGGTCTTTTTCTGCCAGAGTAAATAGTTGAGATAAATACGTGAAAATAAGGTTCAACATTAGAACCAAAAAAGAGTTTATTTAGTCCCATATATTAGAATTTAGTCACTAATTTCTTCAGGAGAGGTCAGTTGTCTTCTGTCAGAAATTGGTCAGGAGAGGTTGGTTGTCTTCTGTCTTTAACATACCTTTTCTTTTTTTTTGTTTCATACAAGAAGTTATTTAATTCCCAGAAGTGATAGTTTAGTTATCAAGATAATTCCATGTTTAACGGTTGCAGAGCTTATATAGTCAATAGCCCAGTTGCGTTGTGGGTTGTTTTATTTTGAATAAGAAGCTGCTATTATTTCCTGTCACAAAAATGATATTTCTTTTTCCTTTCTGTCATTTGACAGTAAACTTTGTTAGTTATGAAACAAGATCATTCTGTGTATTATATGAGTCACTTACTATTAGTCTCACTTTTTATGGAATTGAATTTGCCTATTTTCTTCACTGCTGGGAATATGAGTTTATTGTTTTGGAGTCCTGCACAAAGAGAGAGGGGATGCTGGTGGCATAACTGGAGGGAATATTTTTTTTATCTTTTTCCATTCTATCTTTGTGGGCTTGTTGAAGGACAGAAGATTTTATCTTCCCCCCACCCCCCCACCCCCACCCCCAACAGGACATGCTGCTTCATTTTTTTTCTTTCCCCAGCGGAGGAAATCTCACACTTCTGGCACTTTGACACATCACTGACTGTTAGAGAACATGGAGCCCCTGTTTACTGCTGGTTCTTGAGTCTTAAAACAGCCCTCCACTGCTTTTATTATACCAGTAATTGCACTTAATGCAGCTGCATTTCTAGTACGCTTGGCTAAGCTCTGAAAATTAAGTAGAGGGTACTTTGTTATAAAATACACTGTAATGAGCTCTGGTGGGACAGGGTCTGTTAAGTTTGAAATTACCTCAGGCCATTCCAAAGAACTTCTTAAAATATTTCACATCTATAAAAGTTTGCAACTAGATAAATAGCCAAAGGTATGGTTGAGAAGAAAAAAAAAACCACACAGCCCCGCAATATGCACTGGATGAAATATGAACATTTTTAATACCAAATTGTTACATTTATTTTAAACATTTATCATCTCAAGTAATTTGTTAAACTGAAAGTTTTCAAGTCGACAGCATGTAAATTTTAGGTGTTTGGTTGACACAGTGGTTTTTATGCATACTCTTTTTGCTTTTTGTTTCTTAATCCAGACCATGCATTCATGAAACTGGAATAAATTTAGGACTCCCTCTGGGTTTACATAAAGTGGTTCAAGAAGGGGTCACACCTCTCGGTACAAAAACCTTATAAGAACTGCTGCAACTATTAGCCAATTAGCTTAATGTTACAACTAACAGCCTGTACTGAGTACTGATCTCTGGTATCTGCCTAAATAAATGACTAATACGCCTTCAATTCCCTCAGTGTTCTTCAGCTATATGACCGCTGTAATGCTTTGCGGCTAATAAAATTTCAGATTGACTAATTTATTGGGTAGCTTTACCAAAACATCCAAGTAATCCTTTATATACTCATTAGAAATGGGTCCAAAATGAATTCTCTGAGGACTAAGTGGAAAAGTCTCCCTGGGATCAGCATCACTGAGCTTTAGATACATTGGCACAAATCGGGTGGAGTATCTTCTGTGGTTTTAGTGCAGCAATTTATCTGCGTTTTGTAGTTAAACTTTAAGCACGAGGTAATTAGAGGCCCCCAAGCTTGAAATTCATGCACCTTTTTTTTTTTTTCTTTAATAGACTCTATACAAGCTTGCCAAGCTAAGTATTTGACAGATGCAAGTTGTATGTGGAAGCTCTGTACCATACTTCCAGATAGGTTAAAATCTTAGAACTGTTTTATTTTGTTTTGAGATTTTGAATGTAGAAATGGGTAGGAAGTCTGTTACCAAGGGTCAGTCTGCAGCCTATTGTGTCATGAAGAAATATTCCTTAGTCCATAATCAAATACGCTGTGGCCATTAAGTACTGCACCTGTTGTCCAGATGGGCTAACAATAAACATGACACAGTCAATCATGCTTGCAGAATAGGGTGGACAGAAGGCTTTGGGGGATGTTTCCAGGGTCTTCCTCTGTTTATCTAGACCTTTACATCTATACTATTATGTGGTTGGGAATATCTGGGTTACTGCATTTCAATGTTGGAATCACTCTGGCAAGTTATTCCAAGGGACTCCATGGAGTTTTGTGTTTCTTTTGAGTTTTAAACTGAAATGGCACCTCTCTTTTTATTAACTAAGAAAACTGTTATTTGACAAAGAATGGAGCAATAAATTTCTGCGTGTTCAGAAATACTAAATACCATCAAAATTGTTCTAACTTCAAATGCAAATAAAGCTTGTTCTCTCTGCTAAACTTCATCCATAACAGGATATTTTTAGAGCTATGAATCATTTATTAGTTTAGATAATTTTATATTATGACAAGTTATTGAACACACAATTACGTGCAGTACTGCAATATAAAACATAGAATCAAAACCCACCTTTATTGAATAACTCCTTTATAAAAGGCTTTTGGACCAAAAGTACTTCAAAAGTTATAAAAGCCCATACCCCATTTCTCTCCTAGGAACATCCTTTATTGGATGAACAATTTGGAGAAAGGAGAGATTTAGAGATTTTACTTGAGCTTGAATAGGCATCTACCCTGCACACTATTTAAGATATACTCCTATTAGCTTGAGTATTTAAAATACTGTGGTAAGTTTACCAATGTGCTTAAATTTAAAATGAAATATCTAAGTATTTTTCGGATCAAGACATGACATACTGGGGGCATTGCTAAAGATCCACTTCACTCACAGTTTTGGAAAATAGTTACTTATTTACTTTTTGGAAGTGACTAAAAAAAAATTTATTGTGTTAAGTCACCTCCAAACATCCTCTTAAGTTTGTCAAACTCACAAATAATTTTATTTCAGTGAACTGAAGGACAACATTCAGAAACAATTAATAAATCAGTTTTAATATTTCTAGGAGTTGCCAAAAAGTCTTGATGCCAGACACAGTAGTTTTCAGTAAGTTTAATGCAATGTGGTATGGACTGGGAGTGTTGTACAGGAGCTAGTGTGAAATGAGCTGGGAGTAAGAAAACAGTCTCAAACTGGATAGTCAACAGATGCAAAAGCATATGATCAGCACGTGCTAGTATTTGGTCTCGCCTGTTGATATTACTGGCAAGAATGTCCAAATTAAGCATGTTGCCTCTGCAGTGTTACTTGAAGTGGTGCTCTGATGCCACTTCCCATCATTCATGTGGTTCCAGAGGAAGAAATAAGGATGAATACAGGTGAACAGGCCCATGTGAACCTCATGAAGTTCAACAAAGCCAAATGCAAGGTCCTGCACCTGGATCAGGGAAATCCCCAACATCAGTACAGACTGGGGGATGGAGTGATTGAGAACAACCCTGCGGAGAAGGACTTGGGGGATACTGGTGGATGAAAAATTGGGTATGAGCTGGCAATGTGCACTTGCAGCCCAGAAAGCCAATTGTATCCTGGGCTGCATAAAAAGGAGTATGGCCAGCAGATCAACAGAGGTTATTTTCCTCCTCTACTCTGGCTCTCATGAGACCCCACCTGCAGTAATGCATCCAGCTTTGAGGTCCCAAGTACAAGACAGACATGGACTTGTTCGAGTGGGTCCAGAGGAGGGCCACAAAAATGATAAGAGGGCTGGAACACCTCTCCTATGAAGAAAGGCTGAGAGATTTGAGGTTGTTCAGCCTGCAGAAGAGAAGGCTCCAGGGAGACCTTCTTGCAACCTTTAAATATGTAAAGGGGGCTTATAAGAAAGTTGGAGGAAGATGTTTTTACCAGGGCCTGTAGTGACAGGACTGTTACAGAATAAGTTTGATTAGTTATATTCTCTCTAAATAGTCTCATTTAGCACCCAGCTCGAGCTGTAACCTGAGAACTAATAGAAGAGGAATTGGAAGCCTTTACTTGGACTTTATTTTGCAGGATCCTAGGGTCAGATCTTTTTATGGTGGCCGGCATGCATAAATCCATAACAGGACAAGGGGCAACGTTTTAAACTGAAAGAGGGTAGATTTAGATTAGGCATAAGGAAGAAATTTTTTACAATAAGGGTGGAGAGACAACAGGTTGCCCAGAGAAGTTGTGGATGCCCCATCGTTGGAAGTGTTTGAAATCAAGTTGGACAGGGCTTTGAGCAACCTGATCTAGTGAAGGATGGTCCTGCCCATGGCAGGAGATTTGGACTAAATGATCGTCGATGGTCCCTTCCAACCCAAACAATTCTATGAGTCTGTGAAAATATCGGTGGATGGTTTGTCCACAAGCTAGTGTTATGTCTGGTTTGTGGATTCAAGATCACACTTCAAAGAGACCTGGAGCTCATAAGATGACGTGTGACGTGTTGCCCTTTTGCCATAAGGAGGTAGTGATGTTTGGACTTTTTGCTGCTATAGGCATCATAAAAACACCTAGTTCTATTTTCTGATTAATAAAATTAAATTATTTTGGACTTCCCTGGGAGTTTTGTCAGATGTTTACCAAAGGACAAAAATACACTCTTATGTTGAGCCCAAACAGTAATTATTGTCAATATAGTACAATACAATATAATAACCAAAGTCAAAAATCCGTGGGAGAAATTGTGTCCTCATTAATTGCTATACACTCCCTATGTTTGTAATATGGATTCTAAGGAAATACGATTTAAAAGCTGACATTATGAATTGTGTTGTGACACTTGATTTGCAGCTCTCTGATGATGCATGGGATAGTATAACTTCACTTTCCTTTCTAGACAGCACTGAATGTTGATGAAGAGCTTAAATATATCACTTTCCCCAGTGCAGAGAAACTATTATTTTATAGGTAATTAACTTGAAAACAAGAGTAGGTCTAAACCCTTTGGAACTCCGATATCAATAACAAAATGAGGCAAAAGGCTACCTCCCCTTTGATAATGAGTCCTTGAAACTTTGGTGGCGTGAATAGTAGCTTCTCTGTGGTGTGATTTTAATGAAAGCTATGATGTTTTTTCAAATTCCCTCCAGGGCAAAGCTTTTCGGAATAGCATCCGATGTTTTGGGGAAGGGGGGCTGTGTATACATGTTTAGTGAGTGAATTTAAATTGTTCAGCCATTTCAGCTTAATAAAAATCTCATTCAGTATTTTCATTCCGTTATGTTGCCTTCTGGAGCTTCACATGCCTGAGAAAGTGATCCATTTCACCTCCCACAACACAGCTCTAGATCCTGTGATCATAATGAACTTCTTTCCCCTAAGGAACTTACGTGTGGTTGAAAGTGCCAGTTCAGATAAGCTAGTGTGAAATATGAAAATTAAGGGAAGAAAGAAGAAAAGTGTGAAAAGAAAAGATGACTTGAGGTAGTATAAAAGAAAAAAGGTGTGCTCAGTCCTTTCCAGGATTTTTTGTACAATGGTTTTTCCTTCCTTAACTTTTAACAAATTAATTAATTAATAATAATTAACAATTCTTCTTTAGACAGAATATGTTTACACAGCAGTATAAGTTGGCTCAGGGACTGGAAGCAGCCCAGCCCTGGTACCACAGAGATGAAAAAGTTATTTTATCTTGCTTCTTGGGAAAGTTTCATAGCCTTTTTTAGGACAGCTAGACCTTTACCAGTGGTCACATTAACCCACTTACAGCTAGTCCACATTTGCCTACATTGTGACTGTGAAGACACGCCCTTAGCCCAGCTCAAGGTATTATGTGCCAGTGGTTCAAAAGGATGTTTGAGCCCCACAGAACAAATGTATTAGCAACACAGGTGTGTTGTATATGCAGCTCAGAGTGCAGCTGAATCCCTGTTGCTTTGTTAGCTCCAGTGTCAGCAATACTCAAGTGGCCATCTGAAGCATCAACTAGCAAACTTAAAACATCACCTCAGTGGAGCTAGAGGTTTCTGTTTGAGAACAGGAGTGAGGTACAAGCCACCATGGGAGCTGCACCTTGAGCTAACACTGCAGTGGAGACCAGTTCTTTGCTGTATGCAGGTTTTGGGAGGGTTGTAAACAAGGCACAGCTTAAATTCTGTTTAGATTATTCCTAATTCTTTCTTTCAGTTTACATGCTTCCATTTTTTTTTTCCTTTATTACAAGTGTTTTGATTTTGTCTCTTCTTCCTGCCATCCACTTTTCCTTTTACCTATAAAGAAGACAAAACTTTTTTTTCTGAAGTCATCACTCACCAAAATAAGCCTTTCTTTTCAGAAGACATCTGTCCATGAGCTGTCACAGCAGTCTGTCTTTTCCTCTTCCAGCTGTGTAGGTGCCTCTTCATTCTTCAGATTCCTCCTCTCCTGTAGAAGGAATCACTTTTATGTGAGAATTATTCTCAGAGAAGTTTGAAACAGAATTTTTCAGTGATACTTTTGGAAGAGTTCGGGCAGTTTTGGTCAATAGCTAATTTTTCTAGTGCATTCTCCATCTTATTTGTGGAGAGAAGTAGAATATATTTTGCAATAATATTGCATTTGTAAGGCAAAGCCTTTGCATTGAAAGACTTGTTTGTCAGTATTCACAGAAAATAACTTACTGCATTTCTGACTTGTCCTCCTACAAAATTGTTGAGTGGAAATGTATTTTTTACACGTAAATTTCTCAGATTTTCAGGTATTATTAACAAAATAAGACGTTGTTTGATGTAGAGCAGACAATTTAAAATAATCCAAAACATCCTAAAGCTAGCACATTCGTAATGAAAAATGTCAGAATACAAACTGTCTTCCAGGAGTGTACTAAAAGAAATAAGAAAAATAGATAAACAGCATCAGGCGTTACTCGTTAGTTTTACTGCAGGATGTATAAAGGTTGTGGGTGATGGGAGAGAAAAAAAGTGTATTCTGTGTTGAGTTTGACCAGTTTTTATTTAACTCTCTATATTTTAGTTTAAGTATCATGTTGTATTATACTGTGGAAAAAAAGTCTTTTCTGTTTAAATTAATGAGCTACAGTTACAAATTACATAGTTGTGAAAAATCTAGTTCTTCAGCTGGGTGGAGGCAGCATGAGAAATAATATGTTTAAGAATTAAAAGGCAATGTTGGAATGCAACAAAATATGAACAGAAATTCAAGGACATTATTTCAGTAAAATCTCAGCTCACAGACTACTGAGCTGTTATATCAAGCAAATTATTTCTCATTATAGCAAATGCATATATGTATTACCTTAGGTTTGGTGGGTGTATAATAAAATGTAATTGTTGAGAAACTATCTAAATTCGATACATTATCAGTATAATTGTAAAGCTCTTAAGAAAAAAAAAAAGAAAAAAAAGAGATATATTTATCAGTGCTCATAGAAAGTGAGAAAGAGCTGATTTAAAGGCTTAGAGTGTTATCTTGCAAAATGAAACTTTGCCCCCGAAGTCAAGGTAACCATCTGTGTCCATGTCTGATTCACGTACTGTGTGGGGAATGAATTCTGATGCCTTTAAATTCATTTGCTAAAGAATACCAAAATATCTGGCTAGAATAACCCACTGAACTTCGATGGTTAAGGTGTTCAAGGTATATTTTGAACTGTGAATGCCATGCTTCTTGTCTTACCGTGGTACAGCCTTGACTTTTTCAGGTAGTGAGTGTGAATCTTAGCTATGACATAGTAAAATAAAAGGAATATTTTCCCTCACTGCAGAAAGAATCTTGAGCTTAATTAATTCCTGATGCTAATGAATGTATCTCTGCTGAAGTGAATGTTGTGCCTACACACAGCATTCTCTTTGGCTGTAGAGAATTTGCTTCCGGTTTTCTCATTACTAAGCTCTCACTTCCACAACTATTCTCGCTGTCTTCTGATCAAACTTTTCTATAGTTCCCTGGTAGGCACTCTCCAAAGGTGAAGGAAACTCAACTTTTCTCATGTGACTATTTAAAAAGATTCTACTGTATATTAAAGGAGAAACACCAGTCATGTGCTGGAGCCAATAATAATAACAACAGAAAATATGTTAGCTTCTTATTTCTAATTTATTTTCAAGCTCATTCATCATGAACTGAATGAATTATTTTAACCTTAGCAAAGATTTAAAGACGATATCACTATTTCCAGTAAAGATTTAACTATTCTTTCTAATCATTGGGATTTCTAAGAGATTCTGTTTCCTTACAGACTGCTGAAACAGACTCTTACAAATGGTAGCATGCTTTTTTTATATATTAAGAACCTGATCCAAAGTGCTGGAAGTCTTTCCCTTTACTACAGGGGCTTTGGATCGACCCTTTTTTTTTTTTTTTTAAAGACGCAGCAGTGCTTTTAAAACCAATTGGTTCCATCTCCCAGTTGTAAGGACTTAACCAGTATTCTGATGTGTATGACCACTTCCCTTGAAGACTGCTTCATTAGGACTTGGGGATTTCTAGTTTGCTTAGGCATGGTCATTTTTGAGTCCTCAGAAATTCTGAAATACTATTTTAGCTCTTATAAAACTTCTTGGTGAAAACGTCTTCTTTTTTTTTTTTTTTTTTTTCCCTAGTGAGAAATTAAGAACCAGTTGCAATAGATTTTAAGCATTTTCTACAGTTCTACTACAGCTAGTCTTGGTAATCTCCTTAAATTTCTTCAGTTATTTTTTGAAATCACCAAATTCTCAACAGTTGCATTTCCTTACAGTCTCCCTTATGAACACAGAGAAGCAGCAGCTGGAAGACAAGCAAAAATAATTGACTAGTGGCACAGTTGGTTCTTACCAGAATCCTCTGTTAATTACACAGTTCAGTTTTGGCAACCAATACAGATTTCTTCCCTGAAAATGTGGATTGATTGCAGACTTCTACCCAGTCTCACTTAACTTATGAATCTTCATTATATCTTTTTCTGACTGCATCACAAAAAGGAAAAAAGGGCATGTAGTGTACAAACAAATCTGCCACCTACATGCATGTGTCATAAAACCAAATCTGTAAAAGTAGTAAAGCCCTAAATTCACCTTAGAACCAGAAACAATTCTAAATAGTTGTGCACTTAGATTCATTTCAGTATGTCGCCTACTTTGGTAGGATAATTATGCATTAGTCAGTAATTGTCTTGTTATATTATAGATGGATTTTGTATTCCAGCAGTGAATGTGACTCTTATATTTGCCAATAGTAATGTTTGATGTATTTTTAAATTTTTAATGTTCACTTAACATAAGGCAGTCTGTTCTTTCCCAGTGTTGTTCTTAGCTGGGGGCTTCCTTTTACTTAGCCAGTGGTAGTATGACAGAAAAAAGTAAGTATGCTAGAAGTGCAGGTGACCAAAACCTACAACTGCTTATGTCACTAGGTGTGGGATTTTCTTTCTGCTTTGCTACCATGCAGTCTTCTGTAGCCCTTGTTATGAATTTAAATGACTATATCAAATGTGAAATTTGTCTTTTTTTTGGTGTATGATACTGAGTGTTGAATATATTACCTAGTTCAATAACATCTAAAGCTGTTAGTTTCTAAAATTACATTCCGCTTGCTGTCAGAAGAGGTTATATGTGTTTCTTAAGAATATTCAGTGGGTGGTTGTAGCCATATAGCAAGTGGTTGGCTTCCTGTGCAGACAGTTGTGAAATGCCTAGCCTTAGCATCACACGTGGCAGAGATAGCATAGCCCTCTTAGCATACAGTATCTTAGGCCATTAACAAGTAAGTATTTAGATCTTCAAGTACTGTGGATATATCAATAAAAGTTCACATCTGTTACTCCACCAATAGTAATGAGAAACTAATGGAAAGAATACTAGTTGTAAAGCATCTTAGTATTTGTTTTCCTTATTCATTTACTTTTTTGTTACCACAGATGAAGTAAGTAGTTTTTGTCTGTCAGGAGTTGCATTTTTCTACTGAGCACTGAAAAAAGTTGTTTGTCCATAAAATGATGCAGCGAGCCTACCAAAATAGAGGAAGAAGTAAGGAAGGAAAAGATGGCTATGCAAGAAAGCAGACTTTTGTATAGGAGGGTCTAGTTAGGAGAAGCTGCATATGTTTCAGTGTTAGTAAAAACAGGGAGGATGTGAATCATGGCTTGCACATTTGCAACACACCACTGTCTACGGCATAAAAAGGCAATTGTATTGGCTCTGAGGAGGAGCAGCTTGCCTGTTTTGTTCACAGAAGATTCTGAAATAACACTGCCAAGATTTAAGGCAACAAAAAAAGGGGGGACATAACAAAGCAAGATTTCTCCTTCTTGACTTTCAGAAATATATTATACCTTGCTTCATGTAGATCGAACAGCTTTTGGTCCCCTTGACATACTAGTGGCATATGAAAGCCCTGTGGATGGATGGAGCGTTAGATTGGAAGTAATAAGGTTGTGCCTGACTTACCTCCGCATTTGTAGCAGATGTTACAAATGTCATAACATGAACCTTTGGGATCAGACTGGAAAAAAAAGCAAGACAACAGATGTAGGCCTCTTAGTTTTACCAGCAAGTATAGTCTGACACTATATAACACTGTTCTGACTTGATGTTAATACCCTGTCCTCCTCCTGAGAACAGAATCAGTGACACTAGCCATTTCTGTAGCAGTGAAGCTGGAGAGGGGTGACAGCAGTTTTCTTCCCAGAGGAATTTTAATACTAGTTTAAAAATAAGACAATAGAACTATTACTCCAGTAAGTGTCTTATTGTTATACCTGAATAAGTAATCCATACTCATCATTCGTTTGGGGGGGAGGCGGGGGAGGAGAACGACTGAATTTAAAGGAATTTTTTCATGCTATCATAATGTTTATGCATTTTTCCGCTGGTAAAGCCAAATCTTGCAGAGTGGACATTTATTTAAAACACTGCTAAATTCCTAGATTTTTAAGGCCTCAATTCAACGCCCTTTGTGTGTCCCTCTCCCTTGCCTCACGCATCTGTCTCTACTTTGCCTCTTTCTCTTCCATACTTCTGTAGACTCTTTTTCCCATCTCTTTACAGCAATTGGATTTCCTGGGAAGCTTATATCTCACTTTAATTATTGAACCCAACTTCATTAAAGCTACAGTAAAGTCTAAAGCATCTTTTACTTGCAGCTGTCTCCACCAGCACTTTCTCAGCTATCCCATCTAATGTTTGGACAGTTTAAAAACATTTTTGTGCTTCTTTTCACATTGTCCCCTATTTGTGACTCATGTTCTCTGAACTGAAATGTAAAGCCATTTTTCTTTCTTCTTTAAGACTGCTGCCGTCTAATAATATTGACATATGGTTGAAGAATAGGTGGCGTTATCTGCTTCTTATTGTATCTATTTGTGAGAGTGCAATGTAAGTGAACAATCTTTATTAGGATCACAATTGTTATTCTTGCATTCTGTATAAATTCTTCCTCCTCCTAGATTTTTGGGAGCAAAAGGCAACATTGTAAATATTTGTAAAACAACCAGTATAAAGTCAGTTCAGTTCTGGGAGGTAGTTCTAATTCAGTTGCATCAGAGACAGTGGTCCCTCCCCTCCGTGTAAAGTGCATTTTGCTGCCTTATAGAGAAGCTAATGGCCAGAGTGAACATTAATATTTACCCTTAATTGTTTTATGGGTGGTGTAGTTCTTTTGCTTCTCCTGCTATTGATTTTAATGGAAATTATGTCTTCTTTATTTTCTGCATTGTCCTCTACATGGTGGAGGCTGCATGAAGTTATTCCTTCTGTTTCTCAAGAGTTTTGGCCAATGGTCCTGTATTTCATCGGAGAGGAAGAAAATTAATGCAGGAGTGCAGGCCCTTGTATTTTTTTCTCTGTGCTTCAGTTTAAAGTAGTGGTGATTCTCTCTGCCACACCACTCCCTCAGGTGCTGCCATTCTTGAACTGGAGGCTTAGCCCTCTCCCTGAAGAATTTCATTGTCAAGAAGAGTGGGGGTTCTCCCATGAAGAATTTTAATCACCCTGTCTGTAGCCCTTTTGAAGGAGGCACAATAGTTCCTATAGTAACTACTACAGTGCGGGAGAAAGGCCAGTGCTCCCTCCCCCAGCCACAGATGGAGAACTCTCTTTGCTTAGATGACTGGAAATTCTTGCACAGCAAAGACTTCATCCTTCACAGTGAAAAGAAAAATCTCTGAAATAAACTCTTAAAATGTACAAGTCTTAAAATGTAAGAAACAGTGCTAGTTGAGTTATCAAGTAGAGCACATAAAAATCTCAAATCTACTTATTTTTAAGGTGTGTTTAACATTCATTCTTTGGGGTTTTAATTTTAAGAAGTTCAGAAAAGAATAGAGACACATTTAGGACCTAAGAAATCTTGTCTCCTCCTCCCACCCCCCTACCCCTACCCCCAAAGAACAAATCCTGTGGGAAGCAGACTTATAAACCAGATGAAAATAATTAGGAAAGGAAAAGGATCAGCTCATAAAATTGATGAAAACTTACATGAAGACAGCCACTTATCTAGTTTCTTTTTTCCATTCACTTGAATCTTTTCTAAGGGGAGGACACATTATGTGTCTTCAAATCCATTGATTCCAGTCCAATTAACAAGTGATATAGTGCATTCTGCTTTTTTGACATTTTAATTTCATCAGTTTTAAGTTATTGAAACTAAAAAAGCTATTAAAAAAAAGTTTTAAAGTATTAAGCAATTTGAATTTGAGAAGCAAGTTTTACTAAAAATTCCTTTAATTCCTGGAGCTTCTGATGAAGCATCATAGATGAACTACTGAAAATAATAAAACACGCTTGTAATTGTATAACATAACATTTTCTTTAATTAACCGGTACATTCCTGATAACTACTTAGTTATTGCATGGAAAGTTTTGGTTTACTTTCTCAACCATGGATTCCCCAGTAATGAATACATGCTCTGTACCAGTGACCGGAAGATGGACATCCAGAATAATAGGCATTCGTGTACACAAAAAATAGATTTGAAATGCCATTGTTAGCTTTGTAAGTTGATTATCATATATTGCATTATGCATCTTACATGTAGTCCTCAGTGACAAATTTGTTCTGATACTTTATTGCTGTGATACTTAGTTGGTAATGGCACAGCATTAATGATTCCCATAGCTTTACTAAACCAAGATAAAATACCTTTCCACATATGTTGCTACTCCATCTGAGATTTATTTCTTCTTCCCATCTGTGAAGGTGGATAAGAGACCTAAATTTTGGATCATATGGTGGCTTATGGCGAGGTAGACTGGTGACATCATTTAATTTCTTTGAATACCCTTTCCAAATCAGAGGGCAACATCTCTGCTTACATCACGCTGGTTGCCTATCATTCATCTCACTTTAGATCAGGATCTGAATACATATCATCTATGCCTTATGTCCTCAACATACATGTTAGGCAGAGGACTTCACTCTTGCTGGAGATTTCTTTCAAAACAGAATCAGTCATAAATGGGATAGCAAAGAACAATCAATGGAAAAATCCATATCCATCACAAAGTGTTAAATATGAAGTAAAAGAATTAATTAAAAAAAAAAAAAAAGCAGCTTTTGTGGATGTTAGCATACATAAATACTGGCCTTTCTTTCTGAACCTAATGTTGTTACACTTTGTCCTTCCCTGACATTGCATCTTCTGTTGTTCAGTTTAGCCTCTCAATCAGTGCCCCTGTCTTTTCTAAAACACAGCTTTTAAGCATCCCAAATTACTTGTTATAACGTCTCATAGGAAAGCCCCAAGGTTTAACAATGACATATCGCCTCTTCCTGTAAAACCACCCTGATTATCACATTCACCTGCACTGTTCTTTCATGAGCATTTGGGGTTGTTCCTAGAAATAATAAAAGTTAAATTTTCATGTAGAATCTACTTTACACTAAGGCAATTAATATTAGAAATTGTATTGTAATTTCTATAGACATTTTTTCTGCTTTGAAACAAAAAATGTTAAGCTCTGGAAAAGAATACTTAAAAGATTATAGCCACACTCGTGCTGTGAACTGCTTTGCACATAGAGTCACCTGAGACAATTCAGACAACTCTACTTCTTATGCTCTCTCATCTGAAATGATCATGTATTTTGTTGATACCTACAGGGAGAAATATTAGCCAACCCTATGTGAAGCTTCTGTGCAATTAGCCTGATATGGTTACATATTTTGTGAATAAAATGGATAATGTTCGCTTTGGTGGGGTGTTTATAAACTTTCATATTTATGTAGAACTGCTCAGGCTTCGCTAATTAAAGTCTGACTTTACTGGCAGTCATAATTAGAGCTCTTCAAGATTAAAAAAGTGAAACATGAGCTCTGTTTTTTTATAATTCTTCAGGCAGCAGATTACCTACAAGGGTGTAGCAGGATGGCCTTATGTCCACCTCTGCTTCCAAGCATAAAGAAAGCTGCTGCTCAGAAAAGTCAACAAAGTTAAATAAAAATAAGGATTTTGAGGCTAATTGAGAAAAAGCCTTTATAAGTAAATAATAGTTCAGGGGAATTAATTAAAAAGGTCAGTATAGTTTTTTAAAACAAGTTTTAAAATTGTTATCAGAGCAACAGAATTTTAAAACTCTTGGTCTGAATTTTACCAAACTTTCCACAAAAACAATTTATGTTGAAAGGTGGCATGCAAACTCTCACAAAAGTATTTTAGAGGGAACTGATTATTGTGCTGGTGATACGTGCTTTCACTCCTAGTGATCAAGGAATACTGCTTCTGCTTAATGAGAACTCTGTCTTCTCCAGTAGAAAGTCACAGTGAACATCAGTCTTTGGTCATTCTGTGCTCCAATAGCTTAGAAGTGAGTTTAAGAGGAAATCCTCTCTCTTCAGGTTGCGTGGAAGTCTTTGTTAGGCAGTCTACATTTTTCTTTTCCATAGTTTCCCACTCTTCCTAGCACAATTGCAAATTCTCTTGAGATTGCATTAAGCATGCTTAGACTGCCCCCAAGACACACTGAAAGGGATGTGGTTCTTCCTTCACCTCATGTATAGCCAGATTAGTCATTAAGGGATGAAATTTAAAGAGGAATTAGTGAGCAGTTAGAATTTTTTCCTTGTTAATAGCTTGTTATGGAATAATCCTATGCCAGGAATAGACATGTCAGTCTGGACAGTAAAAGTCATGGCCCAATGCCATGGAAAGTAAAAGATTTTAGTAGACATATTCCTCTGCTCCAGCACTGGAAAGTCACTATTAACAGTCAATATTTAATGCAAATATTGGTTCAGTCAACTTTTTGATTAACCACAATTGTGCATTCAGACCTTAAACTTTGTCAATTAAATGTAGACAGCACAAAATATGACCACATGTGAAAAAGCCTATCTAAAGATAGGCTCTTGTTCATACCACTAAAACAGGAGAAGCTTGGAAGAAGAATTTAACCTGGGTTTGGAACTTGTTTCCTTTGTGACTCCTGTTGCAGTTTGGTATGCATGCTTCAGCCTTCACCACATCCCAATTTCCTCTACTTCCTGCTACTCAAAAGAAGACATTTATTTCATGCATGCAGGACTTTGTTTCTGTAAAGAGTCTGCATTTAAAAAGGAATCTACATTTTTTAAAAAATGTGCATCCAGATCATTAGGTCTGTGAAGGTTGTTGAGCTACTTTGATTTACAGATGTTGTGATAGAAATTCTAAATGCCTTGCTTTTCAAGATTTCTGTGAGCAGCTGAGCTGTGGCTGCTGCTGGTTCCATCCACAGTATGAGAGATTTAGAGATGACTGGCTGTGGCTTGTGTGATGCAAGCCAGTTCAGTATTTATAGTTTATGTTTTGAAATTGTAGAATAAAATAACATCGTCGCCTGCTTTTTAATCCAACAGTTTCAGTCTATGTCTTCCTTTCATCTATTGTCATGCCAGCAATCCATTCAGTACAAATAAGAGGCTTTCTGCTGTGATTGGACTGTGAGATTGCCATGTTTTTGAAAGGTATCAATGTGATAGGTATTTGTGTACCCACAATGGTGTATTTCTTCTGATGCAGTTAGGTATCAAGAAATCTTGAAAGCTCGAGTAAGTGAAATAATGAAGCAATGTAGTCAGAAGATCAAATAAAAAAAGTTTGTTTCCGTTATTCTAGGTTTACCTCAATATTCTTGTCTCATTCCTCAAAATGTGAAGAATGATACTTAGGAAAATGAATGAAATGCAGAAAGTGCATATTTAACACCTATTCAGTTACCAAAAAAGAGTCACAGTGTGGCTACCAGAAGCATAATGGTTTTCTGTTTAACATATTTATGCTGGTTGTAAAATTAGGAACTGTCATTACAACTCCACATCACCTGAGTAAGTGCAAGACACATAAATCAGAGTTCTACTGCTATAAAAATGTCAGTGAACTGAATGGCATGAAAGTACTACAAGATATTTGTCTATGTGTATACCAGCCACTAGGATGAAGGCATTGATAGAGGATTTAATTGACAAATTTTAAAGCTAAGATTTGGCCCTCTGTTGTTTTCTAGTTAACTCACTGACCTTGAAGTGTTTTAATTTGAGGTATAGAACTGAGAGTGTCCCAAGTATGAAGAACTGATGACTTACCTGTAAATATCATTTAAAGATACTGTTTTAAAAAGTGTTGCACTGTCTTCATGAACTTTATTCAAGTTATGATACCCACTTGCTAAAACACATGCAATGAACAATTAACATCATAGAACTGGAAGCGATATTCAATATGTAATGGATACCCTTTAAATGCTAGGGGATTGTAAAGGAAGGATATGGGGCAGGAATCACAAAATTAATCAGAAGGCAAATTCCAAATGATGATGTGTTCAGACAATGCATGGAAAATACAACAATACAGTCTAGATGGAAGAATGAAAAGAGGTAAAGGATTTCAGGGAGGTTTTGTGATTTGGGGGGGGGGGTTGCTTTTTACAATGCTTTCACAGAGACTACTATGAAGCAATGCCTAGCAGACCAAAACTGAATTTCCTTTTTGTTTCTAGAAGATGATAAATGAAATGACCATACAAAGTACAGTGCTAACTGATAGCAATCATAATGGGAATACTGATAATCTTTACAGTGCTTTATATTTTGTTTAGTCATACAACTAAAGCTAAAGTTTCTCTCAGAAATATAGGTACAACTCCGGTTTAAGCAAACATTTGATATTGTATCTGGAGGCAGAGTAAGGACAAAAGAAGGATCATCTTTAAGTCTGCCTGCAAAAAGGAAAGTTAAAGGAGTCTAAGTTGCTTGAAAATTTAATGTGGTCTCTTTTTTTCATGAAATAAGCATTGCTGTTTATAGTAGGCTTCACTACAGCTATAGAAAAGATGAAACATTGCAAAGAGAAGCAAAATGATTTAGAATCAGAAGGCTGATAGAGAAAAATATAAGACCGACTAAGTACCTAAAACTTGTAAAATGATAATATTATGCGGACATGTCTGGTCAGTCACTATACTAACTGAAGTTAAAAAAAAAACCAAACAAGTACAGCAGTTGGTCTATTACCAACTTTAGTTGCAATGTAAAGCAGAAGTCTTGAAGAAGACTTTTCTCTTAGGTTGTTGGCATCTATGTCCTTGAATGCCTTCAGAGAAAAGAGGAGGACTTAGAAAATACTGGCTGTACAGCAGTCACCATTTGTAATTATGAGCTATTGCCTGAATCTATTAGCAATGAAGCCACCTGTTTGCCCAGTATAAATAGCTTAGAATTTCCTGCAAGGAAATTACATGAAGCATCAATAAGGAATGATATTACATTTTTAGGTCAATATGACTATCATTACTTGGCATTTATCTTTTCTTACTGATATCATGTTTGGCAGCCAGTATCATAGAAGACTAAGAAATTGTTGCTCTGTATTTTGTTTTCATTGGTGTTAAATTAGCCTGTTCTGTAATGGCAGTCATCCATTCTGCTTGTTTTAGCGGATCCCTGTTATTTCATTTTTCTTATCACACGTTGTAAACAGAGCAATACGTAGAGATGCACTAGTGCTGTGATGGTTCCAGAGGCATTAGACCATCACGCTCTTTGGATGTAAATGTTTTTCTGTGCACTTTAGAAGGGTGCAGGATGAACTTCACCTCTTCTCTCTTCTATGGGTATGCCTGGCTTTGACACTAAGACAGGAGAGGAAGGGAAAGTTCCTGCAGCCCTGTGCCCTCTTCTCCGTGCTCTAGCTTTCTCTGGTCATGTGGCAAAGACAGCCTAGACCCAAGAAGAAACATCAGCTTGCAGTAGATGCCTACATTTGGTTATACTCAGACTCGATTGCTGGCTTTGTGCTCCTGGCATAGAAAGTTTAACGAAATAGTAGTTTTATGATTTCTCAGCCTTTTTTGTACTCACTACTGCCTTTGAAACATAACACCTTATTACTCACTTGGTACTTTTAAACTATATAATTTAAAAGTAGAAGCTGAAGTTTCAAGTACGTGTTCCAGCAACTAACATGGATATCTGGGATACTATAATACTTCCCTATGCTTAGCAATAACTTTGATATCTCAGATGTGTTTACAAATGTTGACTTTTTAATGTTGTGTTTACTTCATTTCAGTTTCAAATAAGATGAATAACATATTCAGATAAATCTCTCATATCTTCCTACCTCCTGAGTAATATTTAGTTCTCATTCCCACATTTCAAAACATTTCCATTATGTGTAGCTTCTTTTTCAATAGTATTTTTCACTAAATTCTGCATGCTGTCATCACCATGTACAAAAAAACCTTCTACAGGGACTTGGGATATATTTGAATAAATGATTAATTTCCAGAGTTCTTGGATATTTAAATAGGGGTGGGGGTTTTTTTGGGGGGGGGGGGGCAGGGGGGATATTTTTATCCTTCAAATTTGAGTCACTGAAAATTACATACAAATTTTATTTACTATATGCAAGGCAAATTTGAAATTAACACTGGTGTATAAAATGCGAAACATATTTAAATAGTTAATGTCAAATGGTATGATCAGGAGCACATTAGACGTGAATGTACAGACCTTGCAACATAACTGTTTTTTATTCAGTTATAGGTGCCCAGCGCAGGAGAAGTCCCAGTGCCCTTGCCATTGAAGTATTTGAGTCACATTTGGGAAGTCATATTTTACAGGTAAAAAAATGGCTTTTCCAAGAAAAATCAAAATAACTAGCTAGTCATATTTCTGCTAATAATTTAAATAGTATTGTTTTCAGCACTTATATTAATGAGGTTTTTTTTTTTTAAGCTCATATTTCCTTCTCTTTAGAAAGCCCATGATTGGGAGAATGTTAATGAGACGGAGGGCAAGTATTATTTAGCAGAATCATAATATTTTGCTGTTTAGAACTGTGCAATAAGTGTTTGCTCACAGAATGCCTTTATGTATTTGTATGTATGTGTGCACAAAACAGTATTTTGTGTTGGTAATTTGATTTGCCTTATGTGTCACGTATAGATTTAGGGTTTTTTTCCCTCACTTTGGTTTATAAGCACTGCTTTCCTCCCTGATATCCCAGTTGTCACAATTATATATCACAAATTTGCAACAATCTGCAAAGAGAAAAAAATGAACAGTGGCATGCCTCTTAGGTGTCCTTAGCAATGAGATAAAAACTAATCTGATATTTGTCAAAGAGTTTAGTCACACTGTACAAGTTGTTATATTCCAGGAAGATTAAACTGAAAAACAATGACCTGATGGAAACATTCTTATGCATGCTTTGTTTGGTCAGGGTTACTACAACCTTTCTTAGGTTGTGGTAATCAAACATGGAGCAGAAGCAGTTAAGAACAAAATGTGATGTGTTTTGTCAGCAGGGCGAAAAACCCAGCACTATGGAAATAAAAACCGTGTAGTCTTTTCTAAGTGCGGCACTGAATAACTACTGTTATTTAACAACGTACACAGCTTCTCAATGCAAATATATTGCTTGGTGTATTATCTTTTGAGAGGTACAAAAGAGGTAAATTAGGATATTATCATGAGAAATATTCCACTTAATTTGAAATGATTGAGAGCTATTTCTCTGTACTACCTCAGCTGTGGCATTCAAAAGCACTATGGATAATGTCAGATTTTTCACATCTTTATAAAGTAACTAAATGCAGAATAGCAACAAAGATAATTTTAGGAAAACAAGAAAACATGAAATTAACTAGTAGAATGAATTTCTCTTTGGAACAAAAATCATGAATGAAATTATTTACTTAGCTGTACACCTTTGGCAGAGGTCTAGGTCAAGTTTTTGATTCTGTAAGCAAATACTTGTGTTTTAGTTACTGTATCAAAGACATCTGCATCAGTATCTACAGCCCTGTGTTTGCATATTAGACAGAAACACTGTCATGCTGTCTCATAAATGTAGAAAAAATGAAGAAATAGCAGTTTTGTGATATTTCAGTTTAAGTAATTTGTCAGTGTGTTATTTTGAGTATGGAAACATGTACTATATATCCTAAAGGTATGTTTATTACAATATGAATTAGAACAATTATCTAGATAAAACCTCATTGAGACTGATTTATATACACTTCTTAAGTATTAGGTATGACCCTTTATGGATGAAAATGAAAATACATAGGATGGCCACTTTGAAAACTACGTGACGTTTGAGTTTTTCACTTATTGCGTATTAAAGCAATTAGTGATTTTATTACTTATTTAAGCTAGATTCTCCTTTTGGATTTTATTTTTTGTACTTATATGTGATAAATTAAGGTGTTTTCAGGATATAACTTTATCATGCTACTAGTAAAAAAACCCCTGTATTGCAGTTGTACCTGTAATTGAGGATTTTCAGTCAAAATTACCATCAGCATCATATTGAATGTCTGTTGAGGTGTGGCCTTTTCAGAGAGGGTGGTGCTTTTACCAAATTACTCCCATTAATCTCTCAATTGATAATAGAAAGTTCCACTCTGACATTTAAAAGAGAATAGACTCTTGATGATGGATAAAGGACAAAATGAATTAATAATGGTGGCAAGTTTATCATGATATGTTAAAAATCTTGTCTTATTTTAGCAGAGTAATCAACACTTGGAAGGAAGGTCTATGTCATGCATTCAAATGCACCGCTTTTAACATATCTGAACAAACTTCAAAGTACTGCCTTGTGGTCTTATAGGTAGAAAGATAATCTCCAGAATACAAAGTGGTTTGTAAAACAACAGTCAAACAGATTCCGTGGTGGAATACAGTTCTAACAAGTTCTTATTTAGTCTGCTGCTCCTAGAAATGATTTCAAAGCCGTATTATGATAAGTATTGTTTGCAAGTGAAGTAAACAACCTTGATTATACCTTGGGAATAGCTGTGTTTGATTTCAGAGTCTGCTATCTGAGGTAGTTGAATTAATAGTTAGTTTGTTTAATCCCTTTTGCTATTAATATTTTGAAGACTGGGTTAAGTGTAAGCTCAGAAATTAAGAAGCCTCTCTAATCTTTCTAATATTTTGATACTTCAATATTTATTGAGAGACACATGAGAAGCATAATACAGTATGTTTTTAAAAAGTAGATATAGTTTATTTATAGTCACGTTGTAAAAAGAGAAATGGAGGTGCATCTTGTGATATTTTACATCTTGATTCTACAAGCAAGTAGTGTCAGTTAGTCATGTCAAAAAATTTCCAAGCCATAGCTGATTGCTGTATATCATGCTGAATAGATGCCCACAGCAGGTTTGAAGCCAAAGACACTGTCCACTGTGTGCTTGTGGGAAAAAAGACACCACAAAACGTGAATGACCAAGTGCTATTATATCAGAATCTTCATGTCAGGGCAAAAAGACTTCTAAATGTTTTTTAAGTAAAATCACCTGAACAATGAACAGTAGAAATGCTTGTAATAGAGAAGAAAAATAGATAATGGCAATACATTAATTAATTTTTTACTAGACTTTAATTTGCCAAATTGTATGCTTCGTTATCTTCTACATTCTTCTTCTACAAAGAATGTGAATAGACTTTAGTAAAGACATCCTCAGTTTTATAATTCTGTATATATATCTTATATTTGTTTATTAAATAAATCCAGTAAAAAAGTATTACTTCTGGTACCTGCTATTCAAAAACTTGGCTGAAACTAGTTGTAAAAATTAGCAAGACGTTTATAATTTTTTTCAAGGCCCCTGGATTTTTTCTGTAACTTCATTGCTGTTGAGAAGGTGTGGAAAAGGGTCAGTAACCCCATATTCTTCATATAATCAGGAATGATCAGGAAATGTAGAACTAAATATAGAGAAAAGGGAAAGTTACTGAATATATTTGCATATGCAAATTAGCTTAATTGATACTGCTTGCCTCTACAGGGATTTTTCATTACAAACTGGAGTGCTACATTGTTCAGCTCATATTGAGTAATTTAGTAACTAATGAGACCAGTTTGCACTAATTTGCATATGATAAATGAGCTTAATTGCAGTAAATAACTTGGAGGCATAATTACTTAATTTTCCTGTGTTGCATGGCTTTTAAGTTCACGTATGAACAACTCAAGATAATTTTGCATATTTAAATTAGTTGCTTTTAAAATTCTTGAACAAAAAAGAACACACCTTACAATTTGAACTGTAAACCAATTAAAAGTAAAATTTACAGTATTTTCAAATAAAATTTAATATTTTAAAAAATATATATTTCTTCCTTTAAAAATACTAATGCCTTCTTAAAGAATAAATATTTGGAATTGAACACAATGGAATAGTTTTAAAGTCAGAACAGCATAGAAAGATGGTATTAGTAATAATAATAGAACTGTGTATCTGAACTGTAGTGAGCGGTAACATTTTGTATTCCTGCATACAAAAGTGATAACTTTCATAATTGCATTCTTTGCTTCAGCAGTGCCTATTCAACTGTTGAGAAACTGTAACACTTTCATATAGCATTATATTACTGTACATCATAACTTAGACACTAGTTGTCTTAAATGGTCTATACTGTCCTACCTCTACCTAGTTCTGTGTGAAGAAGTCCTTAAATCAGAGAGATACTGAAGCGTCAGTGCAACAAAGATGTCTCTTTTTTTCTCTTTCTTTTTTCCTTTTTTTTTGGGGGGGGGGGTGTACTTGGTCAATGGTGAAAGATCTCATTTCATTTCTGCTATGTCCCTAAAGTTACTGCCCATTAGATACTTTCGATAGAATTGATAGAATTGAACTACTGAACTAGACAGGAAAAAATCTCAAATGCCCAACTACCAATCTTATGAACAATTCAGTCCCATAGCAAAATCTGTTGTGCATCTATGATTATCTATGATTTACAAGTGGATGGCAATCACTGAATTCTCCATCTATGCCATAAAGGGGCCCACCTACCTTCCTAGAAGCTTTTTCTAAGCCTTGTTGAACGATATCTTGGAAATTTTATGCGACTTGCATTTCCCTTTCACTTTATATTGTACCTTTTTCTGCCATTAAGGAAGTATTACGATATCTTGGAAATTTATGACACTTGCATTCCCCTTTCACTTTATATTGTACCTTTCATTAAAGAAGTATTTTGTGATGAGCAAAGGTCTTAGTAATTGCAGTATCAGATGCAATGAGGGGAAAAAAAAAAGATCAGGTTCCTATTAAGATCAAAGGAAAGACAGCCTCAGCACAAACATTCTGACTCTATAGGCTGTATTCTTCATCATCACTGAGTCAAGAGCCACAAGATATGAACCACTTAGCTTGGTTGGAGTGATTCACAATTCAGAGAGGATACCTGTAGTGGATGTGTCCAAGATGACCCAGCAAAGTCATCTGTAGTACGTACAAGGCCTGTAAGCCCTTGTTTTACTTCCTAGCAGCCTCTGTATGCACAGACTTGATCATGTAATTTAACCCTAGAATGGGAGCAGAATTTGAACTACTTGGAAGCTACATATGGCTCAACTGCTGCAATTTGGCCTCTCTCCATGCAGTGGTCCCAGGCTTTCTGTGAATGAAAGGCAATCTGATATTTTGTAAACATACTTCACATCCTTTTCACTCCACTGGAAGCCTCATCTTGTGGTTGGAACTTCATGGAGATGTAATCGTGTCTTTACCTCCACCCTATAGAGGAATAACATCCATTGACGTTATTTCAGCTTTTCTGTATTTAAAGTCAACAGACAAACAAACCACCCACAGACTATGAACATAAGAAGCCTGATGAATTGCTAGCATTGTGAACAATTGAAAGATGTCCCTCATTCTGATAGCTTTATATATTTTTTTTTAAATTACTTTTATTAATGCATCCAGCACTGTAACAGTAAAAGTAACGTGAAATGATACAAATATAGCCTGTATGTCAACATAGTATACTACTGTTCTTCAGAGTGGGTCCCTTATTAATTGTGAGGTAAATGTGCAGGATGAATGCAGCATCTCTGGTTTTTGGTGAATCATTCCAGGTGATGACACTACCATATAGAGTAGCTTAGACTATTTCTCGGTCACTGGGTTATTTTCTGGAGCATGTCAGATAAGCTTAAGTTTCCTCAGAGAAAAGGAAAATTAATAACAGTCTCTTCACTCCAAGTGAGCACTCTGTTAGTCTTCTGTTTGCAGATAGCTACTACCCCATCCACCTGCACTCCTAAACTAAAAGAAAGCTGTGTCTATAATTGTGTTTTAGAGACTGATCCATCCCACTGCCTGAGCTGTACAATAGCTGCAAATAACAGATTGCATCATAGATGTCATACTCTCAGAAGTACTCGTGGTCACATGAATGGTCAACTGAATCCTAACAAATATTGTTAATATCTCAACAGTTACAAAACAAAAGGTTTTTTTCCCATAGTCAACCAGAAAAATAAGTTGTTATTGGGAAAATGTTTCCACATTCTCCTCAAGTTAATGCAGTTTTATCATCCAGTTTATAAAGTTATCAAATACAGAAGGTGTAGAAACAAATACCTAATTTGAAGGAAACTTTCATATCAGAGTTTTTTTCTTTGTTGTCCAAATCAGTCTTGTCCTTCTTTTCTGTTATTATTTGTGCAGCAGTGTTCACACTCCTTATAGGACAATGGTATTCTATCAAGCTTGGCATAGACAAAAACTGGAAAGAATTCACTGTACAATTTTACTGCAATATTTAGTCATGTTTGGAACATGTTGCTATTTCCTTATAATAACTATTTTAGAATATAACAAGACAATGACACTCTTCATTTTTTCTAAAAACATCTTGCTGGAGAGCATGCGAGCAAAGTTTTCCATACATTGTAAATGTGCATGTTTAGCATACATACAGTTTAGATTGTGCAAAACCTGTGAATCTTTTTTATTAAGGCAAAATAGAGATTAGTGAACAGAGCAAGATATTTACATCTTTGCAGTAATGAATGATTGTATGTATGAATGTACAAGAGTTGCACACAATTAATAGTGTCATGGAGAAACAGAATTTTCTCCTGTAGTGGAAGCAAGTACTAATACTTTGGCCTGTAAGCACACTGTTAGGAATTAAAATTGACCAAACAGTATGGATAATCATAATTGAACAAGGGATAATCATAATTGAACAAGAAATTACATAGTTCTAAAATTGGTCTGCCCTCACAAATGTTTGAGTATTGTAAAAATTTGGAGGGTTTTAATTAGATATAAGCAGTAGAAAACAAGTACAAGTTGACGTTAAGTTTAGAGGTAGTTCTGTGGCTGGCTAGGTTATAGATGAGCGGAAATCTCATGTCTTCCAGTGTTTGAATTATTATAGGGACCCCATCTGACAAGAAAATGAAAAAAGTGGGAAAATAGACAGGAAAGTGTTGGAGTGCTATAAAATATTAGGGAGAAGATTTATCTTCTCATTTGCTATTTTCAGTTGCTCTGAGTATTACATAATGAGGTTATCTCTGTATAACACTAGTCAACACAGAAACAGTGACATGAGACTAAAGGTGAGGGAGCAGCAGATGGTAGCGCTGATGGAGGATTTTTCCAGGCTGTAAAAGGTGTTAGCAGAAAAGACTTCTACTGGCTTGGAGATTTGTGAAGGGCAGTTGCTAATGATGATGTCAGTGATACACTTTGTGAGGATGAAGGAGACCGTTCAGCTTCTTGCAGTCTGCATTGGGTTAAAGGGGTAGACTACCAACTGACCTCTGTTAGTATGTGTCAAAGGCAGGCAAAAAGAGGAAAATCTGAAAAAGCCAACAAAACTTAGGATGTGTTGGAGAGCATAGTTCTGTGCTGTCTGAAAGTAAAGATTTTTGGGATGAAGTAGAGGTTAAGTTATACATCAGTAGCCAAAAATAAAGTGGAAGTTAAGAGATGAATTAAGAGGAGATAGTTGTTACTGATCAAACCATGCAGGAAAATGATCCTAAACTTTCTCTTGGCAGTGAGGAGCTGTGTGTAATGCATCGAGACAAAATGAGGACACAGCAAGTCAGAACTGAAGGTTTGGAGATCATATAAACCTCTCTGAGGGAATGATTTCTATAAGGCACACATGTAGTCTATTTTGTATACTTAAATTTTTAATCTGAACCTCATAATTGTCATGTACAGCCTATGTTTATCAGTTTTCTTTCTGAGATTAAGTGGCATCCAGAGCATTCAGGTACAAAACCAAAGGGGGCACCAATTGTTCTCAACGAAGTGCGGTCCAGAAATTGAACACAGTAAGGGAGAAAAATAGACACTTACTTAATCTACATCTCTATCTAAAATCAAAAGAATTCTGTATGCAATCATGTTTTATCTAGAAAAGCTGACAATTGTATAAAGTTCAAATTAGTCATTCAGAAGCAGTGAGATAACAGTAATAAATTGGATGCTGTAGTGCCTTCGTATAAACTGAACAAAAATGATGGATTTATGAAGTAAGAGATGGTAGTATATACACAGAGGGAAGTACAACCTTCTAAAAAAATGCAATTTCTGCATGGACAGGACCAAAGAAAATAATCTGGATTATTTTAAGTACATTAAATTAGGAACAAAATCTTAGAACAAATTGAAGAAGGCAGGAGAATGTCAGGATACTAAGTGTTATGTTGAGGAAAAGATAGAAAGACACACAGTCTACTTGGAAACAGTAATTTGGGGTGACATGAAATGTCCAGTTATTAACTGCTGAAACACCTCACCCAAACACAGTTTAAAGGCAGGAAAATAGTGTAAATCCTGATATGCTGTGAAAAGAACCATAGGACTCTGGTAAGAAAAGATTAGTATCTTGCTTTGCAGTGTGCCTTTCCAAGGATAAGGCATCTCCAGTAGCAGTCTCTTCTTTATGATTTAAGGATAGATGCTATTTCATCTTTCTGCAGCTAAATATATAATCTACATAGGAATCTGTTCAGGTTTGATCACCAGTCTCTCCTCAAGCACTTTGTAGATTGATAGTCTTTTCAGATCATCCTCTTGTAATAAAAGGGTAAACTCTTATACCTGATTTTAATTTATTTAGAACTTTAGAAATCTAATCATGCATTTTATACTAGTGTAAGTGATTCAGAGTAATGATATGTATTTGAAGCTGAAAGGAGGCAGAAAAAACGCTCTAATAGAAATTTTAATGTTGTGGGCCTCTATTCACTGTTGGATGCTCTTCTGCACTTCAGACATGCAAATGCCACTGAATGCTATGACATGGCTCTGGTTTTACACCAGTTTAAATTATAACACAGGATATATTGCACGTTTCTAAAAAGGGCTAGGATCAAAGGCTAGATTTGAATCTGAAAAGCTTAGAGTTCCACAGACAACACTGTTACAAGAGACATCTCAGGTCCATTAGTTGGAACACATAGCAAAAGGATTTCCTGGGTTCAGGAGACTCAAAAGGTGCTAATTTTTATGCTCTAGTTTGTCCCAGTCACAATAAATGTGTAATATTGACTCCATAAGGGCAGGGCTTTCAATCTGGAGTTACGGCAAAGGTACAGCATCCTAGCAGTTGCTGCCCAAGGGGTTATATGCTGAAAGGAGACTGGAGGAGAGGTGGGAAATAGCAAATTGTTTTGCAATCGGAGCTTGAAGCAGTACACTTAAACCTGCATTTTATATGGCAACTATATATAAAAGCATGCAGTTTCATTTAATAAAGAAATATTTGATCTGAGCAGGACACAGCATACCGTAGTATGTCATTTAATTCCTGAGAAAGTATTTGAAGAAAATGACATATCTCAGCACTGTTTGTTGACCGTTTTGTTGTCACCTGCTGAGTGTTGTCATTTCCATAGCCAGTGGGCTGTATTGAATCAGAGGGAATAGGTCATTAAAAGAAATGGAGGACTTTCTGCAGCCTGTAGATGCTGAAGGAGGAAATTTTCTTCAGATACATCAACAAAACTCTATTTAATGGAGTCTATATTCAGCTATGATTTGGGGTTTAGCCCTGTTTTGCTCTGAAGTAAGGTGGCTTGAAAAGTATAGACAGCATAAACTAATGTGTGGGTTCACCAGAAAGAATTATACCTTCTATGGTGTTTGTAAAGATATAGGTGAGGACAATAAGTGTCCTGGTTTCAGAATGCCTTGTTTCTTTTTTTTTTTTTTTCAATCACAGCATTCATCAAGAAAGGAAAAGGCTGTTGATTTTATATAAATAAATAAAAATGGGGGAAAGTATATTTCATGGGCATGCTGTGCAAGTTAACAGTGATATTTTTCTTCACTTTCTTGAAAACATTGATGACAGTTTCAAAGATGACTATATACCTCATTTCAGGTCTTAGGAAGGCAAAAAGCACTAGAAATAGTCTTTAAACATTCTTTGTACTCCTCTGCAATAGAAGTGAAGGGCAGCACTATGTGCCTTCTTTTTCCATGGGAGCTGGCAAAGGGTAATACTGGAGTCTGCATACAGAGAACCCTTAAATGGAGCATGGACAGTTGAGATTCATGTGAATACTATTGTTTAAGGCTGCTTTTCGCTCTAAGTTATTTCATCATATCAGCTATCTGCTAGTCACTTTTTCATACTTTTTCTTTTTTTTTTTTTTTCAACTGTAATGTCTAAATAAATATAAAAATTAAATATTGACATGGAAGCTGTGTGTTCAACCTTCCCCACTGCTATAGAAGCTGGACCCCAGATGCAGTTCTGTATCCCCTGGATTTTACTTGGAAAGTGCAAGCACCTTTACGCAGACTTTAAATCACATAACATTTAAGGGAATACAAATATTGTTGAAATAAATGAGTCATACTTGTAGAGCATACTCTCTGTTCTGAAGTGTATTGTCTCAAAAGTTGATTAAAAGTGGTTGTTTCCATTAGCTGCTGCTAAAATGTCACTGTATTGGAATTTCTACCTGTACAGAAAACAAAAAAGGCACTATGGAAACAAATTATAACATTTGCAGAAGTGAGGTAATCATGTGTAATTACTTTGTACCACATTTTCTTTGAGGGACATTTAATAAGGTCATGTAAGATGCAGATCAATGCTGAATTCTGTTCATTAATTATGCACAGCACTTAGCCAATGAATTGTTTTCTTCTTTCATATTTTTTCCATTTTAAGGAGAATACTATTTAGATGTACCATTTTACATTACTGCAGGACTATACCTCTTTCATAATGTCTGACTGAATTCAGGCTTGATTTAATGAATTGTAAATTCTTTCCTACATATTACAGGTAGTGATTTAAAACGTGTATCATTGGCTTGCTTTGCACTTAGTATTTGTTATTCTCTTCTTACCTTCAATTGTATCTTCTGCTCAACATAAAGTTTTTAATCTTTATGACTTCATTCATGGTTTTTCTAGCACAGAGGTCATGGATTATCTGCCTTTAATGCACACTTTAAGGAGAAAAAGCTTCTATGATGGGTGTGTGTCTGTGTCTAGAGCTCAGAAGTCCTCTTCACGTTTCAAGAGAGGCCTACAGCAGAGAACAGGAATTGCTTCTCCCAGTCACCATTGCAGAGGACACCTTCTTTGCTATAGCAGCTGTCTCCTAGCCCATTGATAAAACGACTTTATTGTTTGCTTTCAAAAAAATAACATTAGGTGAAAGTCTTTTTTTTTTTTTTCCTTTATTTTTTTACTCTCCTCTTACTGTATATAGTTTAGGAAGCGGGAAGAAGGAGATGCTAATAGCATGGGACTGGTCAGCATTCTTCAGGCTATCAGCAAATGATTTGTAGTCCATCGTATGAAAAACAGTGTTAGTTTTATTGAAAATGAATGAAACAAAGCCAGAGTTTGAGTGGAGGCCTAATATGTAAGAGATCTGTAGAGACTCTGATTTCCTCAGTACAGTCTCAAAGGAGGTCACTTGTAGGTGAGATTTAAATTGAACAACTGCACACAGTGTTTCAGTATTCAAAGCAACCAAAATTTTACACAAAAATGTATTTCTATTGTGATTTAGAATTTCCAGATTTATTTATACAAAATATTCTGTCAGCAGAAAATTCTGGAAATAAAAAGCCCTCTGCTAACTCTGAGAACAAAAAGGTTGGGACTTTAAATGATCTCATTGAAAGACTGTCCTGCTAAGCTTGGTGTGCCTCTTTTGGGGTTTGGGTGGCTGTTTTTGTTTTTTTTGGTTTGGTTTGGTTGTTGGTTTGGGTTTTTTTAATTTTTACCTTTACATGTCTGAAACAGTAATGATCAAGATAGGGTTTTTCATCCTTTACAGATTATATAGTCAAGCAACATCAAAGGGAGAATATGATCCTCCCTTTGAAGAAAAATGGCTAGATATTATTCTAAACATAAACAATAGTTATCAAAATGTATATTAGAAGGTAGGAAACAATTCAAATTTTCAGGGATACAATGTTGTATTGGTCTATCAAAACAAGAAAAAATACTTAGTTTTGTTTATTATAAACCCAAGCTTATTGTCCTGAAAATGAAAGTAATTTTCCATGTTCTTATGTGTCTAATTTCTTGCAAGTAACCATTTGTATATGTTGCAGTTGGCACACAAAAACAGATATTTTCAATTGAACACTTAGTTGTAGTCTCCTAAAGCTATGCCTGTGAATGATCAAACCTGTAGCAGGCCAGCAGAAGGTACTGCTCCTTCCTGTAGAAGGGCCTGCTCTTGTCACTGGCGTTGGCATTGAGGGCATTGTAGGGGTTTTTATTTGTGTTTACTTAGGCCCCCGCACATTTGCATTTTAGGATGCAGTAGTCCACATTAGGTTGGGCACATGCTGTGGGAGAGGAAGGGGATTGCTTCATGTCTAGTCCTTGCACATTTAGGCTACTAACCTTTTACTGTCCCCCACGTTTCCAGTGTTTGCCAACGGCTAATTAGCAGCATTTGGCATTCATTCTACAAAAGTTTCCCCAACTCCCAAACAGATTATTCCTGATGAGGGTATAAATTGTTGACTGTAGCTGCTATTGCTGAATTTAGGACCATGTATACCCTTAAGCCTTGCTCTAGAATGACATTCAGTGACCTCCCTCATGGAGAGGCTGTGATTTTGGGACACTCTGCATGTAAATGGAAAGTGCCCTTTCCCATTTCTTACCTGAGGAAATGGTTAACATTTCTTAATTTATGGGTATCATCAAGCTTTGCTCCCCAGTATTAAGGTATTGTTGCATTCTCAAGTCAGAGGGTAAAACCTCGTAGTTTTTCAAAGCAACTAAGGAAGAACAGTTGCAACAGCAGAGCACAGCATTTTAGTTAAAAAGCATTTTATTTTCTTTAGTGTTAAGAATGTGCCTGTCAAGGGTGACACATGCAAATTTCTAAGTAGGTGTCAATGATATATTGGCAATTTTTACATAGATTTTTTTTTTTTACCATATAAAGCATTTTAGTGTTGTGTGTTTTCCTCTTTATAAAAACGTCTTTGTAGTGTAATCCAAATCTTACACTTGCAATTCCTGGAAGTATACCTAGCAGTAAAAAATTGTTTAGGATTAAAAAGTAATGGATGGTATCAGCAGAGCTCCCCAGATACTAGACAGGGAGTGAACATTTACACATTTTACAGATTCACTGCACTTGCAGGATTTCATCATCTGTGCCTAAATCACCAGGAAGAGTAGAAATACTGGAATTAGATGTGTAGTGGCATATGAAAGCATTAAAAGGATGCATGCTATGCTTATATAGGACTCCTTACTAGAGAGGAACCACTCACTAATCAAGAAACATGACTACAGGGCAGCAGCAGGCTGACCCACAGCAGACAGACAATCGGGTTTATCAGCAAAGCCAGCAGTAGAGCCAGAAAAGAAAAGCTGACATCCAGATGCCGGTGATACAGGCATCCTACCCAGACTTGGGCATATGGGTCCTGCATCTGTCAGTGTTACACCAGCAGTTGGCTCCCAACCTTGAGCAGATTCTGTATTCCCAATGAGTTAGAGATCCCAGCCAGCAGAGTCACTGAATGGATAAGCCAAGTCTTCTGAAGCAGTGCTGTTATGTTTGAAAGGCCAATTTAGGTCGAAAGATGTCCTGTGAGATTTTATGAGGGCTCTTCCCATTCATGGCAAGATTGTGATGCATAAGGTTTTTTCTGCTTATGCAGGCACATAAAAAGCAGCGACACAGTGAGGAAATGACAGCATCTTTTAAATGGCAAAGGAAAAAGAATCCATCTGAAAGGACTGGAACCTACAAGTGTTTTTTCTCATGTGGAAAAGAAACTTCATTAATATTTACTTGTTCATTCTCCCAGGGAATCGGTGTGGGTTCCAAAGTCAGCCTTGATCTCCAGAAACCCTGAAATAACTTCTCTTTAATAAAGAAGTTCTCTTCCTATACTGTCCCAGTTTCAAAACCCCGTGAAGACCAAATCCATTCATGCCACACAGAGTGATCTCAAAGAGTGAGAAAATCCTGTGACAGACATGAGGGCTTCTGCTTCCCGTTTCCCCCAGTATTTTGTCCTTCAGCAAAGTTCTTTACCCAATACTACTTTTCACTTGCATAAGCTAATGGGAGGGCTGTCTTTCAAAAAGTTTGAAATAGAAGTACTCATTTAAAAATGACCACTTGACACCAAGAAGCGTCAAGGACACTAAGGACTGAGAAACTCAGCACACTGGCCTCCTTTACAGGATGAAGGTGTAAAAGAACTTGGAAAGGAAGCTTAAACCATCTTTAATGCCTGTAATCTCCTTCAGAGGTAGCTGTATACATCACTGGAGCATTTACTTCTAGCCTGACTTAGATCCTTAAACTAAATTCACTGTAAGCATTAAGTGGTCAAAATGCCAGAGCTGAATTTACCCTTGAATGGATTAGATAGATATTTCTTCACAGAGAGAGGGAGGAGTGGACTGCAAACATGAACACATGCTACTTTTATCAGCTCTCCTCCACAGGTTTGCTTGTATGTTTTTATTTTGAAAACTTCTGGTCAATTCTTTCTAATATAGAATTCATATGGTATATAGGGATTATTGATTGCTCATCTTGTAAGTCTGGAGGGCTGTAGAAGTCTCCTCTGTTCTAAAAGAGAGTGGTACTGGAAGGATTACTGACAGTATAACATCTACTTCATAGGTCTTTAAATAAAAAAATGGCAATCCTTTAAAATAAGTAGCCAATAATTATTAATTCATTTAGCTAGTACTATAAAAATTTTAGTCATTTGGAACAAAAATGGCTTAACATGCTTCTACCTTGGGGATTTCATTGTATTTTAGCAATTATGTACTTTTATTTTAAAGTGTTGTTAATAAAAACAACAATAATACTTCTCTTAAAGGTGTGATTTTATGAAGTGTGTTTTTTATTTTAACTAGTGTTTATATTGATTGGCAGAAGGGAGTTTTTGGTTTTGTTTTAAAAGGTAAATGTTTCAAAATAAAAAAAAAAGCCCAGGAATATAAGAGGAAGAGAAGGCACAATGCCCATCTTTTACTATTTTAACCCACTAAGAGAAAGGTAAGTTTTGTCTTTACTAACTTCTTTTGAGATGAAAAGGGACATAAAATTAAAAAGAGAAACAAAAATGTGCTCTGCTCAGTTTGCTTTTTCTGTACAATAAGAGTTCCTTTGTATTTCATGTAATTTTTTATTAATACAAGTAGTACTTTGAATATTAGTTATTTGATTGTCCTGCTGCGATTTGTGACATACAATTTTAGAGATGTCACAGGTGTCTGTCACCATTATCTTATTTCTTATAAAGCAATTTATGCATTATATAAGGAATAAGCACTTCATAGTAGACAAAAGGAAAATAAATCTGTGAAGGTAATTCCCCAGAAAATCTGTTGTTGTAAAGTATTGAAACCTTTAAAAAATGTTCTGCATTATTATTTTGCTAGTTGTGCTGTTTCATTAAACTGTATTCTTTGCTGATTTTTCTTACTACAGACAAATTGTATCTCTTCTGGCAGAAACACTTCATTTAAACCAAACCACCTGGGTGATGTTTGGGGCATGCAGAAGGCTAACTTTAGAAACAGAAGGCATTTCACAACTATGAAATAAAGCTTTTGTTGTGGTTTACCCATTAGAGTAAGTTTTCCGTCTTTCATGATAATAGCAGAAGCATAGAAGTTAACCCTAATTGTCTAGAACTAGATTTTGTGAGTGTCCCATGCATACTAGCACATCAAAAGAGCTCAAACTAACATGAATTTTATGAGAGTATCTTAAGGGGAAGGGGAATATTTTTTCCTGATTAATGTAGCAGCCAGTGTATTGATAAATTACTATTTCCAGTAAAATTCTAAGTGATGTTACTTAGTGATTATTCAAGTACTCTGTGTTTTATTCATTTTAACTGGCGTATTCTATAGGCACCCCAAAGAAAGGCAGATGTGAATGCCTGTGTTTCACACTGTCCTGTCAGGCTGAAGGTTCTGATGTGAAACTTCTTGGTTGTCACTGTTCAAAACACGAATATTAACAGGAAAGCAGTAGTGAACAGCAATGCAGACTGTATTAATAGTACAGTAAAAGAACTGGTAGGAATACAGAGTTTTCTATTTGGCCATCCCGTTCAGAGCAAAAAAGATATGTCTGTGGAATTCCGCAGACATTGAACACGGCCACATAAAGATACAAGCTTTCCTTTATGACCAAAATTGTAGGTTTGTGATCCATTTGTGTGACCTCCTCAGCACAACTCATACTACAAAAGATCCTGAAGTGGAATAATAAGCAAGCCATGTGGCAATCTTCTGATTTTTCTCTCCTTTTCCCTAAATACTGTGTATTTTGAAATACTGCTGCAGAGCTAAACCTTTAGGTCACGTGATAAATTTCTAGCTAATCATCTGAAGTCAAATTCCTCCATGAACTTTGTTCTGCAGGAGCCACAGTGTGTAGGTAATGGTATTTGAAAAATTGAGTCCAAATAAAAGATGAGAACACCTGGCAAAATTAATGTAGTGTGGAAAACACTGAATACACAGATTTTCTACATATAGCTGCTGTTTTTACAATACAATACAAAGGCCAAAATCTTGTAGAGAACAGACTAGCAGAATGGAAGTCAGCTGAGAAACAAGCCCAGATACATTTCTCTTTGAAATAAAAAAAATTTAAAAACCACAACAACAATTTAATAGATTTTATTTCAGTTGTTCACATGAATATAACTGAATTTTTACTGTGAAAGTGAGAACAATTTTTCAGTTGCATAAGAGAGTAGAAAGGAGGAAATTCAGAGCATATTTTGAGCTAGACCTTTTTGGGATATGGAACTGACAGAATGTACGAAAATGTATTTCAATGTTTAGCTTAAATTCCAGAAGTGCTACATTCTTTTTTCAAAATGCCAATTTTCTCAAAATATATAAAAATGGAACTCCTCAACCCAAACTTTGTGTCTTACAAGCTTTATTTTGTCAGAAATGTACAAGCTGGCGGAGGTCCCAAGACCTTGTCACGCTGAAATTTATGACAGCGTCTAAGTGGAAGTTTACTTCTCTAACTTTTAATGCTTTGTTAAGAAGCAGGAAATTTCATCCACTGTGTGGACCTCCCAAATGCAAGTAATTCGGTCCTGTGGCTCCTCTCACTCTTTTTTTAAAACTGTTTAATCCACTGACTCCAGTGGATACTCCTGATTTATATCACTATTAATCAATCAGAGCTGAAGACTTTGCACTCCTGAGAGCACATACTGTCTGGCTGGCCAATCAGTTATGATAAACTTGTTTGGAATTGTGTTCTGTGCTTCAGTTCAACCCTACACTTAAGTTTATGCTTAACTTAAAAGGTGCTTAAATGATTCTTTTCATAGGTGCATGTAAGCAGAAACAAAAATGTTATGGTAAGAATGATTAAAGAAATAGTATCCAGGACTGAATGCTATGAGCTGCTGAGGGAAAATGACTGAATATATTCTGTTATTGCAAAGGCTTTTGCAGAAGAGTGTAACAGTTTTCATTATAGGTAGAAAGATTTCCTCCTTCAAATGAAGTACCTCTTTTAAGATGAAGATTATTAATAGTTCCCTGTCAATATAACAAAATCATTCATTAAGATTAGTTAGTTTATTTTGAGATAATTTTCTTGTTTTATTTGTGCAAGCACATATTACCCTGATTTCTGTATTCAGGGAGAGACTTATTTGCTCTTCAACTCTTTTTCCTTTGCAGCTTTTGTTGATGTTGTATTTTGACTTCTGGTCATGTGATCATCTTATCTTATGCAACCATTGAACCATTTGAGATAGGACATTTGCTAATTACACCAGCTAAACACTTCTAGACTGATTTGAACTTGAAAAATACCTGCCTGTTGTCATCAGCAGGTATTTTTTTTTGTTATTGATAAAGAAGCAATATCAGTACCTAATGAGTTTGTCACACAACTTTCTGATACCATTCTCCTTGTATTGCTTTCTTCAGATAGCTTTGCAAATCTAGACGCTATCTTCAGCAAAGAAAATTTCCTTGACAGTGGAATTATTTTGGGGTGATTGGTTTTTTTTCTTATTGATTTAATCATTTTTCCTGACTTCTGTGATTTGAAACCCAGAATATTTCAACCTAGGGCACTAGAATAATGGTACCATTGAAAAAGATGTTTTAAATGTTTAAGTTTTTTTACTGTCTGTCGTGGTTTAACCCCAGCCAGCAGCTAAGCACCACCCAGCTGCTCGCTCACTCCCCCACAGCAGGATGAGAGAATCAGAAGGGTAAAAGTGAGAAAACTTGTGGGTTGAGATAAAGACAGTTTAATAAGTAAAGCAAAAGCCACGCATGCAAGCAAAGCAAAACAAGGAATTCATTCACCACTTCCCATTGGCAGGCGGGTGTTCAGCCGTCTCCAGGAAAGCAGGGCTTCATCACGCATAACGGTTACTTGGGAAGGCAAATACCATCACTCTGAACATCCCCCTCTTTCTTCTTCTTCCCCCACAAGTGGTGTTCCCCAGGGCTTGGTGTTGGGCCCCATTCTGTTTAATATCTTTACCAATGATTTGGATGAGGGGATTGAGTGCACCCTCAGCAAGTTTGGAGATGACACCAAGTTGGGAGGCAGGGTCGATATGCTTGAGGGTAGGAAGGCTCTACAGAGAGATCTGGACAGGCTGGATCAATGGGCTGAGGCCAATCGTATGAAGTTCAACAAGGCCAAGTGCCGGGTCCTGCACTTGGGTCACAGCAACCCCATGCAGCGCTACAGGCTTGGGGAAGAGTGGCTGGAAAGCTGCCCGGCAGAGAAAGACCTGGGGGTGCTGGTTGACAGCCGGCTGAGTATGAGCCAGCAGTGTGCCCAGGTGGCCAAGAAGGCCAACGGCATCCTGGACTGTATCAGAAATAGTGTGGCCAGCAGGAGCAGGGAGGTGATTGTTCCCCTTTATTCGGCACTGGTGAAGCCGCATCTTGAGTACTGTGTTGAGTTTTGGGCCCCTCACTACAGGAAAGACATTGAGGTGCTGGAGCACATCCAGAGAAGGGCAACGAAGCTGGCGGAGGGTTTAAAGAACAGGTTCTATGAGGAGCGGCTGAGGGAACTGGGGTTGTTTAGTCTGGAGAAAAGGAGACTGAGGGGAGACCTTATTGGTCTCTACAACTACCTGAAAGGAGGTTGTAGTGAGGTGAGTGTCAGCCTCTTTTCCCAAGTAACAAGTGATAGGACAAGAGGAAGCGGCCTCAAGTTGCACCAGGGGAGGTTTAGGTTGGATATTAGAAAAAATTTCTTTACTGAGAGGGTTGTCAGGCATTGGAACAGGCTCCCCAGGGAAGCAGTTGAGTCACCATCCCTGGAGGTATTCAAAAAGCATGTAGACGAGGCACTCCAGAACATGGTTTAGTGGGCATGGATGGTGGTTGGACTCAATGATCTTGAAGGTCTTTTCCAACCTAAATGATTCTATGCTGAGCATGACTTCATATGGTCTGGAATATCCCTTTGGTCAGCTGGGGTCAGCTGTCCCAGCTGTGTCCCCTCCCAACTTCTTGTGCACCCCCAGCCTACTTGCTGGTGGGGTGGGGTGAGGAGCAGAAAATGCCTTGACTCTGTGTAAGCACTGTTCAGCAATAATGAAAACATCCCCCTATTATCAACACTGTTTCCAGCACAAATCCAAAACATAGCCCTGTGCTAGCTACTATGAAGAAAATTAACTCTATCCCAGCCAAAATCACCACACTGTCTTTCTCAGAGAACCTTAGCTGGTCACATATTTCTTAGGTCACCAACCTATAAAAAGCCTGAAATATATTTTTAAGTCAGTAGTCACTTGCTTTAAAGTAATTTCCTGGAATGTAGTCTTACCTTTTAGAAGATAACTATGAAAAGAATGAAATCCAAAGTGTCCTGTAATGTAGAATTTCCCCAGGAACTCATTCAACTATTGAAAATATCATGACTGCTAGTATCAGGGGGAGAAGGATCATAATGTATTCATTGAGAACAATTGTGTCTATATTGCCTAGACTGTCAGGTCAAGATCTCTTATGAGAACTTTACATTAATACTTGTTTTCTTCCAGTGGAGCTTCAGGGTTAAGTTCTGAGACCAAACACCACCATACTTCAAAATCTTCTCTTAATCGAAAGTGATTTGTGTCCTATTAAAATTTTTCTAAACATAATTTCTGAAAGTATATTGGCAGCTTCCTCTCTGAGAAAGACACCTAGCTGAGACTCCCTATTTCTGTTGAAACTATGAAACTTCTATAGTTCCATCGGTTTGTTGCCATGGCGTTCTCCTTTGTGCCACTGCCTGCAACCAAACTATGATGCAATGATGGATTATTTTAATTCAGACTGTCCATGGTATAAATGATTGCTTTAGTAAAAGACGGAATATTATTAAACACAACTTAATACTTTAGAGAGCTGTTATCCACAAAGCATTTTAAATTATTTTTTATATATTTTAGGATTTTTAAAAACCAGTATGTTTTCCTAGGAGAAAGGAGATGTTTTTCTAACAACGCTGAGATATTTATCCATAGGACTTAATGTATTGTAAAAATATATTATGATACAATGAATATAAACTTGAAGCCTCTTTTACAATGCTAGTAGTACAAAAAGTAGTTCCTATGGGTAAAAAAAGGTACATCTGAATAAAGCATAGTATTAAATTTACAAAATAAATCAAATAAAAGATTGGCAAAAGCTTTCTGGTGATATGTGTAGACCAAAGTTCTTCATATTTGCAAAGAATCACCACTTGTTTTATAACAAGCAGTTACCAAATTACTGTGGGTACAATTTTAACAGGGGTTGCTAAAGTTGTCTTATATAGGAACGCCTGTAGTTAGAATAATTTCAACACAGTTATTGGTTGTATCTGCCTTCTCTAGAAACTCAGATCTTTCCATGACCCAGAAACATGAATGTAAGTCTGAACTACATGCATGTCTCTCCCATTGAAATATACAGCTACAGCCAAGTTATCTAGATCTGAGCTGGGAGATAATTAACCTCTTCCTTCAAACTAAAGAAAAATTTCTGTAATGTTGACCTGTATTTTTCATTTAGGTTGGCAGTGCCTTGACTCCAGTCAGATCTAGACTGACTTCTATTGACATAAATGCATTATATTCTATCAGTCATCCATTCATGGTGAATTTAGGGTATCACAGTCACCTTTGCAAGCTGATGAGAACAAATACTGACCAAGCATTCCTGAGGCTCAAAATCTGAACCTGTGGAACTTGAACTAAAAGGCTCGGTTCTATGAGCTGTAAAACATTACTGCAATCTTAATGTTTCTGTTGTCTGGTTATCAGCATGAGAAAGCAATCCATACTGTATTACCTACTCAGAAGAAATTCTGAGTGGGTTTTAGAAACAGTTCCACAATACTTTATGAAAATATGATCCCTTGCATTCATTACTAATTTTGTGTTTAAGGGGGAAAATTGCAGTAGAAAAATACAATCTGCAATGTCTGTTTAGTCTTCATGACCAAGCTTGGTGAGAATCGGTTGTACTCCTTGAGGATAATTAAAATGGGGGGGGCCTGAAGGGGAAGGAAAGAGCTTTCCACTAATTTTTTAGGCCAGGAGGTAGGTTACATGGGACTACTTAGACATCACTATTTTTTTTTCTGTGAACCGAGATCAAATATAATGACAGTCCTTATCTCTCTGGATCATGAACTTTTTCCATTTTTCTTTTTAAAACCTTGCTTGTTGGAATCCCATTGAGATCAGTCCAGTTTCCTTCTTTAACATCCATGAAAGATCATTAAGAGCTAATAAAGATTTGAAAAATGTGATTGAGCTAATATGAGGCCATCAGTGAACTAGTTTGGGCTCATTCAGACATGTGGATGTGAAGGACAGTCCCAGAAACACAGCTGGCAGTTAAAGATTTTGCAAACATAGATTGGCTTATTTTGTTTGACAGGAAAAACTACTGAGATTCTGAAGTACAAAACTGCTTTTTTGCTCCATACTGTTTGCCAGACCAGTTCCAGGGACATCATATGGGTGAGAAGTGTGAGACTTGTAGCGTTAGTGATGTGCTCTCAGGTGAAAGAAACTAGAATTATGTGCTGACAGCAGTCCGGTCTACATGTGGTAATGAGGGGAAATGTTTCTGCTCTTCTCTCTCTCTCTCAATAACTGTCCTCATGGGCTTTGCAAAAAAACCTCTTGCTCTTATTTTGTGTTGTACACCTACGTGGCTTTCATCTTCACAGTGCATCTGGTGTCAACCCCAATTCCTTTGCCCTTTACCCAGAGGAAATCCTTCTCCAGTATTTCCTAGTGGGAGAGAAGACATCTTAAGCTTTGCCCCACTGAATGGAGGCAGTCTGCACATTTCACGTATCATCTTTCTATACCTTTTTTTTTTTTTTTTGCCTCGGAGAGGTCTCATGTTAGTTTATTAGAACCTGGGAAAGAGATTCTTACTAGTTTTGCCATGTGGGGCTTGAGCAGAAAAGATAATTTTCTGCTTTTTTTGATTAATGAAACGAATACTGTCATTAACATTTAGGCCAGTTAGTTGCCTATGATTATAGTTAATGAGATGTAGGCATGATAGTGTAAATGGAGCAACAGACTTATGGTGATTTATGTCACCTGTGATTCTGGCCTTTAAACTGTTTGTGACTTTTGTTAACCTGTTGGGGACATCGGGATGAGAAAGTAGAGTACATTCCAAAAGACTGTATTCTGCACACCATATTCTTCATAACAGTATTAGATGCATACTTTTCAATCTGAGTTTACAGATGTTTATTTATATAGCAGACTCAAATGGAGTTAATTTTGGGGATTGCAGTTGAATTATTGTGAGTTAGACTCATACATGGCAAAAGAAGGGACCCTTGCCTGTGCAGTAACGTTGGTGGAGCCCTGAGGCTGTTGGCTCAGGTCATGATGTATTGTACTGCTAGTGTTTCAGCTCTCTCAGGGGATTGCTGGTCCTACTATAAGGTCAGGAGTTAACTACTTGTATTTTAGCAGTGTACTGATATCAATACGGCTCCTATGGAAACCTTACTTGACGTCATTTTCGGATCTTTACTACTGTAGCCAAGCTTTAGTAAAAGTCAATAAGAACATTAGATTGTTGTCTGTATTATTACTTGCCGCTTCCTGCCAGCAATCTACCAATTCATTAGCAGAGAGTTTTGGAAATCTCACTTGATTATTTATGCAGTCAATAGCAAGGCTTGTCTGCATTCATAATTGTTTGATTTTATGGCCTCTTCTTTAAACAAACATTGTCTATGGTAATGTGATGCCCTGATGGATGGGAAAGGTTTTGTCTGTGAATATCATTTAGATAATTAAAAATGACAGATGAAATCGCCTGCTGTCTTGACCTGTACTTTGTTCCCTCAGTGATGCTGAAGAGATGCTGATTGCTGTCAATCAAAACCCATTGGAGGTTTGTAAATTCTGGCTGCTGTGAACTCTGACCTCCAGTGTTGATCTGAAATAGATAATAACCTTGAAATTCTATTAGAATTTAAAAACTGTTTCACCAAAGGGGCATACTATATATTTTTTTTCTCTAGATCATGACTACTGAATGTCATTGTTTACTCCACACAATCTAGGAAACAAAAGTAAGTGTATTGTGTTTAACAAAACTTAATAGTACAAATCAGAACTAAAATCTTATAAAATAAAATCACCTTTCCCTGTTGTTTCTGTTTCAAGGCTGCAAATCTTTTTTAGAAAAAATTCCATTTCATACTGCGTAATGGTGTCCAAATAATGTTTTGATTCTGTTTATTGATTCTAAAGCTTATGGTGTTGTCCTGACTTAATGACGTATTCTGGCTATCCATCTATCTCATTTTCTCATTTCCTCTATGATTAGTCTTTGAGATGCCTTTTTTTTGAACAATAGTTCTTTTCTTAAGAACCAGTGGGAAAAACACCAGCTAGAATATTTAAGATGCGGAAAGCCCAGGCAGAAATGCACAAAGTTCTGAACCAACAGCCGCCTTGAAACCTGGGTCAAGAGATCAGGTGCATAAAGGGCAGTCATCATGAGATTTTTTTTTTTCATTACCTAGAAACTTCTGGGATAATAACAAGTGGTATTTTTTTGTTTTGAGATTTGGGGTTAGATTTTTTTGTTTGTTTTGATGTAACAAGGGGTTAAAAGTGTTTTGAGATTATATTTTGGTATAATCAGTGTTTTATTTTTAATTTTAAAATTACTGGGAATAGTAATTGCTAAACTTTGGGAAATTAAACACTCAGGTTTTACATGTTTGTCTTAATAAGAAACACCAAATAAACATAGAATAAGTGCTTTAGGATTTAGTAATTTTTATTTTACAAGAAGAAATGATAATTAGGAGACTCTAGCTAGTTCTTAAGTACATGTTCTTAATGGGATGGATGTGCTTACTCAGTTTGGTATAGTAAGAGAAGTGACTAAACATGATCTCTGAAAAGGTAGTTGACATAATTGCTTTCTTCTTCTTTGGAATTTAATGTGAAATCCAGTAGGGCTGGTTTAATAACTAGGATTTTCCATAATAGTCTTGGCTTGGTGCAGAAAAAATAGTTTGGTCATTTTCTCATAGGTGGCACCAAAAAAAATCACATCTAAACGTTGTGTCCAGAATGAATTGTAGGGGGGACAACTTGCTTCTGCAAACCAATTTAGCAACAATTCTAATTTTGTTTTTAGTGGGCATATAATTTCTTCCCTGAATGGAAGCTGGTGAATATATGACCATTTTAATTTTCTGATTTACTTCCATTTGTTATAAAAGGTTAGGGGAAACTCAGTGTCTATGTAAGAAAGACACCAAATACTTCCAACTCAGCTGGAGTAGATGTGTTTTGCAAGCTTTTCACATGTCTCTAATAAAGCAACTGAGTTCCACTGCCTGACAACCCTTCTGTGGTAGTCCCAGGCCTTTTTTAGAGCAAAGACTGTGAGTTGCACCAAATTGTCAAATGGATTTGTTATCTGGACAATTGTGAACAATAATAGAAGCATTGGGGGGTTTTTTGCAAGTTTCATTTTCTGAAGTGTTGAAGGTGTTTCTTTAATTAGTTATCTTTTTTTAAGCTCTTGTGTAGAAGGGTCTCTTTTTAAGTTTGGTTAAATGGATTGTTTGAATACGTTTATAACTTGCTTTGTTGAAAATCTTAGCAGTATTATAGGATGAGTTGAAAATAAATTAAGAAATACATGGAGGTGAGATTGAGTGAATGGAAAATAGTTTATTTCAAAAAATCTCAAGCACTGTTGTACTCTGACTTCAGATACATTGGAAGTTAGGTTTGGATTTATTAACATATTCCTAGAAGAGATATCTCTTTGCAAGTCAGTTTATTTTACCAGTTGGATTCTGGCTATGATTTACAATATCTGCTCATCTATAAACACGCCTGTGGTTTAAATAAGTGCTGATTTTGTAAGATTTGTAGTAAAGGTGTAGTGGAGTAAATCTGTAAAATACTACAAGTAATTTGCCACTGAATGTATCCCATCCATTTTTTGGAAATGGGATTTTATTGCTGAAGTGTCATTCCTAGACATAGCAAGAAAATGTTGGCTGTTGATTTTGAGGAGATTAAGGTGGTCTAAAATTACTGAATCTGATTTAAAGTGCACAGACTGCACATCTATGAGTATAAAGTGAGATTTCTTTTAATTCAAAAGGGCTCCTGAGGTTATTATTTTGCTATAATATGAAAATGAATTGTGACAATACAGGCCTGATTACAAGCTTCCCAGGCTGTCCCACTGTGACAATTAGCTCCCAATTGTTAAACCATTTGTTTATTAGAACATTAAGGCCTGGTGCTGTCTTGACTTGCAACTGGAAATGAATTGCTACCAAGGTTGGTTATGAACACAAAGTGTTTTATTGGACAAGAATAACCATACATTTCAAGCTAATTTAATTGAGTCACCTCTAGTATACTCCAAGAGAGTTATTAAAAAGACATCTGTAACAGGTGGTTCACTTAGTCTAATAGAAATTTGTTTTGAATGTTCATAAAACTTTAAGCTATTCTCCAGGGACCATGAAGTAGTAGGCAACATAGTAAAATGATCTAGGAATTAAAAAGGTGTTTGCTAACTCTCTGTGATTTTTAGTACATGCACAAGTTAAATCACACTCTATCCCACTGAGAAAGTAATACAGGTGTTCTGTGCATAGGCGCCCATGTCCATTTCTGCTTTGTTAAGAAGCTGCAGCTAGAGTTTTTGGGGAGTTTTTTTAATATAAAATATTCCTTGGGAAAATTGATTACATAAACACTTCTCATGAAAACAGTGAAAACACACTAGCTTCTATAAGTCAGTCTTTTGCTGGGAAACAATTATCAAATCTCAGTGTGGAAATCCTGTTCAGAAAAAGGGAATGCTCCCTTTTTCTGGATATTGAGGTGTGCTTCTGCTTCAAAACATGGTTGGCTGCTGTGTGCCTATGGTACCCAAAACCCCTGCATTCCTCTTGGCAGAGACAGATTTTCTATAGCATGACATGTATGATGCTGAGATCCTTGGAGTGTGCAAAGCCCTGCAAAAAGAGCCCACACAAGCACTAGTCATGCATTTGGAAGGGGGACGTTAGCCTCAGTAAATACTAAAATGAGTTATCATCCTCCATCCTATACTCGCTCATAGGAAAACAGACAAAATAGTCACATAGACCACCAAGACCATATGTGTGTCTTTGTCTCTTTCTATAGCCTTCTATTCCAGCCCTTGCTCTCTAGCCCCATGGCAGCTCTGGAGCAGTATTCCTGCTGCAGTGGACTCCATGCAGATAAAGAGTTGGATGTGAGGAGGGTTTTTTTTAAAGAAGACAGCAGAAAATATTTGCATAAAATCATCATTTCCCTCTCTGGACTGAAACTAGAGGTGGTCAGACAGTCTAGAAGGTGGGTGGCAGAGGATTAAGAGGGAAGGTGAGCACAGTTTTTCATATTTTTGTCTAAGAGAAAGACAAAGGTGGGGGGTTTATTTGCTTTCTTTAAATTTCCCACAGAAAATTGTCCTTTTTTTTAAAAAAAACACTGCTTAATCAAAAAGCTACCCTTGTTTTCAGAAGGGTTTCCATAGGTTAATTTGGACATCTGTTGCACTATATGCCCAGTTTCTTCATAGTTACTCAACATTTGCAACACCCTTACCACCAGCAAAATCTAAGGTCTTGCAACACCCTCATCTGTGAAGACAACAGTGGGTTATTGATCATGCATATGGTGGGGAAGGTTTTGACTCTATATGTAGAGTTATAGTGCAGTGTTCTTACTAGCTCCTTATAAATCGAAGACTTTGTTTTTAATTCTTGCTTGCTCTATAGTGTCTTATAGTGTCAAACAGTGTCATACAAGACTAAGAAGCAGTAAAAGGAGACAGCATTTTTCATGTTATGCACAATAACAATAGAGTCAACAGCAGCAAATAAAAATTAAGTGCAAATATAGTGAAGAGATAAATGACCAGGCATATTATGTATGATGAGCAAAGATTGGAGGGATGACAAGACAACTTGGAACATATTTAATTTAATAAGCAGACATACAGGCCACAGCATTGAGCACTGTACAGAATGTACTTTTGGAAGGTAAAGTTTGAATTATGAGTTTAAAGTTAGCATTCTCCTCTTTGAAGAAAATATTTTTTTGTTGGGTGAGCTTAGGGGTGATCTAGAAGATGACACTAATTCAGCACACAAATTGAAATCAGAATCTGACAGAAATCTATGACAGCCATTCATTTCCAAATCTGCTCTAAATGATCTTAACTCCAACTGATAGGACGTACAAGTTTAGCCCCACTTTCAACTTTACTGTTTGTTGCATTATGACCTAATTTTGCTTTGCTCATAATGTCTTTTTCCATAAATAGTCCTATTGGATTGTTTTCTTTTCTAGATACAGAAAATGGAATAAATCAGATCTGGTATTTTTATTGTACTTTCTATGAATATGTACATTTTCCATTGCTCCCGAAGTATGTGTATATACCTGTGATTTCACAGCTATAAGAGATAGCAATATACAGAACTATTCCACTTTGTTGATGAATTCCTAGTAACTAAAAAGGTTTCTAAGACATGGTAACAAACATTTTAAAAGATATTTTATTTTTTTGATAATTTTCTTAAACAATTGTATGTTGCTGAATTATAGATTGAGGAATAAAATGCAAAAAAAAAGTTTATAAGGTACCTTACTATGAACTACAGTTTTGAAGAAAATAGCCTTTGTCATGGGAAGAGATGGTGGGTGAAAAGAACAGGAATATCTTTGCTCTTAAAAGCAGCATGAATATGGATATAAAGAGACTTGAAACTTCATGAAGCTAAAAATGCTTGTGTATATGTGTCATTACCATCTTTCCTGCTTGGTGATGAATGTGTCAAAGGAATAGGTATAAATAATATTTCAGCATATATTAGATAAATGCTTTTTGTCCACAGGTTTTTTTAATTAAGAAAAAAATAAAGCATGTACTAGAAATGTTCCTAAATATATATTTTTAGATGGTTATTAATAGATGGTTTTGAATTATTTTATTACTTGCACATTCTTTTCTTATTCTTGAAGTCCATGAGAAAATAGTAACTGTTAAAATTCTTATTTCTGTTCATGGTTTATATACAGACAGTGTGCTAGGCACTGTACATGAAAATTTAAAGGAAAATACACTATCTCTTTGGATAAACTGAATTAATTTTCCCCTAAATGAAGAATTAATAGCTTACAGTACCTGAGATATAAGCATTGCTGGTTGATTCTAAGCTGGTGTATTGTGAATTTATTTCATAACTTGGGCCCTGGAAAATACAGTAACACAATGCATCACTGATACAAGAGCGATAGATTTAGAAAATGTTTAGTGAGAGTATTCCGCCTAGACCAGTAGGAACACCTGCTTCTATTATTCAATCACTGATAAAATGGTAAATAGCTTATGTCAGTCATGCAGCTTGCATAAAGCTACATAGTTTGCCTGTAGGTTTGGGGGTTTTTTTGGGTTTTTTTTTTTTACTTCTACATGTTTTGTATTCAATGTCTTTGTTAACTGACACCTTAGAATTATAGGATCATAAATGGACACTGACGTTGTTTTTATCTTTGTTCATGTTATCTGGTCTTGCAAATGCAGCTCTGCATGTCATACCTGGAAAAGAAAAAGGGTGTTAAAGCTATAAACTGTTGCTTTTAAATAATAGAGTATAATCCACATGGTCTATTTGGTACCAGGTTTTTTTTAACTACTAAGCTGCTGTGCTTCTCCTCAAATCTGTGAGAGTGGGAACTTTGGTGTTTGCATCCTCCTGCATACTTCTTGCTCTCAATTTCATTAACTGTTATGTAAACAGGAGAAATAATGACACTGCAACTTTATTTATATTGTATGATGTAATAGTAATCATATTCATTTCAGTGTACCCAAAATAATATTTACCTGGGGAAAGATGACTTCATCTCCAATTGGGGAATAAATTTTTTCAGTGATAGATTTTGGACAAGGCAGTTGTAAAGACTAGAGCTTCTAAAAAGTGTGAACGCTTTCCACAAAACGATTTGTTCCCGGGTTTTCTAGGTCTTTTCTGGGCCTATTGTAATACTGCTTTCAGAATGGCAAGGGTATTTCATTTCATCTGAGTGGTATTAAATAATTAAATGATCCCTAGGTGATATTAGATAATCCCCATGATGGCTGGCTGCCATCATGTGTGTGCAATGGAGTCCAGTCTAGCAATATCACATTACACAATTTTTTGAAGGAAGCAGTGGGAACAGCACTTCTAAGACAAACCCTGACTCCATTGCTTTCAAAACCTGCTTGTAATAGCTAGGTAGTAAATACTTACTGCTGCCTATACTTAGGAGGCCTTACACTTTTTGTTATAGGACTTGCTTCTGCTTTATTCTTTTTTTTTAAAAAAGCTCTTAACACTTATGTTGTTTGAAAGAGGGATTCAATATTCTGCAGGGCTAAAACCCCATGGCTGAAGAATTGTTTGTTTTGTTTTTTTTTCTATTGAAGTTCCATTCTCTTTGTCCAAAATATATATTTTTTGAGGAAAAAATGGTCCATTACATTCTGTTACCTGTGCTGGTGGCAATTATGTGGCAAGCTGTCAAAATACTGATTGAACAGATATATAAATGCTGAGTAGAACTGCTGGAGAGAAGTACCCAAATTTCAACAAGTATTTGTCACTATCTGTTCCAGAACAATTCAAAATATTTGTTGTTGCTCATTCTAATAAAAGACTAAGGCTGTAACACTATTGAAGCGGCAGCAGCAACTGAACATACTACACTGGGAACCCTGACAACAGTCAGTCTGTCTGGGTGAGGGACAGAGAAGTGTGAGTAGAAGTAGACCATAGCCAACAGGTTTCCTTCTCCTCTTCCCTAGAGCAGCAGCTATCTCCTGTTGTCAGCAATGTAGTTAATCCTTCAGCACAAGATACGCTCCCAAGTTCAAGTGTCAGGATGTCAGCCCTTCTGGTATGCAAGCTTGACTTGCATGTTTTTGCATGCAGTTGAATTTGCTTTACTTTTTCCCCACTAAAAAAAGGCCAGCAACCTTAAAAGTTACTATTAAAAGAATAGTAACTGAGTTAGAAAGTCAGTTACCAGAAGCTGAAGCAATATTGGATTTATGGTTTTCTGCACAACCTTAATTTGTTCCTCTTACATCTATGTTTTATGATAAAGTCTTCAACCACATGATCACACGCTGTTTGTACTCGAGTTCCATGCATTATTCAATATGCACAAAAGACAAGGTCCTAAAGAGGAGTTGTGGCTGAGTATAGAAGATAACACATTTAGGGTTTTTTTTAAATTATTATTTTCTCTAGTAATGTAATTACATAGAGGGAAAAAAAGACAGAGCTTCAGGAAGAAAAAGATTGGTCTCATGAATGACAAAAGTTCACATCGCACCAGAGACCTTAGTTTGATCCATGTTTCTGCCAGATTTTTATACAATGCTGAGTTATTTAAACTAAAATGTTGGCAGGACGCCACTAATTGTACATTCCTCAATTCCTTGACATCAGTTCAAGGTCGCAGAGGAAGGTACGGAAAAGATCACAGTACACATAGCTGCACTATGTGAGAGTTCATCCTAGGAAATGCTAGTAGTAGGACATTGCACTCAACTCTCTAGACCAGACACTTAGAAGTAATGCAGTTCTGTGTTCCAGTGCTGGCTGTGCTACCTATTAACTTTTTGACCTCTGGGAAGTCTCTTTGTCTTGATTTCCCCACCTGTAAAATGGAGATAATAACACTCTCATCTCATAGTGGAGATGAATTTATTAATGTTTACGAGGCATGAAGATTCTGTGGTGATGAGCACTCTAGAAACACCATGAGGAAATAAACAATTCTGCATTCACTGCAGGCATTTGATGGTGTGCAGTAAATAAAACAGAGGCCAGTAATAGCATGTTAAGGATAGAAATATTGAAGAGCTGTCTCTTTCTCTGAGCAGTATTTATCTTGGGCTTCAAGCAAGGCAGAGGGCTGCTGTGGAAAAATTATTATATGGTGCTGTAATTAAAATTTGTGTCATTATGATTATGCATGGGGGGAGGGGAAAGGTCAACTTTTCCCAAGTGATGTTCATTCTGGCATTTTGTAGCTTTGGGGGACTTAATTTCTCACTTAAATAATATTCTTTAATTCTTTTGTTGAGTCTAGTGGCTCTCTTTGCATACAGGAGAGAAGGAAACAGACTAGCTTTATGCCTTAGAAATGTTAGTATGGTCCATGCTTGATAAGGAAGAACAACCAGATCTGAAGGTGACTGTAGCTAGACATCAGTTATACCACAGAGGTAGACACAGGGAAGCACAGCTGCTCAGTTTTGTGGGTTTTTTTTAAACCCCTTAAGACTCTTAGTTTCTTATATTCCATATGAAATTCAGCATACAGCCAACATGCTCAACTTCTTCCTCCCAGCCTTTTCTTGCAGTTGCATTCCATCCTTCTCTTTTAAATCAATACCAGACTATATTTAATTCTCTCAAACCATAGCTCCTTCCTGCATTTGCTGTAGCCTAGTCTTCAGAGGCTGATTGGAAATCAGCTCAATCTGAAATCAGGAAGGGTTGAGTCATAGTTCACTTGGTTCCAGCTCCAAATGTCACTCGGTGATCGCTTTTCCCGTCTCAGTGGTAGAAAATGAAATAAATAGAGACTCACCTCACTTCCACATGCTTGTAGAGATGAGGTAGGGAAAAAAAAAAATGCTGTCAGTGTTTCCTGCCTGCCCCTGGCAGAAATTTACACTTCAAAATGTAATTGCAATCAACTACAGCTTTAGTTTTTCTAAAACATTTAATTCAGAGTTTGGGTCAGAAATATGTGTGCATTCTATTGTGTATCTGCAATGATTTTCAGCATACAAAAAGATACATCAGCTAGTCCTGACAAATAGTGGGTGATATTGAACATTTATGTGCCCCCTGGTTATTAAGCATTTAGTTGATGAGGAAGAGTTGCCTAGTCTTCATTCAGTAGTGGCTGCCAGAATCACAAGTGAATAAATCCCAGACTAAAGGAGGAAACACATAATCTGTGAAGAAGCTCATTCGAGGGCCTTTCTGTGAAAAATGTGTTTGGTATACATTGGCCCAAACCCCATGTTTATAACTGTCCAATTCAGAACAAGTAACTGTATTTTGTCACACTCTCATTCATCTCTTTGTTAGTGTTTCATAATTTTGATAATCATACTTGAGCTACTGAAACAGCTGGAATGAATAGGAGTTTTTTGTGGTAATACCTAGTACCAGAATTATAGTCCTGTCTGAAGTTCTGCAAATTAAATGTGAATCATTCTGATGATGCTTTTAATACTTTTACTTGCTAATGGCTATTGTGTGATGAGGGAGCAGGGATGCCTTGTTAAATGCTCTCCTGAAAGAGTAGTTACAAAAGCCCTTCTAGAACTTATGTACAGTTGTCATGGCCATCCTTATGTCAGCCTAGTAGAAGTGATATGTAGTATCAATAAGGGTGTGAGAATACTACTCTACTCTTCCTTACTACTGTAGAGGCTATCAGCAGAAGCACAGCTGTAGTTAGGTATTAGGGAATACTGACATTCTATGTTTCAAACACATACAAGTGCATATTAAATAATTTTTTAATTATTTTTAGTCAATCTTTCTAATAAAGACATAGCTCTTGTGTTACCTATCACAGTTGGAGTAACCTGTCACTGTCAAACTTAAATTTTCAATCACTTTTTCCAATGTGGTTTTTCAACTCTCTTAGATTGGATGGACACTTACTCCAGTAGTCTCTGAGTGGAACTCTACCCCCTGCTGCTTTTGGAGCTAATGGCAAAGGCTAAAGCAGCTTCTGAAAATAATCATGGAAACAAAATGGTATTCTGCACTGAGACGAGCCATCTTTTTGCAGGTTCAACCATTTGTGTTGCTGGCCCCAAGTTTCTTAAACTGGTTTTAATAACTGATGATCCCGTATTGTTGGCAGCATTGGTTACTGTCTTCAGAAGCCAGAATACTGAAGCCAGAACACTGAAAGTAAGTGAGTGCGAACATCAACCACTTGATTACAAATCCTAGGCACGTGCTTAGTCCTGAAAGATATATTGAGGATCAAACACCTTAGGACAAAAACTCTTTATAATTTAATCACTGTTCCTGATTCTGCTGTCTGCCTGTTAATTGCTGCACACCTCTTATATCGTCTGACCAAAAGGCCACCCTGTGCTCCTTTAACAGTCTCACCTTATAGAAAAAATCAGGATGATTAGACAGTCTTCTAAAAATACAACTCATTTCATTATATATGAAAGACATGCTTGTATTCTCTGGCAAACCATAAGCAATGAAAGTATTCTCCAAAATGTGTCCCCCTTGATAAGAACATCATGTGCTGTACAATTTTATGAGCTGTGCCTTAACTTTGGCCTGTGGAATGCATGTGAAATGCTCCAGAAAGAATACCCAAACTGATGTCTCTATTCCTTTTAATGGCTTGTAACTCTCATGAAATGACACAATCCCATACGCTCAGCTGCGGAAGCCTCTAAATTGCAAGGAAATATAATCCACTGAAAAACGTCCTAAAACCAAACTTAAATAGCTTGACACTAACTGCATCTGTGGTTCCTTGAACTCTGTTATTTCTGTCAACTCCTCTCTGATATTTAGAAGTCTATTTGAAATCAGATGGGACTTCATTCTCAAAGTCCAGATCATCAGTTAAAGAGCACATTTGAATCCTCTGTTTTATCCTCTGCCAAGATCATTTCAATTTCCCTGAGGCATGCATCAAATGCAGTTGTCTAAGTAATGGGAGATGAGATCATGTCATTCCTGATCTCAGGTTTCTAGACAACGCCCACACTCTGGGACAGCAAAAGCTCACTATAGTGAAACCTTCAACCAAATATTTACACAGAATGTTTACATACGCATGGGAGCTTTGACGCTGTTCGGGTATTCTCCTATCCAGGGAATCACCTTGTTTTTATAAGCTGACACTATTTACATGACTCTCAAGTCAGCTCAAATTCCTGATACTTCAATGTTTGCTTGAAACATTTCACAAAGGGTTGTGATTCTCCCCCTCTTTACATTACTTCGCTTACGACTCTGTGACACTATGCACAGAGAGAGTTTACACACAGAGAAATCATTACCTTCGCTTCTGTAAATTTCTTGGATCAGGCTGTCTGTTCATCAAATGCTGCAGTGACAGTTGTCTCTGAGTTATCGATAACCTGACGTTCTCAGACAATTGTAGGAGAACATCCCTTCTCTGTGTACTCAGCTGAGTTTAGATGAGCACAATATTCCACATATGCATTATGTAAAAAAAAAAAAAATTGAAAACCTAAAGTCTCAAAAATGGAACTGAATAATAATCCTACACTGTTAGAAATAAGTCTAGGGGATTTATTCAGCAATGGCTCTTAATAAATCCATATAAGCTGAGGTCCAAGTGTACTTGTCACTGTTGGTACTATATTTAATCTTTAATCTGTTTTCTATGTTCATCTGTTCTAAATCAATCCCCCCAAATCAGTAGCTAAATCTCATATATTTCTTCATGACATCATTGTCTCAGATTTGCACTCTGGAAGTCTGTTTTCAATGCATGCCAAATATAAGAAGCTTCACGTTAAGATATCTTGTAGTTCTCATGCAGGACTGAGGGTTGTTTTGTTTGCTGTTGCCTGTGAATTTTGTGACTGATGACATTTCAGCTCATATGTACTTGTTTCTGTTACATTTCAAGTTTGGATATAGACTTGTTCTAAGAAGTGAAAAAGATGGAGGGAAAGGTTTATGTGCCTGTTTGGTCATATTTGTTTAGTGCTTGGAAGGTTTCATAACATCAGAGTGAGACTTCCTGTGTCCTCAGCCCTGTGGTATTCACAAAGTTCAATTGCCCATAGCTTTGCTCACTATGTTTTGTGGCAAGGTATGTCATTCAACATAGGTCTTTCTGAATTTATGCTTAGTACTTTTTTGAGCTCTGACTTGAGTGACTGTCTCTGCTTATGTAGACTTTGGTTTAATCAGAAAATAAGTTGACATTTATGCAACTGAAAAATAGCTTGGGGTAATTCCTGTAGGGAGGTTTCCAGCCTTTGTGAGTCTTTTTCATTTGCCACATTGCTGGCACATATGGGATTTTGTTGCTTGCATTCACGGTCAGCTGATGTCAATTCCAAGACATTGGGAACTGTGTTCTCCCCACCTGAACCTTCTTGCTGGAGTCCTAGGAGCTTCCAGCATAGAGCTGCTCTTCTGGGGCCTCTCAGCCAGGCACATGTCCACTGACTAAGGCTTATTCTTGAAATGATGATTTGTCACTCAGAGTTGACCTAGCTCTCTGAAACTTTTCTGTACTTTAAATGTTGCCCTACTCGCTCCTGTGGCTCTGAATGAAAGGTGAATGTTGGAAAACTTTATCTGGCTGATCTTGGCATTTTACAGTTTCAAACACCGGAGTGTCTTGGCTACCTTTAATGCTCAGCAATTTCTGTGATACAGGACTTACTTCTGAATGTATTTTTCTCCTCTGACACATCCAAGAGTGGCCTCTACCCAATGCTGTGATGTGGTGATGATGTAATGAGAGCCTGATACAATGTTTGGCCTAGATGCCATTGGAGGCTCTGTGGCTTGGATTTTCTGTCCCCATCCAGACCTCTTTGCCTTCAGAAATGCCTAACCAATAGAAAATATTAGGAGCAGGTAAACCATCTGAATGTGGTTCTATATGCTCAACCTAACCATAAAGTCCAAATATCTGGTTAATTTTTAACAGTTGTGAAGAAAAGTGAAGGCACAATGTTGAAAGTGTAAAGACAGAAGAGAATTTCTGTAAGTATTTAAAAATTGTGCAGATTATAATGAAAAGTGATTTGTATTAACTCCATGTGAAAATAGTGTAAACTACAGAAGCATTATACTTAGTTACTCCAAAGGAAGCTGATCTGTAGATTTTTGAAAGTGTATAGAAAATTAAAAAAAGACTGAACAAGAAGGAAGAAGTAGAGGGAAGAACAGGAGACCAATGAGAAAGAACTCAAGAATATCCATGAATTAGTAATTAATGAAAAAGTGCCTTAAATTTTTCAATGCTCATTGCCCTTCTTAGTGAGTAAAATAAATCATGCAGATGAAAAAAAAAAACCAACCCAAAGACTCTTATGGGGTTATGTTATTGAGATTTCTTTCCAGCTCTTCACAAGAAGAGTATAAGATTTCTAATACGCAATACTTAACTGATTGAGGAGTTTGAGAATTATTGTACTCTGTCAGACAGTAAGTGCAACCTCTCCTGCACTATAGAAGAATGAAATATTAGAGCTGTTCTCTGGCTTAGCTTGAAATGCTGAGCACTCCCTTCAGAAAAGAACATGTTTAACTGTGATACAAGAGTCCATTGCAAGGCCTCATGGAAAGGGGGCGGGGGTACAGGGGTTGAAGAATGCAGCCTCTTGGACTGCACTGAAACATGAAGCCGCATGCTTCTGCACCCTGTAGATCTGAGTGAGATGCAATAGGAAATCCACTACTGCTAGAAAAATAGCAGAACAAGACAGCTTAGATAACACCAAATAGTTTGAAGTGCTTTGCTATGTAGTTCATATGTTAATTGACTGGAGAATAGATCAAGTTGTGAGGTGCAAGTCCCTTTTTCTGCTGCTGTTGCAGGCAAACATCAGTACAGACACAAAGTTTAAAAAAAAAGCAATAACATGTTCTTGCATATTCATGAACTTATTAACCCATTACTGCTTATATTTGTTTCAGAAGACTCTGCAAGTCTAAGCAATTAAAAAAATGATAATAGGACATACATTCCTGTGAACTACTTTCTGTTATTAAAATATGTGACCAAACTCGTGCAGGTTTCCCATCTGTACTTGCTATGGAGCAGCTAAGTATTGTGATGCAGCCCTAAATGTTGCAGAGTGAGCTTTTTTTATATACTGTGATATTACTTTGCTTGTCTGCACAGGGATATGTTCCATAATAATTGCTCCTGATTGTCTCCATGTGTGAATGCTTTTATTCTAGAACAAGAGTGGGCGAAACCCAACTTTCAAACCTTACAGGAGTGAAACCCCCTTGATGAGAAATAATAGTGCCCAAGCATGCAATTAATTGGGAACAGCTACTGAATTATGGAGGGATGAACTAAGTCTGAAAAGCCCATAAACTCACATTAAAACTGTATGGAAGGACACAGAACAAAGCTGTTTATGTCCTAGAGAATAAGGGCACAGGCCATTTAATTGACAGAAGTGTACCAGTTATACCACATGTGGCCAAGGAAAGGCTAAACCCATTTGATGCATCCAAACATATTCTGGAAGGAACAGAAGGGATTGCCTGACACAGGAGAAACCCAAAAGACATCAGTACACCTCTATGCTATCCAGTGTTGAGGAATTTAAAATGCAGTTTGAATCTTGATATCTTATGCTGCATGGCTAACATCACAAAAAACGGAGTTCTTAGCGAGAGTATTCTTAGTTTCACTTTAATTTTATTCAAGTACTATATATGATGCTAATACAGGGAGTTCTTAATCGTTAGGTGGAGATGAATTTAACTTTTACTTCTTTCCACTTCCTCAGCTTTTCTGTCAGTTTAAATATAGTTTTTCCTTTTAACTATCCTTGCCCAAAAATCAGAAACCACTTTCTCCTTCATTTTTAGCTGTGTTTTGGTCTTTCTTGAGTACAGTTCACTAGTGGTTTGTATGATAGCAGGAAGGAAAAACAAAGAGTGCAAGGATATTTCTGTAAATAGGAAATATAAAAGTGATTGTTCCTGTCTCCTGTACATGACACAAAGAGGCTGCTTCTGTTAAAGATTGGATACAGTTTTAGGGCTCTGTATAGTATAATCTTGTGCAATTACCTCAGTGTGGTTCAGAAAAATAACTCTGTAAATACGGCCATGTAGGGTTCCATACCTGTTTCTCATTTATTTTGTTGAAACTTTTTTCCTTAAGTTAAATAGAAGTTTTGTCAACACAGCTAAAACACAGAATATGTGGGTCAAGGTATTATCTGTCTCAGTTCTGTATCAAAAGCAATCATATATATTTTACTTTGGAAATAATTTCATCGTTCTGCTGAAAATAGGGCAAAGTGCTACCCAACCCAACCCACTTTTGCCTCCTTTCCCTTTTCTCCTGCCTCAGCTTTGGGATTTGCAGTGCTAATAGGAGAAAAAGCTGTGACAATATGCTCACAGTTCCTGATTCATAAAGTTAAGCTTACGCCTAACTGTTCAGCATGTGTGATGTCCCACCAATTCATGCTTAGAAAACTGGATCAGGATTTAGGAATTTGGGTTGTTCTTTCTGGCTTTGTGTTAGACTTATTGTGTTTCCTGAGCAAATCATTCAGTTTCTGGCTGCATCAGTTTTCCAGTGTATTTCCATTTAGTATATGTACTTTGTGAAGGTGAAGAGCTTTTGTGACACATGTAAGTGAAAGGCAGTGAGTTGCTATCACTTTGAACTTTGTATAAAATCTGACCAAGATTAGAACATCCAGTGATTGAACCACTAAAACTGTAAGCTAGAGCTCTCCTTTCAGCTCACACCTCTGGATCTGCTAGAGTGTGAAATTTTAAAGGAGAAAAACAGTAGAAGGCTTCCAAATGAAAACAGCTAAAAGTGAAGGTTAATTTTGGAAATTGGAACTTGATAGTTATCCATGGACCTAGAATAAAAACAAACAGGAGCAGCAGTGAGCACTAAGCTTCTTTTCTTAGCTAATATGAACGGTCATCTGTCACCAGATCTTTTAGTTACTGGCAAAATTCCTGGTAGCTGTGTGTGTCATTGAAGGCTGCTCAGGGGAAACTGTTGTCAGTACTATCTGCTGCACATTATTTCATTTTGATTCCCAATATAACTTGTTTGCTTGCTTTCTTGCAATAGAAATAGTTCCACTAAAGTAAATGGAAATTTTGCCTTTGACTGCAGCAGGACCCACATTTCACCATTGATTTGGGTTTGGGGTTTGTTGGTTTGTTTGGGTTTTTTGCGGTGGGGGGTGGGGGTGGAGTTTATTGCTGAAGGCAAAATATTCTTTGTAATGGCACTCATTTGATTATTAATCCTTAAGTGAAATAAGTTTAGCTAAGTTAGTTATTATGAAATAATGTAATTATCAAATAAGTTTCATGGGATATCAGTTTGTTATAGGATTCCACAGATTAATTTTGTATTGGCTGTCTTATAACAAAGACAGTCTGCAAACCTTTCTTTGCATGTATTTTCAAAATGTATGTACTCTTAGAGAAATAATTTATCTCCTTAAAGCTAAGAGTATCATAAACTTGTATCTGCTTTTAAACAGTCTGTACATATCTCAGGTTGAAAGCCTATGGTTTCTCCTTCCTGCAGCGTAATATTCTGGATGTACTATTTTACACTGTATAAAAGATGTTCTGTTTATTATTTTTACTTACTGTATGTTACAACTGAAAAATTTATGATAAAGAAACTTCATTTGAAGCACCTCAGAACCAGAGACTACGTTTTGTGTATTGGGCTTTGAAAGTGCTAAACACATTTCAGTGTGAACTTCTGTATGATAAGGAACTCGTCTTTAAAATGTTCATATTTATCAAAGTTATCAGAAAAACATGGCTGGATGTGAATATTCCAACAGATTTGTTGTCTTGCTATTAAACTAAACTGACATTCTGAAAGGACATTCTCAAAGCAACTTCTTCAGATGCTGCTAAGTTGTATTTATAATTAGTTCCTAATTTAGCTATGCAAGCAGAAGGGAGGAGGGATGCTTGTGTTTTGCCAGATATGTGGTTTTTTCCCTTTTAAATGTAATTATAGGAGAGGTTTTGCATTTAGACCATCTTAACAGACATCTTCTCCTCAGCTACCAGTGTGTAGTTATTGCATTTATGCATTCAACTTCTTAGTCAAGTGATGCTATTTTTTTTTCTGCTGCTGCCTGACAGCCACTAATAATAACACATGAGGACAGTCAGACAAAATGAAGACAAATGCTGCTTGTCGCAGCAGAATCATAATGTCTCCAGACTCAGTAAAGACAGTCTAACTGTATGTGGATGCTCCTTATAGCTTATTTAGGCCTGTGGTTTTTCCCTGTGGTGGTGGGGTTTTTTGTTGTTTTTTTTTTTTTCTTTTCCAAAAGCACAAACATTGTGCAGAAATACATTAAGGCAACATATGGGCCTGTTAGTTAGCCAAAACAATGTGGAGCCATGGAGAATAGAGATTGCAATGCACAGATGGATATTGTAAAAAATTCATGAGTGGCATAACAGAACTAAAAGGTAAATTTTAGTCAAAATTCAAGTGGAAAGCATAGAAAATGGTTAAGAATAGGGATTTACAAGATTTTTAGATCACCTGGTATGAAACATTGCAAATATTGTACAGATGTGTTTATTCCATTATTTGATAATCATGTTTCATCAAAGCAATAATTATGTCTATATAGATATATGCCATCAGAAGTAGATTGCTGATAAACAATAGCACTTTTCTTCTACTTGATGTAAACTCTGCAGTATTAAATATCCATATTATTTCCAGTTCAATATTAGAAAATGTCAGTCATTGTGACAAGCCTGGCAAGAGCAGTGCATGGAACAGCCCTCTGTGTAGTGAAGTGCTAGTTTAAATAATCACACTTCCATGTTACATTACTTTGTTGGTAAAATCAGACTCCATACAGAAAATGAGCAAATAGTGCTTCTCTCCTCTAAATTCACTTCTTCATAACAAAACTAAACAGCTCACTGAAACAGAAGGGAATTGCTTTTGCAATGGGCAACATGTAGTGCTTAACCGCAACTAAAATCTGATCTGATTTTGCTTGGATGTAATTGAGGGCAGAGTTTGGTATTTAAAATAACATTTATATTATCTCTGGAACTTGTGGATGTTTCTAGCTTTTATTGTGTTCTTTATTAAAGGATTATATGCTATGGAAATTTTTTAAATCATGCTTTTTATTTTTTGTTCCGTTCTCTTGGTTATCTTAGATGTGCTTTGAAAAGCTAATGCACTAGGAGTCCATTTTCTTCTGTATTAAAAAAATACTTACAAATTTGACATGGGCACTTTCGTGAATACACTAAACGGCTACGCATTGATACTGATATGTCCTTGACCTTCATTCCTACGCTAGCTGATCTCACTGTAGAATTATAGCAGTTGCTAGTTTTGATAGGGGCAACAATGGGAGTACTAGTATGGAGAGAGAATCCAGAAAAGCAGGGACATTATGAGCATTGCATGATGTGAATCTGCTGTAAGTGACAGTAGTCATCAAGAACTGAGGAAGGGGGACAGGCATATGCCTAAGGTAAATGTCCCATTATTTCTTTGCTTTTTGAACTAGAAGCCTTGCTGCTTGCCTATAATTACAGATGAAGACAATACTAGGAGAGAAATGGCAACTGATTCAAAGATGCTTTCCTAGATTTTTTGTTTAGAAGTTTTATGCTATCAATACAGCCTCAGCTATAAAAGCCAAATATGCAGACCTTGTCAGTCAAAAGATGACTTTAAATCAAAAGGCATAGTTCTCTTATGTGGCTACAAGTTTTGAAATCATGGATAGTTCACAACTTTTCTTTCTGCAGAACTACACCAGAGAGACAAAAAAAAAAGGAGATGAGAGGAAAAGGAATGTTGTATCATCGCCAGTTTATATCTTTTGTCAATACAGAATTTGTATGAAGATAAGAAATGTACTGCTTGGAATCATGCACCCATAGCCAAGTATTTCATCAATGGTCCATAATTTTAACAGGACTAGTCCCTAAAATTTCTTGAGGAGGTCATCTCGCCTCAATGATCTTAAGCAGAAATGTTTATTGCAGAAATCACTTCTCTTTAGATTTCAGTGAAACATTCAACTTTCCCCTCTGTTGCAGATTTTATTGTAACTTCATTAGTAGAGGACACTTTCCAATACGGATTTGAAGTAAAGATGGAAGATGTCATTGTGGGTGCTTGGGGAAACCTGTTTTGCATGATGTGCAGCAAGTAAAATTACATAGAGTTTTACCTGGATAATTTTGATATATCAAAAGTGCTATGATCTGTGGAACAGGAGCAGAAGATCAATATTCCTATATGAAGTAAGAGAGAGCAAATAGGCAAGAGAGTACCTGGAAAAGTATCTTGTACCCAATTTAGTAAAAAAGTGTAACAGAGAGAAAGTGGCAGTAATCATGACATTAGAGGGTACTGACCCAGGAAATGCATAATTTTAATACCATTTTGGAATAAATAGACAAGGTAGATGTTGTTTGCAGGACAATAGAAGAAGGGATGACAGAAGTCGAGACACATGGTGATGGGAGCCTTGACAAAGTTCTGCTTGAGTAGAAGAGGAAGAAAGGCAAGATAACAGGAGTGTTATGCAGGGAGACTTGGCAACAATATGCCCAAATTAGAAGTGAGGAAATGATCCAAATATTTCCATGAGAACTGTTTGTGTATCTGTTTCTCATGGAGACATCATTTTGATGCTGTTAGCCAACTGTTTGCATCAAGAAGAGATACCTGTCCCTTCCTAAAGCACCGTTTGAATTTCAAGGGACTCTTCCCAAACCAAATGTCAGAAATGTTCTAAGCTGCTAGAAAAGAACAGAAAAATAGAAGCACATTTGCATATTCAGGTGAATATTTAAAGGGAAAAAATGCTTTTCAAATAGTTACAATAATGTATTTGGAATATTAAAACAATGATATTCATCCAAATAAAAATATACTATAAAGCTAAGCACTCTTCAAATACAGATGTCAAACATAATCCTGACAAAATTTAAAGCCATAAAAAAAATGGGGTACCTGCAAAATTGAAAGGTATGGCTTTATTTTAAGGCCCATGCCTTTATTTATATGACTGTACATGGTAATAGACAACTTTCACTATGACAGTAAAATACAGAACTAACAATTTGCCAATATTCTGATGTCATTACAGTGGCATAACTTTGGAGGTGGGACTAAAACCTGTTTGCTTGCTATTTTAAGATGACACAATTCAGGAGGTGCTAGCAATTCACCTCCTAGCTCTATGTCAAGATTTTCCCTGTAAATTAAATTATTAATTGGCATGTATGTCTGTTTATTTAATGAGGAGCGTGACAGCCTTTACTGGCACATATGTGAGAACAAAAACAGCACAGTAGGAGCTTCTAAACTGCCCAGCAAGCCAAGGGGTTAAGCAGTTTGATATGTTGTATTAAAAGTAACTGTTATTAGCAAATGTTGTCTGGCTAGTTGCAACATAAATACCAGAATGTGATATTCATATGGAAGGAAACGTAGCATGTTTATGCAATTCATAAGTCTGTAGTAAAGATAAAAGTTTACTTTCCACATTCTTTCATTTTCACTTATTTGTGTGAAGCCCATATTACAATACAGTTATTTTCTAAGTTTTACAAAATTATATCCCGTTCAAAACCCAGCCCCAGCTTTGGCTATGGCTGTGTGGGACAGGGCTGGGAAGGGGCACAGATGATAGCAGATGGATTCTGTAATGCAGGAATGTGCATGGGTCAAAATCCTGCAGGACAGAATATGTAGAGATCAGCAGGGTGGCCAAATTCCCCCCTCCCCGTCTGGTTTCTTGAGAGCCAAGTGGCAACCTCTTCAGTCCTATTAGCCATTCAGCAGCAGCAACATGGGTAAGAAAGTTTTCCATTTCTAGGTTCTGTGATTCCAGAAAATATGGATCTGCACAGTATTCACCTACATTCTGTCTGCTTCATGCAGTAAGCTCTGTACAAGATTGCTCGTGGTCCTTAGTTATATATATTCTTCTATAATAACTTGTGTGCTTAAACGATACAGAATTTTCTCAAATGGCATTTTGGAATTGTCCACAGACACTTTTGGGTCCTGAATCTGCATCATGACAGTCACAGGAAATTTTTGTCATTGACAGTGAGGCAAGCAGTATCAGTCCTATCAGCACATATTCAGAAGAAAAGAGAATCATGCTGTGTTTTGTCTTCTCTTTTGTATTTCTAATTGATACAATAGCTGAGTGAAATGGGAGGCATATTCAGCTGGAGCATGTATATGGATCCTCTTTAGGATCTCCCTCATAATCCTGGCCCTATTCACCTATAGGCATATACATGGTGGAACTTCTGAAAAAGTGTGAAACTTATATAATGTAAGAAACAGAAAATGGCTTGTATTTTTAAGGTTCATTGACATTTGACCTTCTTTAACACTTAAATATTCTGATTACCTGGTGGGACTTTGGAAGCATAACTGACTTCAGACTCATTTCTTTCCCTTTGTATTTTTTTCATGTATCACTACCAAGTTTGGAAAAAAAATGCAGGCATCTAGAAACTGAGAAAAAATAGATTGTGTAAATTTGTTGTAGACATTTCAACCATTGATATACTGGTACTTTAATCTTATATTAATATGAAAGATGAGATTAACTTACTCTTTCCAGTGGCTTCTTGTACATTCTTTATAACTAAAAATGTTGTTGTTATATTTCTTGGGAATGCCCAAGGAATAAGTTAAAGTGAGCAGAAATGACAAAATAGAAACTGCAAAAGAAATATACAGACCACTCTTAATGTCACAGTAGCATTTTATAGTTCTGGAAGGCAAATCAAAAGATTTTTGCAGACTAGCACTATCAGTAAATTACCACAAAATGGAAGTTAGTTATGAGTGGATTCTAAAATATGGCTGTGTGGGGCAGAAGCAAATATGATGGTCTGTGCTGCCTTCCAGTTCTCTGTTTCTATATTTTTCATGAAAGAAAAACAGAAAAAACTCATTAAATGTAATTTCTCTTTGGGTTTACTGTTGTGTACATAAGTGCCTGATCAATAATTAGATAGTGTTTCTTCAAGTTCTACATGTTGCTTTATAGAGATTTTTACTGAAAATAAAAATACAGTTAGACTGATTATTCTTAATAGGCACACAATGCCATAACGAAGGAAAATGTGAAGATTAGAGTGGTTTTCTTTAAAAACTCATTCGTTTCCCACGTTTTTATCCAATGGGTTTCGTGAATGCCTTCCATTGTTTAAAAAGGACTTAAATTATTACATCAGTGCACCATTTGTATGATGGAATTTGCTAAAATAATTGATGGGCCTTAGCGTACATACTGCTTGTGTAATCTCAGTATTGTCTATACGTTGAAAGAGTTTGCCTGCTTTTTCACATTCTGTTTCAAAGGAGCCCTCTGCTGGACAGCCTGGCTTGATATGTAGTACTTTGTGTGTATGTGCACACATGCACACATACACCACAAATAAACCTATATATAAATATATACGATAAATTTACTGTTACTCAGGAGTTTCTTTGTCATTAAAGAAAGTATAAGCCACTTGGAATACAAAATTGCAAAGGATGCTTTGTTTTCTTGATGCTTACAATGTAACTCATTTAAAATAAAACAGGTTTTGAAGTTCTGAAGAATGTCAGCATTCTGTGAAACATATATTTCTGCTAAATTAGTATTATAGATAATTTAAGAAGTTAATCTTTCCAGGGATAAACAATTGATTTAGAAAATAGCATGAGAGTTATACATGAAATACAGTGTGGATATTCTGTGCTATTCTTTTCCATATTGCATGTACTGTCTAAAATGGTTTAAATATTTGTTATTTCTTCTCTGTGATTCAAAATTAGCTTTAATATGTTCTTTGTTGCCACATGGTGATATTATTAGTAGGTCTGTAAATTTCATTATAAGCAGTGTGCAAATACTGTAGAAAAATAACTAAATAAATATGGTAATAGAGTTAAAGAAAATTGAAGTTTACCTAAGTAATATATTAGTAGATTCACTAAATCATTCCTTATTAGTTTGGAAAGTAAATTTCTAGTTTTCTGTTTGTTTGCTTCAGAAAAGGATAAGTAAGTACTTTGAATTTTGACAAGACTTGCTGATATATCTAACAATGCAGCATTTCCAGGAGTGCTATACAGTGTGGTTTAAAACACTGAGGTTTTTTCCTTCTGACCTAGCACAGAATACTGTGTTTGTTACATGTTGGCAGAGCAGCATTGAGAAGTACTTGAGCTGTTTCTAACATCAGTGCTAAATTGAGCATGTATAAGGAGAGGAGGAAGTCTTCAGTAGTGCTGCAATAGGCTTGTAAGCATGAACTGAACACCTAAATGTATTTTGTGTAGGCCCCAACTTCTCATTAGGAACGTGAAGTTACTGCAAGATTTCTCTCTCTCTTCTTCTTTCCAGAAAGTGTCTATGTGACTCAAATTGTGGCCAGAGATAGCTAATCAGCAATAATTAAGGGCCAGAAATGACAAGGTTAGGAGAAGTCCAGTGTGTAGTGTGGTATTTTTTCAGAGAAGTTGAAATAACCATCTTCTCTACTTCTGCGTGTCCACCAGAAACAAGTTCCCAATATATCCCTAATTTGACAAATTTAACAAATTCTTCAGACTATGAAGTGATCATACTTTCAAATTTTACTCTATCTAAGCCTACATTAAAAATAACAAAAGTCTATGAAGCTGCAAACTGGAATCTAGTTTCTAAAATTTTCTATTGCACACTCAACCTGGTAATCTAAGTTCCCACAAAAAACAGTATACTGCTGCCTGGAATAACCACTTCCAGTCACAGAAGAATACCAGCCACGTTGTTTGACTTAATGATCTGTCTGTCTGCTACAAAGCTGACTGAGATTGCCAACTGAATTCTCTTAAGTCACTGCAGCCAGCTTGAAAAAGGTAATGGCAGTCCCAAAGTATCTCAAATTAGAAGCAAAGATTTAAAAATGAAGTGGTTTAAAGCAGTCACATTACATAGAATATTTCTTTTTTGATTGAGGTTTGGAGGGTTTTTTGCAACTGATGCGTTTGTGTATTTCAAAAATTTGTATCTAAAATTAAAGGAGAATTCTCTTTGCCAAGTTGGTTGGTTAACTGCCAAATGAGTCAAATAACGTACAAATGCACCATGCTTCTTTCATGATTTTCCAGTAGAGAATGCTTTCACTGCAACTGTTTCTGCTTTTGGTTAGCAGTTATAAACATGCACACATACTACTACTACTGCTACTGTCTTTTACCTGCCAGCAATATACAAGCATTACAGTAATTTTTCTTCAGTTAAGAAATGAGAGTGGATTTCATTATGAATTTGCCAGTGTGGCTCCTAGAGTGGTCAGAGAGTTGATGTTGAGTGACATTACAAGCAGTTACTTCACAAGACTTAAGGGTCTGATCCAAACCCATTGAAATTAATGAAAATACTCCCATTGACCTCAACTGGCTTTGGATTAAAGGCTGCGATTGTACTGCTGCTTCTTGGGACTTTTAGTCCAGTAAACCAGGGACAGAATCCAGAAGTAATATCCATGTTTCCTACTTTCTAATGCAGAGCACAGGATCTCATGCTGACTTCCTTTTTCTTTTTCTTTCTTCTGTTTTTTTCACTGTGTCATCAGAATAGCACTTTCTCTTTCAGTACACATTTCATAAGTTCTAGGAGTAGTGAAATGCAGACAATAATTCAATTATTATATTTAGATGTGTGGAAGCATGAGCTTCAAATCATCTGTTCTCTTACAACCAGAAAATTTAATATTAAACAAGTTAAAAAGGAATTCTCCATCCATCGGAAACTGAATGCTGAGTTACAATAGTTAAAACATGTCATAGCATACTACAGCATAATAGTTTCTGTGTAACAGTATATGCTTGTATAAATAAAGAAGTTTAAATGAGCAATAAGGTACACCATGTAGGATGTTTCCTTTGATCTTTAAATTAACTTTGGGGAATTATGACATAAATTCCTCTACAGGGTTAACAAGTAGTCTAATTATGATCAGTTTCTAATGTGTGTGAACTGCATGTATAACCTTTTGTATCCAGACCCAGTCGTCTTTGCTACACACAGAGCTACTGAGGGTCCAGATTTGTGTCAAGGCAGATGACTGGTCCTGCTGGGTAAGACAAAAGATTCACCTACCCTAGTGTTCCCTCTTTGGCTGGGGCCACTAGGAAATGCATGGGGAAAAATATTAGAGTAAGGCAAGCATGTAATAGCATTTTCTTCCTGGCTTTGTCTGCACTTTAAGGATTTTCTGAGCAAAACGGGGCACCCATGCTTTTGTGGGGTTTTTAATTTCTCTTTGTTGAGTTTAAGAACTGGTTTCAAATTTGTGTAGGACTTTGGCATCTCCATCTTGTATGGCAACAGGTGATTATAACTGTGCACTATGTGAAAAAATACTTCCTTTTCTTTAAACTTGCTTCCATTTGACTTTACTGGTTGCCTCCAAGAGTTGGAGGGGTGAGGAGGGGGAAGGCAATGAAAGGAAGAAACAAGGAAGGTGCCTGCTCACCCCTATCTTCTCCAGACCTCTTGTGACTTTGTACAGTCCTACTTTGTTCCCACTTCATCATTTTTTTAAAAGTTCAAGAGATCTGGTGTATTCAGTCTTATCTCACATAGAAGCTACTCCATTATTTTGAATCTTGTAATTGCAATTTTTTATAACATACATGTTCAGGACTAGTTGATTATTGAAGTGGTACATGTATTAAAACATTTTAAAGGGAAAGTAAATATTAGATTGCAGTAAGAACTGTGCTGTAGTCTGGCAAGGTTTAGGAGAAAGAACTCCCATTCATTTAGACTTAATTGCACTTTTATGCCTCACTGATCACTTTTTTCCCCAAGTCCTGCTTCAAGCACTAGCATATCACAGATTGTTTTGTGGAAATCGCAGTCCATGTGATTCTGCTCATAGATCTTTCATCAGGTAAACGCCATTGCCAACCTATCTCTACAAAGGAAGAAGTCTGTTCTGGATATGGCAAGTACCAAGAGAATACAAAGGTCAGCTATTTAAATAAATAAATAAATCGGTGCCGTGACTGCTGTGCTCTGCCGTCCTGAGCATCTGCTTTCACAGGAAAAGCAAGTGTGAGCCATCTTACCCTAGAAGTTCTCACTTATTTATTGGCAGCAGAGATATTCCAACTGAAAGACGATAAATGGGAGAACTAATCTGGATAGTGACCTCGCATTACACCAGTCAGGGTGTGTGAGCAAGGAAGCTGGCAGTCCATCTTGTTCACAGAGAAAAGGACAGGGAGTTAAAATGTATTGATTTAGTTGTTGTTCCGTATCCTCCATCCAGAACAGAAGCAAGAAGATTAGATGATTTTTTTTTTTTTAATATAGTCAACTTAATCAGGAATGTGACTGTTAGTGTAACTGTGAGGCAGCCAGGAGCTGGAAAAACTAAGGTTTAACCATTCCGGTGTTGTCCCTGCACCAGCTAATTGAGAATAAATGGATTTCCAATGCTATTTTTTCCATTTTAGCCATTCCTTGCTAACAATGCTGGCTCTTTTCAAAGAGCATGGAAACCACCTCTGACTCAGGAAATACTTGAGCCACAGATTGTTGTGAGAGTATTTGAAGAATGTGTAACTATACAATCTTCCCTGTGTGTCTGCTTTTCCCCACTGACACGGAAACAGTAAAGGATTAGATGGGCCTATGGCCTGGCTTGGTGGTTGTTCTTACATTGGAGTACCTTTCTGATTTATCAGAATAAAAGTTTTAGCAGAATGAAGTAATTTTTTGTAAAAAGTTCATTTCCATTTAAGCATTGAAGCAAGTGGATGGATTTTCAGTAGAGCTCGGTATGAGCTCTTAAAAAAAAAGTGATTCTTAAGGAACTGATAAGAGTTGTAGGCAGAGACGGGGAACTTCTCCTATAATCTAAATATAGTTTCACAGGGTTTGTCTATACATCATCACCTTTCATGTGATGTATGTACATTATCACGTTGCGTGCTTCGTTCCCTCCTTGCAACTTTAATCTTGGAAATCTGCTTTAAAAGAGGACAGATAATCTTCTTAAAGGTCCTCCTGATTTTAGGCAACAGTCCCTTCCTTTCTCATGCCCCCTTTTAAGTTTCTGAGCCAAAGTCAGATGTTTACACGTGTAGATGCTGAATCTCTCTGTAACTGGCATAAAAGTACTCTTAGCAATTTCTCTGTGAGTTGGGTTATTTGATATGGTTGCCTGTCCATCAGAACATCAGAGATTGCTCAGGAGTTCCCTCGACACTTTTGCTTTACTCTCCCAGAAGACCCCGTCCTGTCATTGCAAACCTCTCTTTCTTCCTAATATGAAAACAGTGGATTTTCAAAAGAGAGATGGTCAAGGAACCACGTGACTTTGAACCTAAACATTGTACATACAGATTATGAGAGAAACTAAATAAACCAAAACCATAATGATGACAATGGCCGTGATTCTCCATGTGGTTATTTGGCAGAACATAATACAGTGTGTTTCACAGCATGTTTCCAAAGTGTTACTGATTTCTATGGCCTGCATGCTATTCCTAAGGAGAAAAGTCTAGAAAATCTATGCCTCAGGTTTTAAGTACACAAAAAAGATGCTATTTGTGAGGTAGCAATATTTCAACTTGACTATCACAGACAGAGCATTACAAAGAAGCTATGAAACAACTTGACGTAAATTACGAGTGTGTGAAATTCAATAGAGAAAAAAGCTCAAACATGGTGTTTTAATTTTGATCTGGGTCCTTACTGCAGACCCCTCTGCACCAGCTCCATGAAGGAAAGGTCCTCATCCTGATCCTCTTTAGAGGGGAAGACTTCTAGAACTTTCTGTCTTCCATGACAAAAGAGAAGGTGAAGAAAAGAAAGAAAGAAAAAAAATCAGGAAACCAGCCCCAAAGTACATCCCTACTTGGGGCAACGTGTTTTCTTCTTCATACAAAACTAGTTTGCTTAGATCTTGTATCCCTGTTGTTTCAGCAAATGCTTAGCAATTCATGAGAATGTGGAGCTTGCAATGTGTGATCTGTCCCTTCTGTATCAAGTTCTAACAACCTAGATGCTATGATGATGGATTCCTAAGCACTCCTGAGATAGTCGAGAGGTCCAGCTAACTTCCATGTCTAGTTTCATACAAAGATTTTCTCGACCCCTTTTTGTATCAAAGACATTCATTGGATGGAACAGCCTGTGCTACTTGGCTTTTCAATGAAAGGGGCAATAAGCCCAATTCCTTTTCCCATGTCAACAGCCTTTTTCTGTTTTTTAGTAAAATGCCTAAAAATGCTCTGGGTTATATGACATCAGACTGGTATGGAATTACTTGTTAAGTAGTCATTAGTGAAAATACTGTTGTCTATGTTAAAGAGAAGAATTAGTATTTTGCTGATGCAAGGGGGCCTTTTAGAACAGTTTCCCATCTCCATATGTTGTCATAACTGTACTCTTTGCTATTTCTTACATTTTTGTAAACTGCTGTAGAGTGCAGTATATTTGACCCTGTGATTATGACTGAGATGCTTGGAGTTAAAAATATTTTTGTCGAGAGCAGGCTGACATGCTGATAAAAATGAACTACATTCCAGACCAAATTTCAGTATAGTACGTATTTCAAGGCCACTTGGTGCTTTAATATCACGAAAGCAAAGGTCTTTTGTGAGTAGAAGCTTAATATCCATAGTTTCTGGGGGGGGTTTTGCAGGAGTTACTGTTCCAAAGACAGAGTTTTATCTAAAAATCTACTTGTCTTAATAAGTGTTGTCCTTTTACCCCCTCTATTTGGCTTAAGGTATAGCAAAGATCTCTATTAGTTTAATGTCTTCTCATTCAATTAAAACTGTTCAATACTTGTGCCATACAGTGCAGTCAGCAGCATATCTTAGAAAATGCTCCTTTGGATGTTACAAATGTGTAATATTGAGCTGTACAGTTTAATATATTCTTCTGAAGGAGGATCTGTGCTTTTTAGGACACAACCACTAGCTTTTATTTTGACCACTGAGGCAAACTGAGTTCATTAGTGAGCATAATAGGATTAGACATGAAAAAATGGACCCAAACTTTCTAATCTCATTTGAAAGGAGCCTGTCCAAAAGCAGACAAATGCTTTCTTTTTGCTGCCTTTTTGAAGCACCATTTTGCTGAAGCTGACTCAGATTGATAGAATAAGTAAAAAGACAAGTCACATTCTGCAGAGTGACATTATGTCTGACTAAGGCAGTAAGAAGCACTTGCCTTCAGTAAAAGGAAATATATTCCACTTCCTATTAAGTTTCCCCTCTGCTTCTTATTAAGTTCAGGTAGGTGTAGTTCCTTGATGTAAAAATATGTATCCAACATTGACTTTCTCCTTTGGTTGAGGACACTAACTAAACGAAATGATCTTCAGCATTGGTGGTTGCTTATTATCTTTCAAACACATAAGTATAGCAGGTTCCTTTTGAATGAATTGGTATGGTGCCGCAGCACAGCTAACCTTGCCCAGGTGTCTGCCTGTGTGCAAAACTCCTGCTGCTTTCCCGGTTGAAGTGTGCTTGATCTCTTCTCCATCTCCGCAGTTAGGGGTCTATTGTTACACTCTCATCTGAAAGCTTGCAAATGACATTTGGGTGTGATGGACTTCTGTTGGAAGATTACAACCCTGTGGATCAAAGTGAACCATACATCGGAAAGGGGCTCTTAAGAATTTTAAAGGTTTAACATAAAGAAGATAATTACACAGTCCGATTCAGAATTGTTTCTGTACTTGTCACTCATACTTTTATGAGCCAAGCTTGTACTGTGACTGCACATGCCAGGAGTGCTTTTGTATAAGAAATGTAATTGTAGCTTACACAAAAATATTCCAATATTTCACTTTTACAGAAGTTTGGTACATAAGAAGAAAACCTTTGCTACCTAAAGATTTTCCATATCCATTTTGTTTAAGTCTTCTAACAATTTCCTTAGTTTTTCACATAATGAATGTTCATTGATATTGTTGTGAGATTTAGAGTCCTTTCGTTTAGTACTTTGATTAATAAATTGCTTTCCTCAGACCAAGGACTGTAGAGTTAAGTTCAACAGTAAAAGCAATGTAGGGTAGTCTGCCATTTGAACGCTGCCAATAGTGAAACGCAGATAACTGGCTACAACTTCAGGTTATTCTGCGTGATTCACAGATGAGATTAAAATATTGCTCTACATTTGAGAGTTGTCTCTGAGAAATTACCGTACAAGAAAAGCTAAGGATTCTAAAATAATTCTGGGTTCATCTGTTAGCAAGGTGATTTGTAATGGTTTCTAAATAGTAGAGTAGCTGCAGCCTTGTCTAACACTGACCTTACCACTTCACATGACTGATTTCGTAAGGATCTACATGTAGGTGTTTAGATGTTTCACTGCTTCTGTCTGACATAAACTAATGATGTAGACTGGCTAAACATGGTGACATGATTAAACAGTGATGTTAATTAGTGGCTTCTATGAGAGACCTGATCCCTCTTTTTAGCAGCATTTGTTATGCATGTACAGAAGTTAAAGGGACAGAAGTGGATGTTTTCTTTATAGCATCTGTTAATAGCATTAAGAGTTCAGGAAAACCATTTAAACTATCTGGTAAAATGCATAAGGTCTATCTTCATGCTCCATGGTTGTGCAAAAACAGTATCTTTTGTGTGAAGGGAAATGGCAATTTTCTGCAGGCAGTAATCATCTGTACTATTACTTAGATGTCATGTATTGATGATCCTATTTCAATCAAACATATCTCATTCAGAGAGCTTTTGATGGGAGGAATTTTTGGAAGGGTTTAGGAAGGTTAAATCTGTGAGACATGGCTTCCATCTGGAATGCATTAGCTACAAAGATTTATTAGCCAGAGTGCCTCTGCATAATGTTCCATGGAAAGCAAAGCCCTGCATCTAATTTCCAGCATGATGTCTATATGAGGAGTGATCTTTGAAATATCATAGGTGACAATCAAGTTTGTTATAAAAATAGTAAATGCACAGGATTTTCATGGCGGCTATTTTAAATCCCTCATGAGGGCTGCTAAGCAGGTAGTTGATTTGTTGACAAATGATAAAACTGTAGGAATAGCAACATGCATGACATTTTTAAACAGGATAGACTCTTTGAGCAGTAAGAGTCACATCAGGAAAATTATCAACATTTAGTGGTTGCTTAACTCTGTGAAGGATGGCATTAGGAAATAATAGAGGCAATATTTAACTTTCTGTTTCAGTGTTTTCTGATTAAATCTGTTTTAAGAAGTGCTGCTTCTGATCAGCAAGCAGGAGGGAAAGAGCTTTACAGATTCTAATGCATTAAGAAAGCTGATTCCCTGCAACTCTAAACTATCATGTGTCTGATGGCAATTAAAAATTACTAGCATAAGGACAGTATTGATCTCAGTTTCACAATGAGCCAAAGGGGGAAAAAAGTGTAGTCTGCAACTATAGAAAAGAATTCAGTGATGTGCCTGCTAGAGAACATTTCTATACAGTGTTGACAGGGTAAGGTGATTAGATTTCAATCAATGATGAGAGAAAGTTGCCTAAGAAGCTTTGAAAATCTGACCCATTAAAGCAGGACAGTGTGTTACTAAATATTAACTGGTACCTTGATGAGAATACTGTTTCTGAAGGACTGGGAGACAGCAAGTTCTCTTTTGTAAACTCAATTGCAATATATAAAGTGTGAAGTTGCCAGTACTCTCCAAAATTCCCAATAAAATTAATTTCAAATAAATAATTCATGCATCATGACCTACTCCATTCCTGTCTTCTCCTTGGCCTCTGAGTCATGGCTGGTTCTGTGCTTGTGGAATGGATACTGGTAGAATAATATTATATATAAAATGCGTTTTAAAAGTATATGGAGGATAGAGGAAAAATAAAACCTGACACTTTTTAAAGGTATATAAATGTAGAGTTAGAACTGTGAGCAAGAAGTCTGGATATCTGCATCCTATTCTTAGCTTTACTTCAGAGAGAAAACATTTGTGAACCTGGGTGAATCTTTAAGATTTCTGTGTTATGCTCTTACCATTTGTGAAGTTGAGTGGATGGTGTTAGCTGCCTTTGCATAGGAATCCTGCTTCAATTGTGTAATGATTATTAAACCCTTTAAAAAAGAAGTTGTTACAGGTAGATTGCTTTCTGTATTAGTAGAAAAATCCGTTGCTAAAATATACCAAATATTCCCTCTTACAGACTGTCTTGTTGCTGAGCTAGAGTATCAAAGTGAATACCTTTTTCAGATGATTTCTAGTTCAAGTTTTCTCCCATGTGTTTGTGTGTACGTATTTCTGTACACATGTATGTATCAAAATATCAGAATATGCATTGGTTTTAGTGTTTTCTTTATATAATCTATTAACTGAAAAGTACAGATTATCTAACATAGATGTGTTTAGAAAATTTGTAATCTCATGTCTTCAGAAGTCTGAAACTGTATATAATACCTGGAACACGCTAGGGAAGAAAGACTCCAGAAATCTGCTGGTTGCATGCAACAGCACCACTTGTTGACTCATTAGTAAGTGTTAAAAACACAAAGATGGCAAAATGTAAAGGACAACAATAACTATCCAGCTTTGCCATCTGTGTGTTTTGGGGCTAGATCAAGGTTTACAGTTTTTAAATTGCTAATTCCTTTGGCAAAGGGTTGAGGCTTAAAAAAAATAATAAAAAAAAATCAATAGTACTTTAATCTTCTCAGGGAGTTTGGTGGGTTCAGAAAAGGGTGTTCAATCCATTTATTCCTGTCCGGAATGAGGAAGAAGTTAAGAAGACTCTAAGACCTTCAACTGCATCAAGAGCATTGAAAGAATGATTCACAGCAGAGAAGAGCACTTTCTCTGCCTCTTTTCCCTCCTCTGTTTCCTATTCAGGTGGGATGTGAGGTCCAGGGGAACTGTTTGGTTCTTAGAACTCCTCCCTCTCCTTATTTAAAGTCTTCCCATGCAACAGGATTGGAGAGTTATCAAGATGTTACTGATTCTAACTGATCCTATAAATGAGATGTTACTGAGCTGCGTTTCCATTTTAGTATCTTTGACTGTTACACTTTGTTGAAGAGTTAGATATAAGTTTATTTCTAAGGAGTTACTTTTCAATACTTGAGCTTATTACTTCCTGCTATGTGATCCCCAAGAGAGCAAATAGCAAAGCAGGACAAATGTAGGGGATCCTGGTCATTACAAAGGCACAGGGTCTTTAAGTGGATAGACCCATTCATGACAAAGAGGTGCATCTTTAGACAAGAGGTAAGGCTGCATTATGTTATCAGGAATGCATGTTTCATCATAATGAGTTGTTCATACTTACTGTGGATATGCAAGTTCCAAGGCAAACCTGAAAGAGAGAAACTGGGCAGTTTGTTGATGAGTTACCCTTTAAGAAGGATAAGCTTCCCCACTTACTTTAGAAAGATACCATATTGTCCTGATAGGATGAGGGGAGAGGACTGGGAAGAAATGAGTTGAGTCCCCTGAATTAAAATGAACAATTGATAATTGTACAGTGTAAGTTTCTACTGCAGGCAGTAAAATGCATGAAGGCAAACAACAGTGCTAGGTAGTCACTGGCTATTAGACACTCTTTTAAAAGGTATTCCTTGTGCATGTTTCATTCACTTGTTTACTGTCATAAGTACATGAGAATGGATATATTTGGAACAAGTCACTGATGTACAGTTAATAGTGTATTTTCAGTTATGTATTCTGTTCTCAATACTTTCTTTTTAAAATAAATTTTTGTTCAGACAAGTGTTAAAAGAACTTATCCTCATTGTGTTGATGTGGTTGTGTTTCTCCTAGGAGAGGCAGCTGTAGGAAGCAGGTGGCAGGAAAGAGAAACATGACCTTTATAAAACATTTATGGGACAGGTTTTCAGCTGTGGGGATTGTGTGGCCATTCAGTCCTTCTTCCCCATCCACTTCACATTGCATCTGCCACCACTTCTGCTTCTGGTTTTCAGTGTGGGTATCCCCCCACAGTAGAAAACATAGCAAGGAGCTAACTCACCATAACGTGTCAGCATGTTTCAGCTATTGAGCTTTTAGGTAGTTTCTGTTGCAAATGTGGCTGCTTCTTTTCCCTCCAGAATCCCCAAGAGAAGGCAGCACTGCATCTCGAAATTATTAACCTCCTTGTCCTGGTTTCAGCTGGGATAGAGTTAATTTTCTTTCTAGTAGCTGGTATAGTGTTATGTTTTGGATTTAGTATGAGAATAATGTTGATAACACACTGATATTTTTAGTTGTTGCTAAGTAGTGTTTATAATAAGTCAAGGTTCATCTTCTCATGCCAAGCCAGTAAGAAGGCTGGAGGGGCACAGAAGTTGGGAGGGGACACAGCCAGGACAGCTGACCCAAACTGGCCAAAGGGGTATTCCATACCATGTGACATCGTGCCCAGTATATAAACTGGGGGGAGTTGGCCTGGGGGGGTGTGGATCACTGCTTGGGAACTAACTGGGCATTGGTGGGCGAGTGGTGAGCAATTGCATTGTGCATCACTTGTTTTGTATATTCCAATTCTATTATTGTTATTATTGTCATTTTATTATTATTATTATTTTATTCCTTTCTGTCCTATGAAACTGTCTTTATCTAAACCCGTGAGTTTTACTTTTTTTCAATTCTCTCCCCCATCCCACTGGGGGGTTTGCAGAGTGAGTGAGCAAGCAGCTGTATAGTGCTTAGTTGCCGGCTGGAGTTAAACCATGACATCCTCTTATGATCAAAGGTCAAACTCGGGTGCAGATCTTCAGTATGGAGGGGGTCCATAGCAGAAAGCTGCACTAAGTTAGCCAATGTCAGCCATGTTATAAATGGAAGCTGCTATAGAAGACAGAGTTCATGTATTTGTCTATGGTATACAGCAAGTTTCTTCTACAGCAAGTGGTTTTAGATGTCAAAAAGAGTAGTAATATTTCTAGACATCCCATGTGCTATGGACTAGCTTTCACTGGTTGTACACCATCAGCTGCATTTAGAATTTGTTTCAACCATTTACTAAGCATATTCTCATTTGTATTCACTCTAGTGGGAATGTTACACACTGCTAGATTGTTGTCTTGCCTTACAAATATAAAGATCTCAGTTTTTAGAGCATCTGGGTTTTGATATATTGCAAAATCTGTCAAATGCAAAAGCTATTGTTAATTCCTCAAATACCAGAATCTACAGTTCAGTTCATGGTGGCATGTGGTGTGGAGCTAAGAGAGAAACTAGGCCCTTTGTGCCCGTTTAGTCATTCGAAGTATTGAATAGCACATATACTGGAGCATGGAAAATGTCCTTTGTAAGTTAGAACAGCGATTGTGTTAATATAAGCAAACCTAAAGCATGTGTTGAATGCTTATCAGGCATTAGAATCAATAAGTAGTCTTTAGATTTAAAATTAATGATTTTCTGTGTTCTCCAAAAGTCAAAATCTCTCAAAGTTGTCTTTGTTGCTTCTGATTTCTCCCAAGAGAGTAAGCAGGGTGTGATAAATCATCATACCCACAAAATAAACAAAGTGCCTGACAAGGAAGACTTGAATTAGATTTAAAAGAGGAAATTCTTGCCTTAAACATCTTCAATATTTTGAAACTGTAGTTGTGAAAATGTAAGATTAAAGAAGATCTGGTGCAGCTCTAACCTAACACTATTGCAGAGATGTTAGAAGGAGCTTTAACAGTATCCTGACATGGGAATGAGGTCATGTTGTTGGATTAAGTCATCTGACTGGGTCCTTGCTATTTATTTGATAAGTCTTTTATGGGTTTACTTGATAATGCCAAGTGATGTAGAAAATATATATACATAAAAACATCAGCAGAATAGCTGATTAAGAGCAAAGAGCCTTTACACCATCTTCTATGAAAAATAGCAGAATACATTTTATTTCTGAAAGGCTTAAAAATTGAATTAATGAATAAATAAGCACATAAACATATATCTGTACATAAAGGAAACATAAGAGAGAAACCTAGTATATAAAAATGAAAACATTGTAAAGGATATTATTGTGAAGGACAAGCTGACTAAATTAATTTGAATTTATGTAAAAACTGTTTAAATACACATAGAAAAATAAATTTTGAAATGTGAAAGTTGAGATATAAACTCATAAAAGACTGAAGCTCTTCTTATAAACTAGCAGCAGCAGTATTCTTTTCCTCAAACTTCCTTTGTTCAGGTAGCAATGTAAGTGAAAGTGAGACCATCTCTGGATAATGCTCCAAGCCTAATGTGAAAGGAAAAATTGTTACTGATAAAAAGTGTGTATCATTCTACAACATGCAGTGCAGTGTTAGCTATTTTTTATGTAGTGATTCATCCCTGTTCATGTTGCAGTAGAATTTGCAGTCAGATTTGTAACAAATTTGGAGATTTCTGTCCCATGACTTTCTTTTTGAGTGTGTCAGACTCTTAGAGGTGTTATCCTATATTTGTGTAAAACCTGCACTGACAAGAAATATGCAATATGCTAAAACATCATTTGCAAATGGAATACAATGTAACCTTTGAGAATATTCACCCAAGAAAGCCTCTATGGAACAAACAAATGTCTGCCAGTAAGTAGTAAAATTTTGAAGCTATGACCTGTACCTACTAAGAATAGCTGAACAGTGAGTTAGCTTTGAGATGTGTACACTTTTATTTTAGGAATTTATTGTCTTATTCCATTAAGAAAAGAGAAATATGAAACTAAAATGTATCATCAGGAATCTGTAGAGACCAAGGAGAAAATCCACCTGTGTGAACTGTGAGGTGAAGTGTGAGGTTAAAAGATGAGGCAATGCACTGTCTCTTTCCAATCTGAAATAAACATGTCCAGCCCTGAGATGGCAAACTACTATAGGATTCAGAAAGAATGTTTGGACTAAGAGAACATTTCTCCCAAAAGTTAAATTCTTTTCAATAATTTGACAGAACATGCTTTTTTTGAGGCAGTAGTAGCCCTTTAAGCCATAGAGTGAAAGGTGTTATGCTAAATAAAGCCCTTGGAATGTTTGGATGAACTTCTTGCCTTCTCTTAAAGAAAATTTGACATGTTGACACTCCTTCTAAAATTTTGATCTATGATAATCCACGTAAATCCCACCTAGTCAGTTAGTTGGTGTGTGATTTTCTCTCAAATGTAGTACCTGACCACCCTTTCTTTCCAAGTGCTGGTGACCTCTGAGCAGGTCAGTCTGCACCTTGCTTGTCTCATCTTGGCATACCTCCAAAAGGCAAATAGGTCAGACTTCTGTTAGTGAGCCAAAAAGGGAAGTTCAATCTGAATGCTTAACAAGAGAATAGAGCATTCTGCAGTAAATGTTATTTTATATTTTTTTATATATTTTATTATATAAATGATGCATAGCGGAAAGTGCCAGAACTTAGTCTGGGAACTTCCTAGAGTACAGATAATAAATTTCATTCAAGCCCATCACATTCACCAGTAGTTAATGTGGCATCTTTATCAACACCCATGAGCGCTGAGCAAGTTTCTCAACTCACCACAGAGGTTTGCAAGTTTCTGTTCTGTAGTGGTAATGTACAGATAATTCTGATGGACATCAGTGGAGCTCCTGGAGTATGCTATTGAGCTCATAAGATTAATGTCATAAACAGACATAAGTGTCACTACAAGGCCTGACAGTGATTTGGTCTCTACTTCTTGCTTTATCTAAATTTCAGCTCTTAGTTCTGTGTGGGACTCTATATTACTCTTTTGGGATATGTGGTAAGCACACAAATTCTGACTGCGTTCATTAAGGGCTGTCCTTCTGAGTTTACACCAGAACAGTGCCCAGTGAGGCTAGCGTACTGCAGGATTGGGCCTATGGAGACCCAATGGTTTTATTTATTATAATAATAACTTGAAGATATATCAGAATTGATTTTTGTTACATGGATAACAGCAGTAGAACTCCCTGTAAGAATTAAAAGGCTCATTAGGAAAGAATCTCTCAATGCTACAAATAGCTTTTTAAATCCAGCCAAGCCAAAATGCTATTTGATTATTCAAAGGGGATTTTTGAAGAGAGCTATTAATCGGTGTCAGATTCAAAAGCAGTTGTATGCTCTCTTCACAGATAGAATGTAAAATGTTATATTTTTCATATTCATACATTTCTTAGTGTCTTTTGTCATCATGTGTCTTGAAAATTAGGAGATACTGCATGAAGGAACATTCACAAGATTAACTAAGTCTGGAGCTTCACAAGTTAGTGCTTGAGATAGAAGATTTTGCTTGTCAGCAAAATATATTTCTGGGAAAGAAATACGTTTGCATATAGAAATCATTTACTGATAAGCTGCTACTGAAAAAAAAAAAAAAGCAATGTTAAGGAAATAAATAATTCCAGGAGCAATGAAGCTAATGAAGCCTAATATATTTATGGCCTACTCCCATGTACAGTCTGGAGACTCTAGTGTACAAAAACATGGTTGAGCTTTCTTTGCTTTGTGAGCTTTTCCTTCAGAATTTAGGTCATTCTCCTGTACACAGGTACTTATTTCATTAAAATCATTGGAGCTTAATATCTCTGAGACACCTAGTCTTTTCTCAAATTTGGTTTAAATAAGTCAGTAAGTTCAGTGTTACGGTGAGGCAGTATACAGACAGAACAACACCATAGGGCTTGTTTTCTCATGAAAAAAGATTGTGTTCTCCTAAATTGGAGAAGTTCAAAGTGACTTTTATTAATATGTTATTGTGTTCTTTTTATATTCTCTGTGAGTTGCATCCTCATTGAAACCTTTTTTTTCTCTAACTGTTGTGTAGCTTGATGTTAGTGATAAAGGGGCAGCAAGTGCTGTGAGTAGAAAGACCCCACAAAGAGCACTAGCTTTTTGATGCCTCTTGTCACTATTTTTAGGAAGCCAAATGTTGCAAAATGCATATACAATGATTTGGTGAGTTACAAAGATCTGTGGTGATGTGTATTCATACCAAAAAAGTATTGATGCTTAAACTGAAGAACTACTTAGTTCTCTAAAAGCATATACTTAAAATGGATTTAGACCAGAAAATGAGGGAAGAAGAATAGAGTCATGTTACTAAGAATGACCATGAAACATGAAGTTTGCACATTACATAAAATTATTTTTGACACATTGAAATACATTCAATCTATGCTCATTGCAATTCACTTTATGGTGAGTTGCTGAATAGCAGAATATATATCATTTATACTGCGATCGCTTCATGCTTTTAAATTGTAATATCCTTTCTTCAGTGACTGCTTGTCAATTTCTCTGATCTAGAGTTGATTTCATAAATTAACTAGGCCAATTAAATAAGAGACTTATGTTTAGAAGAAGAAGAGAAAGCAAATAAATATTAATCTACCACCCTGAACTTCTTTGCAAGACCCTAGCTCCTAGTACACTTCAGAGTTGCATACGGTGTCTTTTGTCAATTCATCCTCATTGTCTGTAGATTATTTAATCGATGCAGTAGTTTATGGCACAAACTGAGTTATTTTTATGTGATGTCATCTGTGTGAACATTGCCACATAAACACTGCAGCCCAAACCCCATGCATACTTTGATATTGCCCAGTTACGTCTCTTCTCCTTTCTGTTAATTCCTTCATACTTGCACAAAGTCATTAAGTGTTGTTTCACCTATTTGGTAATGGGAACTGTTCTTAGTTGCTTTCTTTTGATACTCGTCATTTGTTCATGTGGATCACGCAACCCATTTAGGGCAGTCCCTTCTCAGGACTACATATTCAGGCCATTCATTAGAAAAGCCTTGATTACTCTTGTGCTTGGAAATTAGCCTGTCCATAATAAATTTTTTTTCTCATTTTATGTTCTTAGACCAGTACATCATATGCTTGGATTGGAGGTCATATGTTGTTTCTTTATTGATACATTTCCAGAAGACTTTTTCTTTAGGTGAATATTTCTTCCCCCGACCCGTTCTTATTCCTTTCCTTGCACACAGCACCATGGGCCGATAAACAATATCAATTATAGATGCAAGGTTATTGCTAGAGAGCCTGGATATTGATCTCACATAAGTTAGAAATGGTTGAAGGAATGAACTTATTTGTTGGCAGATGTCCATATCATGAAGCAATCACCATAAATATTTTCAGCCTGGCCTTTTCTTGACTCATATTATAAATATTAGGAGCTGAAAAATCAGAATGAAGCAAAATTGCATGCAGAGTTGGAACACATTAAGTAACCAACCTGTGAGGAAAAACATGTTATCTGTGTATAAAAATTGAGGGCTTTAGCCTCTAGGGCTGCCAGTTTGGTCCTATGCAAAAGGAAGATCTTAACACAGTTCTTTAAAAGCAAAAGACATGTCATCATTAGTCTAATCATCTTTCTTCTGGTTTCACAATCAAAAGTTAAAGTATTTGCTTGTAAAGATGCTGAGTGTCAAGCAACATGTGACAATATTTTCATTTCTCATATTTTCTTTAATAAATGCGGGGGAAAAAATCTAGTTTTGCCACTGATTATCTATTTCTTGTATTGATTCTTTGGTCTGAAGAATATTCAAAATTGAATCCAAATGCTACACTACCTAAAGCTTGATGTTACTTTGAGACTAGTTTTAATGAGGGATTGCGACTGAGCCAACCTCAATTGCTCAGTTGCAGCTTGGGCAAGTAGAAAAACCCTGATGATTGATCTATGTGGGTGAGTTGGCATCAGTTTGCAAGCCCTCTGGGTAGAGGCAGAACATACAGCAGGAAGAATTAAAAAGGAAAAGGGAGAAGAAATGTTTATCACCCATTTACTAACATTTTATGGCAGTGTTATGGTAAACTGAGAGATGAATGTCTACATTCATGTATTTTGCGCTATTCTGAGGCACTAATAACATTAAATCAGACTTAATACTTCACACCAAATGTTTAGTAAAATAGGGAATGATGTGAATATTTGTCAGTGCTATACTCTATGGGTAGAGCATCAAAAATAGTGCTTGAAAGACATAAAATGCTGCAAAACAGAGGTCAGAATTATGCTAATATCATGATAATATAAAAATATTAAGTCACCAAATGACAGGATTACAACCCAACTATCTTCAGTCTCTAGGAACCTTTCAGCTAAGCTCATGGTAAATAAAACAGCCGGTTCTACATGGGAGTCTGATTACAAATTTACACATTTGTATTATTAGAACTGCACGAAGCATTCACCTCTGGAGACTGGGGTTAAAATCTGATTTAGGTTACTGGAGAATATTAGTGTAGTTGTCCCAGCCTAGTACACACTTCATTATATAATAAAATCTCCTCTCAATCCAGAAGCCAGTCAGTATGATAACATGTTCTCTTTAGAAAAGGCTAGGATTGGCATAGCCAAAGAGTTACAGAGCAGGATTAAAGTAAGTTGACAGGCCTGTATGAAAAATCATGCTCATTGCTTTTTATATATATATCTATATATCTATCTATTTGCCAGTTCCTCTACAAAAGTGAGTATTTAGTGTGCTAGTAATTTGGATAGAGAGGGATGAACAGGTGGAGTGCAGATGTGCATTCAAAGAAAGGGGCATGTCTGAAGTATGTTACAAAGTCAAACCATGGAATGGAGATCTTAGTTCACAGTATTCAGCAATCTCATATTATCAGACCTTGCTATTAATTTTTTCTTTTCAGATATCCAGTATAAGTCAGTATTTGGTGTGTGTTTTGTGTTTCTGTGCAGGTACAAACACTGTGGGGTTTATTACGTTACTGGAGTCAGCAGAGAAAAGCTCTTTTTCAGTAACTGCTTTACTTCTGTTATTGATTCTTTTTTACTATTCATTTCATTTTCTGTAATTGTGTAAAATAGTGTATATTGCAAGAATTTAATGACAATCTATATCTATCCAAATACTATGGAGATAATAAAGTCTTTGCTTGTCAATATTATCAATTTTTTCTCTTATTATATTCCCTTTCCTCTTATTAGATTTTTAGGCAGGCATTTTAAATTCCTGAAGACATAAACTACACAGAGCCAAGCCACTGTAAAGGCCTAACACATCAGTAAATGTCAGTAAAGTGTCAACTCTTTGCATCATAACTGCAGTTCGTTTCTCAGCATTGACAGTGATGCTTATACTGGATAAGGATTGGAATGGGCGTATTTCCAGATCTTAATTACATCAGGCATAGGGATGAGGAACCGTCTTTTTCCTCATGGGGAAGGGAGAGTAGAGCTAAATTTGGCCATCTAGAGCCCTATGCATCCCCGTTTATCTGGAGATAATAGGATTAAGTTAAGCTATGGGACTTCCTTAGCTAGAACTGCCTTGCTGCCTTCAGCAGGGGTCTAATAAGAATAGATATAATTGGGTAAATGGTGAATAAGAATTTAAAAAGTACACAGTATAAGCAGTATGCTTGTGAATAAATGATGACAAATTGGATTCCATCCAATCCCTGCAGAGCTGTTTAAAATATAGCAACACATGTGGAATTACAGGGTGAAATGTATATCTTTCTTGTTTCCTAACTTCTGCCACCTTGTCTCAAATCTCACACACAAAGTGTCTTTTAAAGTTTAAGGAGAAGATGGGAAAGGGGAATTACAGCATTTGTCTGGTATTAAGCAGAAGCTTTTTAATGCTTTTCATATAAGGTTAAAGAGGCACAAAATATAAGTGGCTACAAATACATGCTGCACAAATGGGATTTTGGTTTTCTGACCCACATCCACTTACTGAATTTAGTCTGTTAACAGTTTAGCATTTATTTTCACTTTTTTTCACCTCTTAAAGGAAAGAACAAACATGGAGAATGTAACCCCAGTGGAATAATTAATTAGATCATTCACTGGTGGATATTTCTGTAATTTATTTAAATACAGATCTTCTATTTAAATTTTTTTCTGTTTTTGAGGAGTTTTTAAATACAATTAGAATGACTTTAAGAAAAAATCACAGTAGGGAAATAATAACTAAAGATCAAAAGGTCTCTTTGTCTTAATTTTGTGTCTATCAAAATACACTAGAAGCCTTTGCCTGACATAGTCATTTAATTTTAATCTATTTTCATGCTTGTGACCTACAGTGTACAATTGTGAATATGAAATAACCTGTATCAGTGGAGTTCCTCTGCTTCAGTTGCAGATGCAGAACAATCATATCCATGAAATCTGTAAAGGCTGCTCCAGAGGTGTGGAACAAGGTTCAAAATCCTGTTGTAGACTAAAAGGGTGTGATCCACCTTCATTTGTTCCATTTTGTGGAGGAATGAAGTCAATCTGATGCTAGCGAGTGACTTTATAAATCATTAGGATGCTGTGGTAGGTAGAGCTAATTTTAGAACAGGCTTGTCCCTGCCATTTGCCCCCCTTTCCTTTATTTCCTGAAGATGGCCCTGATTTTTAACTGTTGGAGCTAATGGTTAAACTGTCAGATTCCTCCATCTGTATGCGTGTTATTACTTACCTGCCAAAAGGTAAGCATATACTAATGCGTCTCTTATAAATCTGAGCCTGTGTTAAAAAGTTGCAGCACCCTATCTGACTACAAAGCAGAGAGCAGCATTAGTATATTTACAAGCAAGGTCACATATTTATTAATAACAGTGCAGACAGAATGACAGAAAACTTAAGAAAAGAAATCATAGAAAGACACAGAGGCCAATCTAGTTAAGTGGGGAATAGCAACATAGAGATTACTATGAGCAATAAACTGAAGACTTCTAAAGAAATGTAAGCAGTCTGTTTAGGAGAGGACTGGGAGCTCTCTGAGCCTAAGCAGGAGCAAGGTAAAAGGATAATTAGAAGAGCTAAAAGAAATACCGAATGTTGCATTGTGGAATATATCAGCAAACAATAAAAGATTCTTCAAATATATTTGCAGAAGGCAGAAAGTAAGAGAGAAAATTAGTTCACCAGAAATGAGTGTTGGGAATTGGAGACAAGGTGATATGGAAATAGAGTATTGTTTTGCTTTTGTTTTTACAGGCTCTTCTCAGAGATTTTTGAGTATGAGTTTTATAGGATTTGTGGGTACGGTACCAAAGCAATGAACATGGCTGCATAAAGGCTGAATTTGCAAAGTGGGTGAAGTACCAAATACAAATCTACATTACTACAGTTACATACTTAGTGGAAATTATCTAATGAAGTACAAACAGCTGTTTCTATCAAGCAGAAATAAAAGTTCACAGATTGAAGACTACAAGAATAAACAACTGGCTTCTAAAATATATTTATGTCTCTGGTCATAGGGTTTTTGAGAAATGGAATACACTTGTAACAACATGACTTTTTTTAAAGGAATTGGGTGAACAGCACCTACCTGCTAAGGGATTCAAATCAATTATGTGTCAGGTAGTTTCATTTCAGGTCTAGGGTTACAGTCCTGCACAGACAGTACTTCTGTGCATACATGTTTAAATTTGAGGGATGTGCCTAGCCCTACTGAAATTCTCAATCCTTTGGAGTTATTGCTGTCACAGCATATAGGAGCTGGCGTGATTGTTATATATTGTACCTGGATTTGCAGGTAACTCAGTGTTGAACAGATTTAAGGAAAGAGTCAGGGAAGAGAATGAATTTGTCATGTGCATTAGCTTAGTTGGTTTTACGGTAGAGACTTTTAGGAAAGTGTTATGAGTGGTTTGCTTAGAAGTGTTGACAAAGTACTGATATGTGCAGAAAGGAAAATATAACAAATTAGTAAAGCTTATCACCTAGAAAACCTTCATCCTTTGGGATTAAATTCTGATCCCACTGAAATCAGTAGAAGTTCTGCTACTGACTAGAGTGGAGCCACAATCACATCCATAGCTGCTTGCCTTTTTTTTTTTTTTTTTCTTTATAAATTAACATCAGTAAAATCAAATTTTTTATCTTCTTTAATCTGGATCTTAGTGATGAACGTCTAGTATTTTTAGAAAGAATTATCTTGGAAAACTTAACGTGAAGCATTAGGAAATCCCTTATTATCTTTATTCTAGATAGGGCAACACTAATTTCAGGATAGTAATGTAAGAAACTCACTTGATTAATAATAGTATAGCAACCACCAGAACAAGAAATATAATAAGTACAGTTGAACTCAGTGAGTTTATTTTATTAGAATTCTTGTCAACTGATTTGCACCTGCATTCATCAAATCTGAAATCATCCCAGACTCTTAACAGATCTGTCCCTAAACAACTTAATGAATCACAGTGACAAGAAATCCTGTATCTTCATTATGAATCCCTGTATAACAGAATCACATTCACTCTTTCACCATCTTTTTATTATCTCCTTGGATTAGCTTCAGACTCAAAATTAGTAAAAAGACATTTCATTGGGATCAGTGGAGTTCCTGAGGTATAAACCTTGTGAAGGACGTCTGTGTCACTGGGGAAATTCTTGTATTTCATTGAGCTATAGTCGAAATATCATTTACCCAATTTAAAGTGATTTAAATTTATGCTAGCATCAGGGAGTGCATCCAAAAATGACTCAACAGTTCCATTCATAGTGCTTCATTGGAACTTTTTAGTAATTTTTCCTTCTCTTAAATTTCTACTGAAGTTCTAGAGTAATTAAAAAATTCAAAACTTAGAGAATTTTTCCAACCTCACAATTTTAATCTCCACTCCATCCCAGTCTCCTGCACCAAAAGGACAGACAGCTCTTCAGCAGCAAGCTCAAATTTCAAATGTTTATATGTAATGAAAATTAAACCTCAATTTTTATTATTTTATCTAATTCTGGGATTTCTTAGAAAGGTTTTTCACAACTCCTTCAGCTCACAGGAGAGACCTTGTCTCCATGAATTGTTTTCCAAAGAGTGTGACATTCAATAATAGCATCAGAAACTAAGTAATACTCAGAAAAAGCTGGATCTTATATACAGAACTGTGTGCTTGGATTGTACACAGTTTATATCTGCTATTACTGTCAGTATTTTTACAGTTGGGGCACTGAGAGTCATGATCATGAATATAGTGCTAGGTGCTGCATGAGTATGGACTAGCAAATGGCTCTGCTCTAGATGTTGCCCAAAAAACAGTTGACACCATTTTATCTTACATATTGTCAATTTTACTGCTCTTAGTGCTGTGTCAGGGGGCTGAGGAGGCCACCTGACTTTCTAGTAAAGCCTTACCCACATTCATTTCTGGAACCAGTTTTTATCTAGGTTTCAATATTACATCTTTGGCCATTGTTCCCACTTTGTCCCAGAATCTCAGTAAGCCAACAGATAAACGTACCAGGAAGCTAATAAACACTCCTATCATCCAAGCTATCAACATTATTGTGATGAATTGGGAAACATTTTTGGAGTTTTACCTTAGATCACTAGTGGTACTTGGTGCCTATTACTTACAGGCTTGAATGTATACACGCAAAGAGAATAACTGTCTGAAATGATACTTGTGAAGCAGTCAACCATTATTTCCCTCTGTCAGATTCTACTACCTGAAAGACTCAGGTTAATAGAATGATTGAGTGCTTCCACTTTATACCATATGCAGTAGTGGTATTGCTCTCTATATCACATGTAATATTATCTAGCAGTTGTAAAGTGTTTTGCATGTGCACTCTGCTTTATGACCATTAACTAATTAATCCTCACAATGGCTCAGTGAGGTAAACAACAAGATGCTATCACCCATTATTATCACATGGTTATGCTGTCATGCTTCGTTTATGAATTTATCTATCTACTTTGTAATGCTATGTCTAAAGGTTCAATAAAAACAATTGAAAATAATGAAAGAGAAGAGAAACTCTGGCTTTTAGAAGCACATATGACATCTTTATACTGGCAGTGAGCTAATATAATTAGAGAGTACAATGAACTCTAAGAGGAAGAATATAAAATGAGCTTCACCCATTCTACTTAGTAGGCGAAAGTTTCTTAGAGACAGAGACTAATTGCTGCTTGGAAAAAAAAATCTACAAATGCATCACAAATAGGGTCAAACCTCATTTTTAAAAATTACAAGATTTGTTTGCAGGAAACCATACTAGATTCAGAATCTTAAAACAAATATAGTATATGCAAATCGTTTCTTCTAAATACAAATATTTAAATACTGTTTAAAGTTACATGGGGTAGTAGGTGAAACCTAGCAGAATTTTGTCTCTGCTGGGGGAAATTTTTCTGAAAAATTTCAACGTTCATAGAGGTACTCATATCCCTGCAGTTGCCAGACTGTGAATCCACATCAGTGTTTTACTTCAGATCAGTGGTGCAATTCTGAAGTACGGACCACTCCTATTGGCCTGCGCTATTTGGAAATACATAGACCAAATACTCTGCTAAGAGCTGCAAGATGTGACTGTAAGTTACATTCAGCTGTCTGTGTGTCTTCCATTACAATTTTCAGACAATGCCAATGAAGTTTAATGATGAAATCCCATTGACATTTAATAGCATTGAGGTTTTTAACTTTGATTGCCTTCATCTTACACATTCATCATACTAGCATTGAAAATAAACCTTAGTTTTCCAGCTTGATCGTCAAATAAATAAATACCTAATTTAGTGCAACTTGCTTCATTTTACCTATCCGTATAATATTGTCCATTTATTTACAACTGCCATACATCTGCTATGTAAATTCAGCTTTGATACAGGTTACATTTAGCATCAAGAAAATCTTCATGGGATTTGGTTGGCTTTTCTCATGGTTGCTTGATCTCTTTAAAATACGTAGGCTGGAGTTAGGTTTTTTTTTTTTCCTATGGAACACAAATAATCTATTCAATATTTCCCTAAGTTTTTGGTTGTTTAATTTTACAGGGCTGTTGTTCCACAACATCAAAGATAACTTCTATCATATAGCAACTCCTTAAACATACTTTCTGGATTAGGAAAAGGCTTGCTGATAGAACCATACTGTCTGATAGTTAGGACTGTGCTTTTGAAACAACTTTACAGGGGGGAAAATGTGGCAGAGAAAAACCAGCCCAAATTCTGAATGTTAATAGTGTTTACACTGCTGCAATTGGGAAAATACTCTATTTCATTAAGTGTTCCATTAGGGAGTATTGTAGTTTGTATTAATATCATTGTTGTGTTGTATTTCTCTGCAACAACATCATTCACAGTTGAATATGTCGTGCTTTTTCACTTTCTGTTTTGGCAGTGGTTGAGTTAAAATAGTGTTTTGCTTTTGGATCTGCCACACAAGAAAATGCTACAATTTCAAGCTTAGAAAAGTAACCCCAAGAAGGTATTATGAATTGCCTAGGTTCAGAATAGGGGTGGATGATTAGATTCCAGTGTTTCCTGCTGAGTGGTACATGCTTGTTTTGCAATACGATTTTGAGGCAGAGATTCAAACAGAACGTGCAAATCCTATTCAGTCTCTCAGCATTGTTGATCTGGTTTTTATTGATTTTTCGTCTGTACAAATCCAGTGCTCTCCATATATTTTAGAAATCTGAGAGTAGAATGTTGCAGAATAGGAGTTTTAATTAGAATTATATGCAGTTCATCACAAGACTTCACTGTTTTGTAGGAGGATGCAGCATTGTCCTTGTTTTACTCTATTCATACAGTCCCATTTTCCAAGAAAAAAAGTTCTCTTTCTGTAAACCAAAGACAGAGTAAGAAGGTATTATACATTTTGTGTCCACCCTTCACCAAAGACAATGACTTACCCTCTGTACATTTGTTCCACATACAGGTAAACAACATTTCATTAAATGTAGAGGGATTTTTATCAAGTTTTCATAGTTTCTATATTTTATATTATTAAATAATGATAGGACTTTGGCATTTTTCTGTTGAGGAAATTTATTAAATATGTTTATAGGCTTGAAATTGACTTTAGGAAAAAAAAAACAAACCACTGGTTTGACTTTTTCTTCCTATTAGCTTTCTATCTGTTAATTTTTCTCCTAGGTCTGTTGAGTAGTATGCAGTGACATTGTAAGTGGGATGTATTTCCTCACATCAGTGCCTTGTTAATGCTGTTCATTAATCTAGAACCATGAGCTTGTTCAGAGGTGGTTAGATATTCCATATTTCCATAGGGTTTGAGGGAAGGGTGACAGCTTGCTTACAGCATCAGAAACCAGATCTCATTGCGTTGTCATGTCATTTTTAATACTGATAAAATAGCAGAGGCTGCATGTGAGCTCACAGCCTGCAAATGGTACAGCAGCACAAGCCAAAATAAGTCATTCCATCAACTTCTAGTAAACTGAAGCTTAGATTGTTTTAAATGGATTATTAGTGAATTACTACATGAAAAATCTTTTAATTTTGTTATACAGCAGGTCATGTTAAAGTTATAGGAACTTATTTTTGTCTGTCTGCTAAATTTCATATTCACTTTTTAAGTACTGCTTTATATTATTTGTGTGTCAGCAGTGACTTGAGGTCCCTATGGAGACCCGTATCCCATACTGCCCATATAATTCTCTGATCCATTATTCAGACAGCTAACATATGCTAATGTGTCCATCTTCCTGGTCTATACCAGGGTTTAGTATTAAACTTCATTTGCTTTAAGATCTTTACATACTTTTAAAGAGAACTGATCATCATAGATTGATCATTTTATTTGCTGTATTGGAATTTGAAGGTCATTTTTAATATTTAAAAATGCTAGTGACATTACTCACATTTTATAAAGAAATTCACATACCCCAGTGTGAGTTTTTTTCAATACATAGTTTTCAAGGTATAGTTTTTCCAATATATAGTTTTCAATATATAAAGTAATCCAATCTTTTAATTTTGTTTATTGTTGGAAATTCAAATCCTGTTCTTTCAAAAAAAAAAAATTTAAACTCCTTTCATGTCATTAGCTCTTCTACCTTAACCAAGTTGGGAACACTGACAGATAAATACTTGTCATTCTGTTTTCTGGCAGACCTAGGCATAACTTTTAATGACTGACTGGAATTTCTCCAATGTAAAACTACCAGTGAGAGCTGCTGTTACTGGACAGACCAGCAGTCAGAGCTCCCACGGACCATAATTGTAATCTTGCCAGGTTTTTAGATATCGAAGGAACTACTAAAATTATAGATCTGAACACTAGTACTCATTGAATGGCAGATCAGACAAAATGTAAAAGAGTAATTATAAAAATATTCAAGTGTTTAAAAAGTGGCATTATCAACCATACTGTTGCATACTGAGAAGGCGATACAGGGCTAGATCTTCAAGGAAAGTGAATCAATAGAACTCTATTGTATTTGGTAGCTCCACACTTATTCATTCTTCCTGTAGCCCAGGCTGTTAGTCCATTGACAAAAACTCTGCACCTCCTACAGATAAATACATGGTCTGAGATCCTTCTCTGATTTTTGTACTTTTTGAGGGGAGAATATTAACTGTATTTTAAACAATACATTAGGGAAAATTAAGCATCTAAGGTATCAGAAAGGTTTCTTTTAAAAGGGATGCAATTTAAATTTTACAGAAACTAGCTCATATTCAAATGGGTATCCTATTCAAATGAGTTAGAATTTTTTGATAGTGTTATGTACATCTATAATAAAAGCAATGTGAAAATAGCATTCAGAGAATTTCACAGTAGGGGTTGTAATTGTGCTCACTTAGAGACCTGTTCTGCCATTGATACATGTGTATAACTCCCATTAACAGTAATAGGAGTAACGCATGCTTTTTGATGGCAGAATGGATTCTTACTCTGAGTGCTACCATATTACCATTCCTACTGTGATAATAGCAATATCATATTGCCATGATAACAGATGCATCACTGGAGCTAAATTAAGATTCTTAGAACCAGAACTGTGTGAGGAGAAGTAGGAACAGCACCTGAATGGTACTGACTGAGAGCAGTGTGCCTATACAGGGCAAGAACAGGTATAATGACTTGGGATAATTGGGCAGAAGACTTGCAAGCTAATGGTACTTTCTACGCATTTTTTGAAGGTGGTGGCTAAGTAGTGTATGGTAAACCCAGCTCTGGTTCACTGTGCAAGGATCACTGTGCTTGCCTTTCTCTGAAGCATGGGTGACACTGGAAGGAATGATGAATCCCGAAACAGTCAACATGATACTGTTTGCCTCCTGTGCAGTTGTTGTTGCTAACATGGACAGGGGCTTTGTCACATTCAACATCCTGACTCTGGCCCATTCACGTGCAGGATAAGGTGTACCTTTGACCTTTCCTGTATCTCAGTGGAGCGCACCGGGCAGGGATCAGGTTGCTGCCCTCTTTTCATTCTGGAGAGGAGCCCTATCACAGCACAGAGACCCAGGTGCATGCCCTGAGCTGCTCTCCTGGGATTCCACAGCAGTGCTACGGAGATTTTTACAGCTCCAAGCATGCATCTCTCTTTGGAAAATATCGCTAGCGGGTGAGGGTCTTGAAATCATCCTAGTTTATTTATGCTGTTGTGGTTTAACCCCAGCTGGCAACTAAGCACCACACAGCTGCTCGCTCACTCCCCCGCAGCAGGATGGGGGACAGAATCAGAAGGGTAAAAGTGAGAAAACTCGTGGGTTGAGATAAAGACAGTTTAATAAGTAAAGCAAAAGCCACGCATGCAAGCAAAGAAAAACAAGGAATTCATTCACCATTTCCCATCAGCAGGCAGGTGTTCAGCCATCTCCAGGAAAGCAGGGCTCCATCACATGTAACGGTTACTTGGGAAGACAAACGCCATAACTCCAAATGTTCCCCCCTTCCTCCTTCTTCCCCCAGTTTTATATGCTGAGCATGACGTCATATGGTCTGGAATATCCCTTGGGTCAGTTGGGGTCAGCTGTCCCGGCTGTGTCCCCTCCCAACTCCTTGTGCCCCCCCAGCCTGCTCGTTGGTGGGGTGAGGTGAGGAGCAGAAAAGGCCTTGGCTATGGGTAAGCACTGCTCAGCGATAACAAAAACATCCCTGTGTTATCAACACTGTTTTCAGCACAAATCCAAAACATAGCCCCATACTAGCTACTATGGAAAAAATTATCCCAGCCAAAACCAGCACAATCCTTAGAAATACAGTGATTGAAGAAATTAAAACAGTTTAAAATAACAAAGCAGCTTTTATGCACTTAACCTACCCTGATGCTTAACATTTTCATCCAAGTTTAGACAGTCCTACTGATCTTAGATAACCATATATCTAGGGATGGGGTTGGGTCTGCTTTCCTGCAGTCGATGCATGTCCCTTGAGCTCAGGAACTCAGATTTTTATTTACTGGGTTGGTTCTTTGTTTCAGTTTTGCCTACCTGAAGGCCTCTTCCCCTGTGTAAAGCATTGTCTGCCTTCCTGTGGACTTGCAGAGAGCTCCTGCAGGGTTTAACCCTTTGAACCACATAGGAGCTGACATAATAACAATCAGATACACAAAGGGATATATAATATGCATTAAAATATTACTTGCAGCCAAAACATTCTTCATACGCTTGCTGCACCCTATTTATAAAATCCTCAGTACAAGAATACCTGTGATCTGTTTTACATTTTAACATGCAGAAGTTGCCACACGATCAAACCTGAGATTTATGTATCTGTGACTGCCACAGGTAAAATAGCGTTCCTAATAAAGTCTATATTAGTGTCAGATGTATAAAAATCCTTAAGTCTTTGAATGTACCTGTTTAGAATAGGATTTCTTGGTGCCTCCTTTCTTTAGGTTGTTAGCGTGCTCTTATTTACCATGGCATGTGATGTAAGTTGTTTTGGAAAGATATTTGAATGCTGTATACAGTCTGAAAGCATATTTAAAGCTGTTGCTTTCGATTTTTCTTTTAATTCCTTGATACCACTGCTAATGTAAAGGACATGGATTGAAGAGAGGATCTTCTTTTCCTAGGCAATGTGTTATTGATGAGCTGGCATTTGCCCTGTGGCTCTCCCTCAGGATTGCTTACATCTATTACTCACACACATCGATTGGTTAATTTGATAATTCTATCACCAATCAGCTTGTGTCTGACCTTTTGCCATGGCAATGATGGCAGAGTCTTCATTTTTACATCGCAGACCTGCTAGATTGACCTTTCTGAGGAGAATGTCAAGACATCCCTTGATCCTAACCTGTCACTAAATTTGTTAGAATTACACTGTCCCTTAACCTTGATCTATTGTATTTGTAACATTCAGAATATGCAGTTTGTGTGGAAATATTCTTAAATAAGTTATGTCAGTCAAAGAATAACACTTTCATAATTAAAAATTAGCTTCTCATTAAGAAAGTGTACATTTTAGAAAGTTTTCATGTCTGTTTTCCATCCATACATCTGTGTAGTTCTCCCTGCACAGTAAGTTAGCCCCTAACAAGTACCTTCCCTTTCAGTGACCACTGAAATTAGAGGAATTTTTTGTCCCCGTTACTTGGAGATTGGTGAACTAAACATGGTTTGTTCAACTACCGTATTAAGTAAGGGTTGTGCTGTAGGGGATTTCTAGGACCCCAGAGAAAATTTTGCAACCGAGTTGAAGACAATCATTAACTGCTTTCACTATCCCCTGATAAAGTTATTTCCATCTCCAGGTGTGCCTAAAAATACCTGGAGCTTATGCAAATTTTCAGGCTTTCTACAGATCGAGCAAATTACACTAACTTTTCATACCTACAGTTTTAATGCTGCACAAAGTAGAACACTGTGCTATTCTGTCAGGATACTGGTTATATTTTTCAAGAAGAAAACATAGTCATGTTTAGTATGTGTCATTTAATAAATCTACATGTTACGTAGCCCAGCTTCCAAGTACACTTTTGATAATAATGACAGCATTCTGCCTGCAGTAACATGCAACTCTGTCACTTACGCAAAATCTCAGATTTGTAGTACATTAACTATATCACAGAGCACAGAGGGTGAAAGTTACAGTTTCCTTTTGTTAAGATATTTGCAACAGCCCTCTGCATTTGAATGTCAAGTCCTCCCTTCCCCTTCTCCCAAAATTGTTCTGTTTTGTCCTTAGTGGACAATCCAAGGGTACCACTTTGTGACTCTGGATGTGTTAATTTAGTGTTCAGCTCAGCTGAAGGGAGAATACAAAGAAATCTGCCTTGTTTTTTCTCCCCATGTTTTCGGAAAATATATGCGTGTATGTAATTCAGTTACGTATAAGGGAACTAGTTTGGGCCATTCTATGGTTAAAGGTTTCCCTTTATCTAAAAAGCAGTTGATAACAGGGGATCTAATTCCTGTTTTTCATGAGGGTGACTAACAATGAGGAAATCTAGTTTCAATGAAATTTTGTAAAATTTATAATATGTTCAGAAGAAAGGGACTTTCATACTAAACTTCAGCCCGAAGCAAATTTGAATGGGCAAGTTAGAGGGGCTGTTTTGTTGCTAGAAAAAAGAAATCTTCTACTTGGAAATTGAAATTATCTCAGCCTATAGTATTTAACTGAGATTGCTATCTTGCATTATATTTATTTCAAGAAACAAATCTCAAATGACTTTAAGGAGTGAAAGCAATGATTTTGCCTGAGCAATAACTGTTACATCATTATGTTTAGCCAAATACTATCTGCGTTGTAGTACAAGTGATCAGCATTCATACTAAGCTACAACCCAGGTTTTAGTAGTCACTTGGTTCCACATCAAACAGATTGTTTTGCTCCAGTTAGTGCATAGTAATCATGCTGCACAAAATCAAGTGGAGAGTTTATAAACCAAATGTTTTATGATATATTGGTCTGGATTCTTTACAATATAGGATACCAGCTAACAAGGGAGGTAATACAAGCTAGAGCAGTTCTGCTTTTAGATAGTGACTGTATACTGATATGTTTTTCATGCTGTCCTTTCAGTAGGCCTAAAAGATGACATGAGGATCATGCATAGCCTGACTATTTGTGCGTGTTGTTGTGGTTTGGGGGTGGTGGGGTGGTGGTGGTGCTTTAAATTAGTCAACATAACTCTTACAGAAGTGCAAGAAGTTTATAAATTCTGTTGGTTTTTTTCTGGGAGGTATGGTATTCACATGTCACATGCCACGTGCCTGTTTGCATTATCTTGTTGTACGTGTCTTTATGTTTGCAGTATAGTTTTTCAGTTCATTTGAATTTTGCAGCTGGTATAGTTGAGATGTATATCATTCATTACTGTTAAACATGATTCAACCAGGTACCCATCCTAAGCCAACTTCTTTACACAGCCCTGCAAATGCAACTCACTTCTGACCCCCAGAACTCCTCATCCAGCACTGTTTTTCCTCTAGGAGAAAGCTGTGATGTTTGAGAAGTTAGTGCAGATTGGTTTTGTAATGAGAACAGTTTTTGCTAAAAGTGAAGATGAGACCGCTAAACTCATTTCACTTGTAATCTAAACCAGATTCCAGTCTAAGCCTCCAGAAGTGAAAGGTTACTTCATTAGCCACCTATACCCTTTGTGTTCACAGAAAATTAAACTAAAACTAAATCTCAATTTCATATGGACCAGAACATGCTCCCTGCTTATTAGGAACAACATAGGAAGACTGAACTAAGAATAAGAAAATTTGTATTTAAAAATTGAAAGATTAAACAGTTATATCTCTCTTTGGCTTATAGTAAGGGAAATAATCTTCATTGGCTTCGGAGTCTAATTTTGGCTGAGCTTGTGAAAAAGACATTGGTTAAAAATATTATTTTAAATGTGCACAGTGAGAGAGAGTGTAAACAGTAACATCTTTGAAATTTTAAATTATAAGATTGTATATAGTTAGATAAGAAGGAAGAGGGCATAGATGGAACATAGGTGGTGCTCACTGGTACACTGAACATAAACTGTAGTTGAGGTGATAGTGGAAAACTACTGCCCTGCTGGTTGAAAAATGGGATTTAATGCTCAAAGCCACAGGCTGAAACCATTATTCATCACTGGTGCTCACTTTTTGATCCCAAAGAGTAATAGATTTCTCTATAAACTGATGACTGTAGTTCATATAATTCCTATTTTATACCCATTAGAAAATTGACGGAGAAAACAATTCTTTCTTCTCACCTCTTATAAACCTATGTGCTTCCCTGCCATTAGATCAGGTTCCTGACTACTTCCCTTCTGCCTTGGTACCCTCCATCCCTCCTGCCCCCAGCACAGTAGTTGGGGCTTTCATTGTTTCCTCATCTCCTCTCTGAAGCAGGATTTCATCAATCATGGTGGTAGTAGTCTGCTCTTGTAATCAAGGCTGAGATCCATCAAGTGTCATGGCTGCAGCAGTTCCTTTCAAGCTCCACAGCAGCTCAGGTTTCTGGGCCTTTTCTGAGGTTCAGTGCCCTTGTAGCAATGGCTCAGTGACTGAAAATATCTTCAGCTCCTTCTTACAAGGGGATTTGCAATTCCCATTGAAACATGGTCACAGCAGCCATTGTATGAGCAATCACTCAGGCTCCATACAGTGCCATGATGTCTTATTGATCCATGAGCGCTATTGAAAAAAGGATGTAAGGAAGGAAGGAAAGAGGAGAAATTGTCAGCGACATATGTGCATATGAAAAGAGCAAGGGAGAAAGGTGGAAACATGAGGATTTGCAGCAGTCAGAATCTTGCTGTGCTGGCAAGCTGTATTCAGAAGTGCAAACGAAATGCTGATGGCTACAACAACCCCTGTATATGGGCGCACTCACACTGCAGAATGTTTTGATGGGTCTGAGGCTGCTTCTTGGACCATCATTTTAAGGGTTGCTTAAAAAACAGGTGGACTTGTATAACCAACTCAAAATTACATAAAATGAACAAACTCTTAGATTCTCATTCCTTTTTTTTTCCTTTTTTTTTTTCTTCCCTTTCAAACTGCAAGGACATTTCCTTAAAAAATGCTGGAGGAAAGCCCACTGATAACTCAGAACGTAAAATAACATATGAGTTATTAAAAGGTCTTTTCACAGAAGTGGGATTAATTTCCATATCCCTTAGGAATCCCTGCACACGCTGTTATCACACAAATGGCGTTTTGGTGGGTGGGTTAAAAATTAGTTAATAAAATTAAATTTAAAAATGCTTGGGCTGTAGTTCAGGAGAGCTGGCCAACACGCTTTGAAAGAATAAAGTCCCCAAAAAAGTCAAAGCAAAATCTGCAGTCTGTTTTTCATCTGAAGATATCATTTAATACATTTTTGTACTGAACATTGATAGCTGAACATGCATCAAAATAAATTCTGATTCATTCTTGACCTCCAGTAATGGTCTGCACCTGAATTGTTCCCATTTAAATAGCTAAGGAAAAATCACAGGAGAAAATTACATTTTCTGCAGAAAATGTCTTACCACATTGAGGTTTTCATTCATTGTTAATTACAGAAAAGGGGTGTGAAAGGCTACTGTAATTCTAACTATATTCTGTCAATGACACTATAGGACTTTGTTTAAATCCTTTTGTGTGTCTTTCATGTAATTTTGGGACCATTTTTTTGTAACTATATATGCATTCTACAGTACTTGGAATATGCTGTGCTAATATAAACATCATCTTTCTTCTTCAGGTATTATTTTTATTGATGTAGCTTATTATTAATTCTCCTAAAAGCAAGAATTACCACCAGCTCCTTGAAAAGAAGATAACTCGTACATCTTTCTGAAGCATTGGATACTTTTAAGGACTCCATTAGGCCCTATGTTATTTCTTGGGACACCATTCTACTATAATAACCGAACAGTTTACTCAAAATTGTAGGACTGTGGTGCACAAGCCGATATTTTCAAACATCGTGTCGGTTGGGGTGTGAGAGAGCATCAAGCCATTTGTTCTCTGTGATTTGTTTTCCCCCAGTGGCCCTAGTAAATAAATACTCGTGCAACAGCAAACAGAGAAAGATGTTGAGATTGCTGTCTTTCATGAGGATTAAAATGACAGTGGGTTGAAGAGAAGGCAAATAAAGCTTGAGGATTTGGTATCTGTTCTTTTGCAGCTGATGAGGCACACAAACTTCCTTAGCATTTTTGGTCCTTTGATGGTATAAACTGTCTGTGGACCCTCCCATTTTCTCCCATCATTGTGTTGCATTTCTATTTCTTGTCAAGAGAAGCTAGGCATCTGTGTCCATTTTTATTGCATTCCAGGTGGTAACGGGGCCTTTTAAGCTTTCCTCTTCATCTGAGTTTCTATTTCATTTCATGTTGTACCAGACTATTTTTCCTGTGCTGGTGGTGTTCTTCAATCACACTAAATGTTGTTTCTTTGCAATATTACAAGCCTGCAAATGTCCAGTTCAGTTTTGCAAACTCCTTCCCTATCAATGACCTTCTGTGTCCAGCAAACACCAATAATGCCTCTTATTTAGTCATTCTGCTCGTCACCCACCCTGTTTTGTTTTATTATACTGATAAAACCTTTCCTTTCTGAACACAAACTTAGAAACTAGAACTAGAAAATAATAACATATGAATCTGACAACTTAATGCTACAGTATATAATTAAGTTGCATCCCATTTGTTTGTAATGTTCACACCTGCAGACTTTTCCTTACCTCCACTGCCCAAGATAAACATGATATTTTTAGATGGATGACACAGACGTATTACTGAAGGCTGTGCTGGTTATCACAGAAGCATCTTTCTTTGCCACTACCTCTGTTGGATCATAGTATGGACAAACCAGCAGCAAGCAGAAATTGTAATTTCAGGATAGTTTCAAATTAGGACTTCCAGTACAGCACTTGTTACCCCTGACATATTCTAGCAGTCCCTAGATACCACCCAACTGCTACTAAACCTGAGAACTCACATCTATACTCTGGTTTTTTGCACCAAAATTTCCTACCAATTTCTTTAGTTGGCTTCTCCCTTTCTCCAGCTCCTTCCATCTATGAACAGCCTTCAGATACCCCATTTTTCACACGATTAGGATAATCATCTTCCCCATATCCATTTGATCTATTTCCCCTAGAGAGCAATCACCAATTAGGCAGAATTGCAAAACTGTATCCTAATTGTATCCTAACTGTATCCCAACCCTACCACTGAGTGAGAGACTTTATGGTCATATACAAATTATTTACAAACATATACATGGTTTAATATTCAGGTTTAGCATCAAATATCATATTGAATTTCTCAGTGAATAGGTAGATGTTCCTCACATTTCAATCACGGTATCTGGGAACCTCCCTACAGTGGGCCCAGGCGTCTTTGCACTTTCTCCCTGTAGAGTGGCTCTATTGTTTGCTGTGGTTGAGGTGAAGCCACCAGAAGAAGATCAGCCTGGCAACTACAGAGAGTTTAGATCAGCCTAAAAACAGACAGCACTCAGAGCTATAGTTCCCATTAATAAGAGTGAAACCACAGTGTCTTCTGCTGTAGGACCAGCATCACACTTCAGTCTCATTTCAGACTCATTCTTTATGTTTCTAGTGTAGTATTGCTCCAAGGAGGGACTCTGTCAAGTCATCTGTCCTTTCTTGGATGTCCGGTAAAGCTTCTCTTTTTCTGAATGAGGGGATGATATGTCAACAAAATGAGTGGAAAGGAGAGAAGTTAAGAAAAATATATGTCTCTAAAAGATCAAAAATAGTTGCATTTGAGGGCAGTGGCAACTTTAAAAAATGTCTTCAGGTTACACTAGAAGCAACCACTGTTTGTTAAATATTAGAAAAACTGATCTAATTATCTAATTGCACTAAGCATCCTGCCCATTTTCCCATATACCTTTCTCCTTTCATGAGTAAGTAACAACAAATGTTTCTTCCCATAGGGCAGAAAAATGAGGCTGAACCAATTTTCTATTTCAGCACTTGGTTTATCGTGGAAAATTTTACTGAAGTTTCCATTAAGCCTTCTGGCCTATAATACAAACAGTATTGTTATTGGTTCTGCTGTAAAAGGGAGATTTTTATGCTCAGCTTTGCCATCTGTTTTAAACTGCATGGCAACACCAGGCAAGAAAATCCTGCCAAACTATGTTAACATTTGCAACAAGCTTGCTTCATTAAATAATCTAGTTGGCCTTACTTGCTAAATAAAATAAGTTCTTTTTTTATGGTCGTGAGTTATTAGATGACTTCTGATGTGTCCTGTAAGAAAGTACTAAAAGGCTAGGGCCTGAACTTCCTTGGTTGATAGCTAAGGGTGAAATAGTGACCAAGCACCCTCTTCTTGATCATGAGACGGAGATGGAAAAGAGATAGAATGGGACTGTGTAAGGCCTGATGTCTGGGGAATGTTTAATTTCTGAGTACAACGAATCAAAAAAATTCTGAATCCCGGAATTTACACACAGGCTTTCTTGTTCTCCTGAAAAGTGCAAATAATTTTGGAGTAGGCTTACTGTTCCAAGGGGGTCAGGACAAGAGCAAGCCTACTGAATGGGAGTTTTGTTGGTGATCTAATTCTGTGACTCTCAGAGGAGCTCACTGGTTTGTGATAGAGTGCTCTAGCACATCAGTGTTTTGGGAGAAAAATGAAGGATACGTTGAAAAATGAACCTACCTGCAATATAACTTTCACAGCACTCCTGAAGCCCCAAGATAAAATATGAAGATATACGAAAGTCTAGAAAAATAAAAGAATAACCTGAGTTTTCCTCAGAAGAGCATCTGTTTACTGGTTTGATTACTGTTGTGTTCAAAAGTTGAAATTAAATAAACTTCTGATTCTAGGCATGAAATCCTAACAAATTCAGCAACAAAACTGTTGCTAAGGCCATTGAATCAGGTTTTCAATTCAGATGTTTACTTGAACTTTCAAAGATACACATCTCAACCCATCTTTTCATCCACCTACTCCCAGCATGTCTGTTGGTCTTTTTTCTTATCCTAACAGGCCAGAGCTAGGACAGCTTGGACTTGGGACTAACCTCACAATGAATTTTCTTGTGTTTAGTAGGTGAGTAGATACCTCTTCCTTCTAGTAGTTAGGGTTGAGAAGGTAGGGCTTGTGTTTCTGCAGGCTTCACTTCTTATGAGTTTGGATATTTTTTTGCTTGCTTGGTTTTTTGTGGTTTTAGTTAAATAAATATATTGGTATCCTTTCAAAATTAAAAAGGATTTTCTTTTGAAAATGCTCTGCATCCTTTTAAATTCCATATACTCTGTATTTTAAGCTGATGATCCTTAAGTGCTGTGAGTGTTGTGATTGTCTCTTCATGTTGAGAGTGGGATCAGATCAGGAGGTGCTTCATTCAATATGAAGGACTTCGTGATGTTGATGAAATCACCTAAGTGTGTAAGAAGTGGAGTAGAACCAAACTGTTGACCCTCTTAGCTTTTCCAAAGTTTTTTTTAAGCTGATAGCAGAGATTTTATATGACACTTCTGGCTACAGAAGATCTAAGGATATTCAAACAGATGTGATGGATAAAGTAGTTACTTTCCTGGCATAGTAGTAGGCATATAAATAAAAATATTTATTTATACTTATTGATAGAGACAGAGATATAACTCTTGTCTGTTCATGTCTGTGTACAGAAATGAGAAAAAATACTCTTTTGACTTCAGAATACCTCATGATCCAAATCTTTGTATTGTGAATCCCGGCCTTCAGATTCAGTATGCTGCTTTCCACATAATTTAGTCATTGGTTATTTCAGCCCACTGCTTTGTTCAAGGAAAGCCCCAGGAACCAAATTATTTGTGTTGTAAATAATGTAATATGCACTCATTAGTTTGTTCGCTTTTGCTTCTTTCAACAGGTTTGATTGGATTCAGTCTCTGGCCGTTTAAAAACTGCCATATAATCAATAGGGAAGCTGAAATACTGAATAAGATTGATGAGAAAAGATCCTTGGCAATAACATATTGGTAACGTTCTCTTCTGGGCACTTCATATGCAACTGTGCTCTATGAACCCTGTGATATGTCTCCAGTTGGCCGTATAGGGAACCTGTTTCTAGAAGCATTCTTCAGTAGTTGCCAACCTTGTGTAGTTTACCTGCCATAGTGAAAAGGAAATGAACATTGTAGATGAAGTTCTACATGCCAGTCATTCCTTCTGCTTGGCAGAAGTTGCCCAAGTGTGTGAAAATGCTACCTTTACAATCATGTTTATAGAAAGCAGGTAATTTGGGCAGTTTACATTATAGACTGTCAAATAGTGTTTTCTCTACAGTGTTGGACCTACAGAGGAGTTCATACTGCTCCTGTAGTTATCATCATATGCTTTTTCAAATATATGCTAAGAAGATTCTATTATAAATAACTTTTAAAAGTTTTGTAATAAATTTTCATGCAAGCTAGATTAGCTCTGTTCGACAGAAAGAACTGTGATACTAGCAAGTACTTCGGAGAAAGGTGATGCTTTCAGCTTCTGATTTATAATACATGCCTGAGTGCACGGTAAATGGTCTACTAATTCTCTGCACCTTCTCTTTTACCTGAGTGAACTGGCTGAGCCCTTTAGATGGACATCAGCAAATTCTCAGCATTATTTTGTCAAAACACAAGTTGATGCCCATGACCTTGTCCTTGCTTTTTCCTTGATGATTACATAGCATTCTGTGATTCTACACTGTGCTTAGAGAAGTGTTTTTCCACAGTGTTTTATTTACAAAAATCTAAATTTGGGATGGAATTTTTACGTGTAATACAATATTATTTAACCTTGCCCAGAGGGTACTGAGATCACACAGCAAAGAAAAAGCTGGCAGCAATCATTGCCTTCTCTCAGCTGACTAAGCCCTGAAAAGGGAGGGACAATGAGTGGCAACTGGAAGCTAGTTCATGGAAAGCTTTAAAATATGAAAGTGGTTTAGATACGGTCAGCTAGTATTAAGTTGTCCTAATAAGCTGTTTCTAAAGTGACACTGAATTTTACTATGGTATATTCTACCAGTTGTCAACAGATGGAATGCATATTTTGGATCTTCAGGTGCCCTAATGTGAAAATCTATTTTTCTGTACTGATAGAAGAAAATATGTTTGTAGGAAGGGAAGAAAAAAGTCTAGAAAAAAAGTGCATGTCTGGAATTGATTGAATGCATGCTTCAGGGAACACTCTGGATAAATTGTTTAAGAATGGTTCATTCTAGTAAAATAGTAATGATAAGAGACTGACTTCAAATCTGAATAGGTCACAAGTGAAATGAGTTTGGTGGTCATAGCTAATCCCTTTGGATATTTATCCGCATTACAGTCTCCCTGTACAATTTGATACAACTCAGAATTACTGCTTGACTCCAGCCAGTAGTCTTAGGAGTGAAATTACAGGTTGTTTCATCACAGAGCTGAGATGAAAGAGGCAGACTGTGAGAAGGTTCACACAATGCCTTTCTCCCTATGTTGTTTCTATATCAAGATAGTGTTACAAAATAGTAATTTTCGAGTGTCCGAAATTCCCCTTCATATAAAACAAATAAATTTTCCAAGATATGGGGTAATTTAAGTGGCCTTACATCTAAGTAGCCGTTGTGCAAATTAAATCTGCTCAGGGAGTAGGGTGTGCACTACACTCTCCTGAAGTCTCTTTTTAGTTTGTGTCTTTTAACATGAAGCCATTTTCTTTGGCCAGCTGTACCAGCCTTTTCCCTTGTGCTTTGTCCATGGTCTGTTTCTCTGTGCTCCCCTAATGGCATATTGATCACATTTCCCCTGGGAAGCTGAGAACTGAAATATCATGTAAACACGTACACTTTTTTTCATAATTTGCATCAGCAATCATAGATGGTAGTTTAACTGGCTTTGAAATTCAAGTGATGTAGGTAATACAAAACCTAAGACCTACAGAGGTGTATGTGGTGGACAAAAATCGCCTGGCATCCTACTCCTGGAACATGAGCCGCTGTTGCCACGGGGCAGCGGTGCAGTGTCAGGCACCTCTCGCAACCCCGACCCTGACCGCACAACCCAAAACGCGCTGCGGTGGCAGGGAGGTGGCCTGTGATGAAAGGCTGTGCTTCAGCACCAGTCTGCCGTGTGCCGTGGCTGCTCCCCATCTTCCTGGCCGGGCTGGCAAACAGGTAGAGGGCACGGCACTTGGCAGCCTCCTGTGCTTCTGTGCTGGTGTCTCACCTGCTGCTTGTTCTAACATAACAAACGCAGCAGATGCATGTGACAATGTATTTCTAAGCTCTTAAGATCTGATTAAATCGATTTCTAACAGAAAGCACAAATGCGTTTTGGAGAGCAGAAGTCAATTTCGTGTTTTGTTGATGTTTTATTTTGTATAATCTAAAAAAAGATGTTGAGGTTTTATTTTTCATTTCTTTATTCTGTAAGTTTCTATTGAGACAGGAAAGCCATGATTTTTTCTGTGATTTGCCTGTGGAAAAATATGAAAGAAAAAATATTTTTTCATTATATGTTGTGAAAGTTTTGTTGGCTGCTATGGCATTTATAAGGTAGAAAACAAACAAAAGCAACATAAAGGGCATTTTTAGCTCTTGTGCTTATTAAAATTGTTAACTGCATAATTGTGTTCTGATGCAAAATGAAGAACACACAAAATTAAAAAAAAATAACTGAGTCATGATAAATTTGTTTGTTTTCTTGTCCCCCAACTTCTCCTTCCAAAACATTGCAAGGATAATTGTGTAAGAGTTGCAGAGTAAGTAAATGGCAGGTATTAATGTGAGCAATAAGTGAAAAGGAAAAAAAATAAAGTTGTCATACAGGATGTTTGCTGTGCGGTCTGTGTGTTAATCAATAACCAAATCCTGAATGCAGGCAAATAATTATTTATCCTTGAAAATATATGCAATGATAATCAGATGCTAATGTGGTAAAGTTTCCCATCATTCATTTAACCCCTGGTGGTATCAGTTGTTTGGGGAAGGTTTTTGGAGTTTGGTTCTGGTTTTGTTTTGTTGAGATGACTGGTTTTGATACCCTGGATGTCAATATTTAGTTGTTACTGTTTTAAGATGCATGTGGATTTTCAGGCTTACATTTCGTTACAGGTGTTTGATTTTACTTATTCAGTGCCGGTTTTTATTTGTTTCTGGTGAGTTCAGATGGTGGTTTTCAAGGTGCTTTTCCATTCTTGAGAGATCTGTGGGGCACTTAACCTACATTAGACCTAAGGGGTCTGAGGCTTCTTCAGCAAACAAAGAATTTCCAGATACTTTCCTTCAGGATGTGTCAAGGGCAATACAGACAAAAGACTGATGTCTCCTTTAACAGCTTGATAAGTATCTCAGGATATTCTGCAAGAATCAGTACTGTTTCTACAGTGTACTGTATTCCCATTCAGCATAATATGGCTCAATATGTGTACTATATGTGACAATGGTGAAGACTTATCTTTGCCCTGAGGGCTAAGTACTGTAACACTCCTCAAGTGATAGGCTTGATAGAAGTGATGATTCAGAGGCAATGATCTGCTAAAAAATCACATTAAATATGTGTAAGAATTAAAAATATGGTTCTGTGTTTATCTTGATTTTTATTTTACAAGTTTCAAAGCCCTATTTATTCCAGCATCAAAATCCCTTGTAAGGTAAACTAAATCATTCTTGTATTGACGATTTTTTCATGTTGTTCTATTGAGGCATCTTCCCAACTGAGTTCCTTATTGAATTGTATTTCTATGAGGGTATTGTAGGTTAGCAGCACATTTTTATGGTACACAAAAGAGGTGCCTTCTGAATTTCCAATGCCTTGCATATTGTTCCCTATAGAAGCAGCATCTCTGAAATACTGAATAAATCAAAACAGAAACAGTTGGCTCTTGACTTGCTGCTATTATTTTTAAGTTTACATTTCCTAAAATAGTCTGTCCTGCCTAACTTTCTTAGCAGATTAATTCATAGTAAACACATCCTTTCCAGAAGCCTTAGACATTTTCAGCTATGTAGCAAAGAAGGCTTTATCTCATAGATGGAAACGAAAAATATAATTTAGTGCTAAACCTGTACAGATACACAAACGGTGCTGCCTGCACACTCATAAACTCTGTGCCCAAAATCGAACATGTGATATCACATAGTCCTGTGATAAATCTATAAAGGGGTAGCATTCAGTAGTTTCTAAAGGAGATTTTCAACAGAAACTAGAGTGGCATGCTATTAGTTGGTGTTCAGCTATTGTTAAATACCATTAAAAAATGTTAGCCCTAGGATCAGTTTCCAGTAGTTTTGTTAGTTTTTCTTGCAGAGTCCCTTATTTAAAATAGTGCAGGTGAAGTTCATAGTCTGTTTTCCTGCAGTCAAATAGGAGCATCCCCATTAGTAAGAAGTGCTTTCTGAATAACTGTAGCCCAATGTCAAAGTAGGTACTTAGAATAGAGCACACGTATGTAATGGAATTTTGTTATTCTGAAACCAGTTGGGATGCAAAGCTGTTTGCTGTTTAGGCAGGTATGATAAGGGCTGCAGGCATGTGCATCTTCTTTTGTACTACATCTTCACATACTGTTTTTTTATCAAGAAATGTGACATGATGGGTACCCATTGATGCAAAGTGGTAACTGGTTTGAATTGTCCAAGATTCCCCACACTAGTTCAATTACAGTGTCATAAGAGCAAAATAGGCCCCATCTTGCTGCTCACAAATGAGGTGGGGACCATTAAATGTGTTTTACTTATGACCTACTGTGCAGGAGGATTTGCAGGTGCATTTCTTGGGCTGAAGTATCAGTTTCCTTAGCATGTTGTTAGATCTAGTATTTAAGAATTATTTTTACTTCTCAGTTTAGAATTTAGGAAGCATAGTTTGCCATTTGACAGTAAGACAGCCTTTGATACTGAAATAAGGAGTCTAACACAAGTGAATTGAGAGAATGCAGGACATTGTAGACCAAAAGGAGATTAGGTGGGGAGAGAATAGGAAAGATAAATACATGAGAAAAGAAATTAAAGTGTGAATTCTTATTGTTGTTTAATAAAGTTTTGTGTGGTTTTGTATACATGCATACATACTCAGATTCACATTAAAACACCTACAGAGATCATAGCACTAATGCACGCTTTTCCTCCCTTCCCTAAGGCTAGACATATGAGACCTAGAATTTATTTCTTCACTCATGACCTTTCATAACTATCAGGTATAAATGATTTTCTTTCACTTACACTCAGGCTACATTTGAAGGTCCTGTAGGTCTCCAGCAAGAATTATCAGTAGATAAACCTGCACTAGCTCTAAGTCACTTATACACAATAAAGAAAAAAAAAAATCTGTACAATCTTCTTTTATGTGAAAACCTTGCTCTTCTTTTCAAACAACCTTTAGTTTGCACAGCCTTTGCTGCATTTTTTTTTCAAATGAAAAGCATGCATTTCTTTTAAGGATTCTTAATTCCTTCTACGTAAGGAGCTGCTAATAGTATAGTATTATTACAGTAGTCCTTATAATAGTCTTGTCAGTACATACACTCACTTTTCCCAAGCTGCAACTGTAAAATAATGAAGGAAACCATTGGTGAATTAAACAGCTTGTTAGTCATGGAAGATCGTTGGATTGAATTCTCCAGAGGTTTAAAGTACAGGGTAGTGGCAATGAGATCAAGAAAAATCAAGTCACTGGATACTGAATATATATTAAAGCATTCTACAAATGTAGTATAGGAAACAGCTCCATTTTAGTGCCTTGGTAATTTAGTAACTTTCTTATCTGGGTTCCTGTCAGAATTTAGTTGAAATGAATTAAGCAAATTGTTCTGGACAGTTAGTTATAATGGATACTATAATACTGCACCAAGAGCATATAAGACACTGAGATAGTCCTCTGCTACTCAGCACAGTTTCTTGTTATGAACTATATCCTACCCCTTCCAGCTATAAAACAAAGCTAACATAATGAGCATTTCAGTTTTGGCTCTAAATCATACTTTCAGTATTCTTGAATCAAAGGGAGTAGAGAGAGTAAAGCCCAAGCTAATTTTTTTAGTTCAAGGAGTAGTGCAAAATCATGCAGAATTTTTATCAGGCTTTTAAAGTAACTTTACTTGTCCTCCATCTTACCTGTACCCTGTCTGCCCACACTTCTTCCAGTTTGACTCTTTCTGCTTTCTCATGACACTGCAGTTTGAAGATGAAACGCTCACTGAGCTCTCCCAGTCATTGGAAACTTCCCCCTCCTACCTGGCTCAGCTTCCTCTGTCAGAACACACTTTATAGAGATATTCTCGTTACCTCTTTTTGAGGTTTTCTTAAGACGCACCTTGGGATTATTATGCATTAAGGAATTTGCACAAAAATAATTCTGTGTATTCAGAATTTTCATCATGTGATGGTTAGTAGCTGACAAAAATTTTCTTTACTAGTAGTAGTGTCTGCCCAAATATGTTGGAAAAGTAGTTGTGTATACTGTGTAAAGCACTTTGAAAGGATTCAGAAAATGTTTAAAGACTAACATACTTCGGCAGAGTCTTCTTTATCAGAAAAACATGTAGAATTCCTGTATTAACCATCTTTTAAGTTAAAAGAATGAAAATCAAAATGTGACAAAATGAAACATCATCTTTTAATATGAAAGACAGGTTTATGTGTCTGTAAGAGGGATAATTGTGACAGGTACAATTACCACAGTCAGTCTTCACTCAGAAGCTTCATGACTGATCAGGGAACCAAGATATTCTCCTACTCCAATAGAGGGCAGTAGGGAATCTCAAGGCTGATGTACTTTGTCCTCAGTGGTATCAGAGACATCTGATAGTATCTGAAGTGAAAGCCAGATAGCCTAACTGAGGAAACTCTGCCAGATTTTATGAAAATTTTCTTCCTCGTGCTCATTTTTGTCTGTCACTGAATCCAAAGAACTTATAATTGAATCAACAGTGCTGCCACCTCAGAATGCAAGTGAAGTATCTGGAATATATCCATCTTTAAAGGCAGGTTTTCAAGCCCTGCCAAACTCGGGATCCATGTACAAAAGAGTTCTTTCCACTGGTGCAGACTCTGCATAGGAAGGCCCATATTTTGCAATATTAAGGTAGTGTGTTAAGAATCTAAGTACAATTTTCTGTGATGCAACTCACCTCTACCTCACTTAACCTTTCTACGAGAGCTAAAATTGATTGTATGGGGAAGTGATAAGTCCTGGGTCCTTACTTGTCTTGGAAGAGTCAAAATGCAGCCCACCATATGCCTTTCTGGTATGAAGGGGAGGGTGCGGTGTAGTCCATGGACAGGCTGTAAAAATTCTCTTTGCGTATATGTAGATGAGGAAATGTTTCTCTTTCTTTTGTAGCATCTGTCCAATTCATCTGGCCAAAGCTTTTCACTCTGGTTGTAGGAGAACAAGGTGTGGCTGATTGATACAAACAATTTTTTTGCATCAGCTACAGATTAAAAACTGTATCTAAAATACTGCTCTCTTCAGATAAACCTGATCCAATACAGTGAGTTTTCTCACAACCTAATCTTGGTTACAATTCTAAAACAACTCCAGTGTTGGCAGTGGTAATAAAATTAAGACGAAATGGAATCTCAGAGAGTTCCCTCTTCCATCTGAGTCTTTAGGAAATTATTTTCTTCCCAGCTTGCCTTTGTATGTTCAGAGGGGTGCCCCTCTAGGATCTGTATTTATATGACTGTTAAATATCAGTCTAACATGGAAAAAGATGGTCCACACAGAGCATGTGGGATGGAATCCAGAAATACTGGCCTCCTCCATCTGAACTAGGTAATATCATCTGCCATTGTTTAATACCATTAAGATTAATATGCTACATAAAAAAGAGCAATAATTAATTTTGCAAATGTGCAAGTTTATTCTATACAGTAGAACTGGTTGGTAGTTGAAATTGATATAAACATAATTTGTGCATTAAAAGTGCATAAATGTGCATTATGCAAAAATGATCATTGTAATAACAGGATTGAAACATTACATTTACATAGATGAGAACCTGAACAAGTCCTCAGGATCTAAACAACTTCAAACTTAAACATAACTTAGATCCTGTAGAAGCTTTATACTCTACTGAGGCTGCAGAAAAGTCCAAGATGACCATAAGGCAGAACTGCAATATCTGCAGGCAGTGTTTGGATCCCTCTCTGCTACAGCACTGCTCAGTCTAGATAGTATAATTAAGATGTATAGAAATGACTATTAAATTGTGACAGCTTCTTGTATCTTATAGTTAAGCAAATAGATGAGTTATCTGGAGATACCAAATGAAGAGATCATTTCATTGTTTCAGCACCACTTCACCCCATTTGGAGAAAGTTCATGAAGAGCTTTGTCTGTTGAGGGTATGTTGAAAGATATGATGCTTCAGGTGATTTAAAAAGAAAAGATTAGACTCAGAGTGGTGGGTTGACTCTGGCTGAACACCAGGTGCCCACCAAAGCTGTTCTATCACTCCCCCTCCTCAGCTGCTCAGGGGAGAGAAAGATAACAAAGGGTCCATGGGTCAAGATAAGGACAGGAGAGATCACTCACCAATTACTGTCAGGGGCAAAGCACACTCAATGTGGGGAAAATTAACTCAATTTATTACCAGTCAACCAGAGTAGGGTAATGAGAAATAAAACCAAACCTCAAAGCACTTTTCCTCCACCCCTCCCTTCTTCCCTGGCACAACTTCACTCCTGGATTCTCTGCCTACTGCCCGCAGCAGCACAGGGGGACGGGGAATGGGGTTTACGGTCAGTTCATCACACGTTATTTCTGCTGCTTCATCCTCCTCAGGGGCAGGACTCCTCACGCTCTTCCCCTGCTCCAACATGGGGTCCCTCCCACGGGAGACAGTCCTCCACGAACTTCTCCAATGTGGGTCCTTCCTATGGGCTGCAGTTCTTCACGAACTGCTCCAGCGTGGGTCTCTTCCACGGTGTGCAATCCTTCAGGAGCACACTGCTCCAGCGTGGGTCCCCCATGGGGTCACAAGTCCTGCCAGAAAACCTGCTCTGTGGGCTCCTCTCTCCATGGGTCCACAGGTCCTGCCAGGAGCTCCAGCACAGGCTTCCCATGGGGTCACAGCCTCCTTTGGGCATCCACCTGCTCCGGTGTGGGGTCCTCCCTGGGCTGCAGGTGGATATCTGCTCCACCGTGGACCTCCATGGGCTGCAGGGGGACAACCTGCCTCACCATGGTCTTCCCCACGGCCTGCAGGGGAATCTCTGCTCCGGCGCCTGGAGCACCTCCTCCCCCTCCTTCTTCACTGACCTGGGGGTCTGCAGGGTTGTTTCTCTTTCATGTTCTCACTCCTCTCTCCAGCTGCCATTTCTGTATGTCCCGCAACTTTTTTTCTGTCTTAAAAATGTTATCATAGAGGTGTTACCACTATCACTGATTGGCTTGGCCTTGGCCGGCAGCGGGTCCATCTTAGAGCTGCCTGGTATTGGCTCTGTCAGATACAGGGGAAGCTTCCAGCAGCTTCTCACAGAAGCCCCCCCTGTAAACTCCCCACTACCAAGACCTTGCCACACAAACCCAATACACTCAGCTAGAAGTCTCTTCTGAAACAAATATGCTGCCTTTTCTCCTTTAGAAGATAGATACAGGGTGTGAATGTGCGGGGATGTATTAATTGATTTTGTGGATTTGTATCTGTGATCTGTGAGTGGAAAAGTTTTCAGTTTTGGATGGCAGCATCTGTATACAGACTACTTTTGAACAGAAAATACTGTTATTTTTTTAATGTTCCTTTAAAGTGTTTTTTTTTTTAATAATTTGCCAACTATTTCTGGAATCTTAGATCAATGTACTTTTTAAGTATTAGAAGCTGAAATGGAAAGAAAAATGAGGAAATCCTCTGTGAATACAATTTTTTTAGGAGAGAAGTTTCTGTAAAAAAAATATTTATAGTAAAATTAGAGTTTTAAATGGCACACCAGTTCCTTGTAACCAGGGGCCTGATCTTGCCAGTTGCCTTTTGCCACTGAGAGCTGCCTGTTGCCACGAACTTTCATTCACATCCTGATTTAAGCAGTCAGTGCTGCTTGTGGAAGCAAGAATTGGAGGAGGAACTCGGTTACTGCTCAAGTTCAAGTGGGAAAAAAAGAGTTTTGCTTAAAACTGCAAACAATAAAATCCCATTTCTTCTAACAGTAAAGATTTCTTTTAGTCAAAGACATTCAATTCCTGTCCATTTTCTGTTTTTCTTTTTGTAAAGGTGTTTCCCTGTTCTGTCACCAGAGAGCTATAAGCAGCATCCAATAGCACTGGGTTGCTTCCCCTTCTTGCCAACCAAGCAATAAAAAATACCTCCAGGCTTTCAAGGGAAAAAAAAAAAACCAACCAAAAAACAAAAAACAAAAAAAAAAACCAAAAAACAACTGAGAATTAATAATCTCCCATTTCTCATGTTTTTCATTTTAATAGAGAAAACACTGAAGAGTTTTCAAGACATGGGTGGTACTGATCAAGCACTCTGTTGTTAATTCCACAAACTGTCTGATAAAGTTTATAGGGAAGGAAAAATCAAAGACAGGTGAAGGTGTTCTTTGCTGGCAGAGTAGAAGAGAATTGCTGAAGAACAAGTGGCAATTTAAAAATTGTTTCCGTCCCCAAAATATTTGGATGTGGGTGAAGTCCTGACAGCAACTTGGGACTCTTTTTTCTAGTGTACAAGTTGGACTGGAAACTTCAATATTTAATAGTGCATCTTCATAAATGGTGGTTAGAATTGATGAAGTACTGCTGAAAGAGTAACTATCTTCTTGGAATAATGAATAGAAACAAGGAGAATGGGGAAGGTGGATTCAGTTCACGCTCAGAAGCTTCAAAACAGAGAATCAGAAGCTACCCACTGACCAATATTTGAGGAAAAGGTTTTATAAAGCTTACCTCATTATCTTCATACTAGTTTTGCTGGCAATCATACTTTGTGATGCAGTAAGTATCCTTTTCTTAGGTAGAAGTGGCTTTTATGATGTTTTGTAAATTGTTAAAATTGCGAGCTGTGGTGCTACTGAGTTTTATGTGCTACTGTGCACTTCTTCAGAGGTTTCACTCCTTTGGCGTTCAGTTTTATACTTAGTGCACACAAGGTACAAGCAGCCTATTGATGCACACCTTATCGCTACAGTATAAACTAGCCAAGAGGCTTGCCAGACTAGTCTGCATAGGCTGATATTAAGTCTTCCATTAAGTGAGACAGACTGGATTACTGATTTTGGAATTGATGATGGATGAAGAAGCCATACAGAGATGACATTGCTCTAAATTTGTAATACTGAGATTAGGGAGTTTTTCTCTGTAATGTTATAGTAATGATCATTTCTCAAAGACAGAGGGAAAAAAAGATTAGATTTGGTGCCTAGTGTTGAGGGAGGTGGAAAGGAAGAAATAACGACAGCTGAAGTTCAAATTAAGGTTTCAGAAGGTGCTAAATACATTGGAGCAAAAATAGAAAGCTTCTTCACCTCAAATTCATCACCAAGGACAGAAGGATGGTTTTATAATTGAGAGTGTCAACTCTGCAGTACCTGTCACTTTATCTGTCTGCAATATGCCATACACATTTATAGTGATGTATAAGTAATAATAATAATAATTTTGTGCTTGAGGCAAAAGATATGGACTTAGACAATCCTTTTCATACCCATCTTTGACAAAAATTTCTTGTGTGGCCCGTGGACAAGTCAAATTTCTGCACCTCACTACCCTCTACTGCAAAATGGGAATAATACTGTTTCTTTTTGAGGGGTGTTGAGAGACTATATCAGTATTGGCAATTTGCTGTGAGAGTCTGAGCTAGAGATACCCAAACTGCAAAGCATTGCATTTGCTCCCAAATCTTCCCAGGGAAAGACTTCCACTTCTAAAACGGCAGTCAGGTGCTGAGTCTTACTTAGAGTCTGTGGTTAATCACCAAAGCCCCAGCCTCATTCTGTTAACATATTTTACTCATGTGAAAGTTATAACCGAAAGTTCAAAAAGTAGGTGTTGTATAACAGATTACGGGGATGCGGAGGACATCTGTCCCACTCAGCGAACAGGCCTTGGAACAGATGTCTCAAATTTCTTCAAAACCAGAACATGCTGTCCGTTTTTCAGTAATAAACAGAATTTTTCCTCTTTGTCACTGAGCACTAAAGTATTATCTTTAATGCATAAAATATGTAAATTCTTAAAGCATCATTTTGCTCTTTAGTGAGTTTAGATATTACAAAACGGTTTAATTATAAAAACAGACAGACCTAGTCCTGGGACCTGTGCAGCTAGAAATAAATGTGCAATCAAAACTGCAATTACCTGCAGAATTTAGTGTAAACAGATCAGCAATCACATAACAAACACAGGCTAGTTTGCATTCTGATATGAATACAGTTAGATCCAAAGCAATTTTCCTTTATTTATCTTAGCTGCTCAGCATAAATAAAGCAAGGGCATTGAAGCAATTAGCATAATTAGAGTATCGTGGTCAGGCCCTGTGTGATTTCTAGAGACGTTTCACTTTAGAATTCTTTTTCCCGTACAAGAGTTTCCCTGAGCCACTAAAATATCGCTTTGGGCATTTTTGTATTTCAAATTTGCAAGTTGTCAGTTTGAAAAACCCTTGACACACGGATGTGAAAGCATCTCACACACAACCACAGAAGGTATACCCTCAGCTTTTCATTACTAAGAAGCTGGGGAATTTCCTTTTTCAGCTCTTTCTCCTTCTTGACGTTTTAACCCTAGAAATGTCAGGTTTAATTATTTCAGGTGCCACCCAGCAGATCTAAGGGTTAAAAACAACCCATTCCCCCAAAAGGTGTGACATTTATGCCACTTCAGGGGTTACACTTATAAAAAGAATTTGCAGCTTTCCCATGACACCCTTCTCCAATCTTTTATTTTCTTGCCTCTGATAGCAACAGTGGAAGAGCTTGTGTGGGCATAGGTGGTTTTACTTCCTCAGCACCTAGAACCAGCTTTTCGCCAGTGCTTCCACTGTTGTGATAGCATTTGGAGAGCTGAACTAATTAATGCTAGACTGTGAGACCATTCCTTGGCATTTGTAGGGTGAGTGCAGGGTAGGGAAAATATGGATAACCTCTGTTTTTTATTAGGAGACACGTACTGTGTCCTCTACCAGAATGGCTGGGTAGTAAATGTAAAGTACTTGTCACAAAGTACCATTTGCAGCTACCAGGCCAGCTGCGAGCATGGGAACAAAGTGAATGTGGATGGGAAAAGAGAAGGACTGTATCATGTCCTTTTTTTCCCTCCCATTTTTCTTCTTCATTAATGAACATTTCAATAAGGAAGTAACAAAAGATGTAGAAATTATAGTGTTTTTCTTTAATCTTTATAAACTGAAAGGGCACCTAACGTTTCCAGTAGGACATGGTGGATTTCTGGGCCGAGTTGTGACACTGTGGACTTCAAGAGCATGGGCTGGCTACAGTCAGCATGTATACCATGCAATTAATTGTTAACTGTCGAAGAGATTTTGATTATTAAATTATGTATCCTATAATTTTTAAATTGTCTTTGTCAGTGCTTTGAAATCTCTGCTTCTTATGCGGGGGAACTTGTGACCTCATTTATCACATTCCTCTTACTATTAGCACATGGTATCAGAGGTACAAAAAAAGGGAACCTAAAAGGCAGAATCAGAGCATGAGCCATAGATTGGAGGACTAAGATATTTAGAGTAATCTGCTCTATTTTAAAGAAAGTTGTTAAATGAAGAATTACAAAAATAATAAAAGGGCCAGGGTAGGAATAGTCATGGAAGCGCTTTAATTGCAGTATCTCTGAACCTTTCAGGGTAAGTGTCCCTCCTGTCCCTGTCCTTTCATGCCCCTTCCATTGCTTCAAATGTATCCTACACAGTTTTAAGCCCAGTCAGTTTTACTTGTTTGTCATTCTTTCTCTTAAAGGATCCAAAAAGAAAAGAAAAACACCAATTAAGTTTATCCAGGCCAAAATATTATTGCTCAGATGGTAATAATCCCAGTAAATTAATGCCAATACTGTAGGGCCTACAGAGAATTTGAATAGCAAAAACTCCTGTAGTTTTTGAAAAGAAAAGGCTTTAACTGCAGAAAGCTTCCATCCTTCTGACTGCATTTATCTTGCTGATTAGTGATAATGGAAAACCTAGCAACAGTTTACCACAAAATATTGGAAGCCATCCAGGCAGGCAGTAGCAGAAGCAAAAACCCCTCAAAATAGCGTAGGTAAGTCTGTGTATGAGTCAAGGGGCAGTATGGGGACACTGAAAAAAGTTAAATCTTAATAGTTAAAGACACTAAAATAAGTCTCTTAATGACAGGGATAAAGCAGCATGACATCTTTAAACTGGGCTGCTAGATGAGTTTGTTTATTCTTTCTTGCCAGTGATTTGCACAATGTTAGGAGTTCTTTGAATGCAGAAGCAGTACCTTAAATATTTTTTTAATCTGTCAAAGACAGTGAGTCTTTATGAGTGAGTGTACTTTGATTTCTCTCTTTTTATTCCAAATGTATGTCTGTATTGTGTGTATATATAAAAGTGAGGGAGCAGATGAATGGGTTACAAGTTAGGGAACAGCAAGTTTTCTTCCATCTACTCTTCAGCATCTGTCTTGTCTATTGGAAACTATTGTAGTGAAAAGGCCAACCATCTAAGGGTGAAATCCTTCCCTCTGCAGCAAGCCTGCACAAGGTCTGCACACTCTTAAAGCGCAAGTCCTTCTTTGTTGTCATGTTTTCAGTGGATTCTGATTTTTGGTGCCTTTTCCTTTGGTGCTTCTGTAAGTCTTGTTTCTTGGGATTTTTGATTGTGTATAGCATAGGTATTGCTATACTGAGTCAGACTTGCGGTCCAGTTTAGTCTGGTATCTTGTCTACCAAACAGCCAGTAGTAAGTGCTTTGCAGGGAGTGCAGGAAACTTCAGATTAGGTAGATTTGAGTTAATCTGTCCTATGTGAAATTTTCCCCTAAGCCTTTATATTCAAATCCTGGAACACAAGGTTAATGTTGCTTACAAAAATTGGCTGTCCTTCTTAGCCCAAAAGGCATTCACTCCTTCATATTCACTATGTGTGAATGTATAGCTCCAAATAAAGAAGTTGTGGGAGGGTTGAATTGTGTGGGTAGCACTTCTGAATATCCCCATTCTGACAGTTTATCAGAAGGAAAGTGAATGTTGGAAATAGCAAAGGTTTATTATTTAAGGCACTTTAAAAAATTTGCCCAGCTCCTGTAAAAATATGCCTGTGTCCACTGAACAGAACGTGTTATCTAGGCTCCTGTAAAAAATGTATTTCAGATTACATCAAGTTTGTTGTGGTCAGCACTTATGCTGTTCAATATTCTGCCTTTTGGTGTAACTGTGGTAGGAAATGTAAAGACGTGGCTGGAGTGTACCGGGGGCTAGCTCTGGAAGGCTTAGCAAGCTCCTGGTGGCTGCCTAGAGCCCCAAAGATTAAATAAATAACAAGATGAAAAGTTGATTTTGATCACCCCCCTATTACAGAAAGCTTCAATTCACTAGTTCTCGTTCAGTATGTAACTAGTGCAGGTTGTTTTCTTATTTATTGCCCCACGTCTTAAAGTAGTAACACAAGCAGTCATATCGTAATTCTTGCTTAGTTGAGTCTCCAGCATTGCTTCTCAGTTTCTAGTAGTGTGTATAGTATTTAGCAGCACGTTTTCTCTTGGGATTAAGTCAACATGGTCATATTATGCCCACTATCCATTATCTACATTTGATCCCTAAAAGTAGAAGATCAATTTTAACTTGGCCCTGCTGCTTTTAAATCCCTTAATAGTGTAGACTCTGGCTGCATCTGAGACCTCCTGTTCGACCCTCATCCTTTTGGGTATTCAGGCTGTGACACCATTTGCCTTGTAGGGAATCCATCATCACTCACATGTTACTTTGGCAGGTGAACTGTGGTTTTACTCTTTATTGCCGAAGGTGAGGAACTTGCTCCCTCTTGACTCTCTCTGTAATCATAACACACACAGCTGTTTTCTTCTTCCAGATGAACTTAAGTTGGTTTATCTGGAACATTTTCTACTCTTACAGTCAGAAATCTCTGACTCATTTTATGAAGATGGCTAGCAGGTTTTAATTAGGATCCACGTCGAGGCCTCTCAGTATTTTTTTCAGTATTCAGCATGTAGTGGAATGCCCCCAGGATGCAAAATGAAGAGGGTAAAGTTTTGTTAGTAAAGCAGGACTTCAGATGCCTAAAATGTTTACTATGTACCTGCATGCTGTAATGGGCCTGATTTATGTAGGTGTTGAACATCTGCTTTTCTGGCTGAAATTCATGAGTCCTGACCATGTATAGCATCTCTAGAACATCACCCAGTTGCTTAAGGGAACAGATTTAAATCTTACTATATAGCAGCACCAATCAGGTAGCACTTCATTTTTTCTGGTGTTGCCCACACTGTAAGTAGTGGGAATGGATTGTTTACCTAGCATCAGGCAGCGGAAATAAAAACATGGGTGTATATTTACCCTTAAGGCCTTTAAGTTATTTTTACTGTCGTTGTTGGACTTCTGCGCATCTAATAATTTTGTTGTTACAGAACTTCAGCCTGCCCTTCAGTCTTACATACCCTGGTTTGTACTTCCTTTCTTTGGGTATCCAATTATACCTGCAAAATTAGGATCCTTATCTAGTAAAGCTAATTGTTGTACTGAACATCGATCAGTGAAAATAATGATGTGGGCACTGTTAGGGGCTACATCTTCTCTCTTATTCTACAACCTCACAAGGTTATTTTGGAAATAAATGTTTATGAAGCACTCAGATGCTATAGTGATGAGCATCATAGAAAAACCCACAAGGAAGCTTGTAATTCTGTCTTCAGAGCATGGTTTGCATAGCATGCAGTAAATAAGGCCTAGGGCCACACATTGAACACTGAGGAGAAAACAAAATATCAAATAGCTGTTCATTAAGGCAGTATTATCTATCACATGCAATAAATGAGGCAGGAATTCCAGTGGAATGGGGTTTTTTTTTTGCTTTGCAGTGCTCACCTTTGCAATATTAGTGCTTTTATTTTGCATTTTTCTGGATGTAATTTCTTATGATCTGCTAATGAAAACAAAAAAGTCAGAAAGATGGTGTCTTCCTGAAATCAGCATAGTTCATTGGAAGACATATAGTTTTAGGTTAATTACATATATTTTTGCCATTTGAACTAACAGAGTAACTAAAAGAAATCCACTATGTGCTCCAGCATGAGGAGAGGAGAGGATTGGATATTACAAAAAAAGTTCTTCACTGACAGGGTCGTCAAGCACTGGAACAAGCTCCGCAAAGAAGTGGTCATGACCCAAAGCTTTTGGTGTTCAAGAAGCATTTTGACAACGCTGTTACATGTATGGTTTAACTTTTAGGTTGCCCTGTGTGGAGTCAGGAGTTGGAGTCGATGATCCTCATGGGTCCCTTCCAGCTTAGGATATTCTATGATCCTACAATTTGCCAATGACCTTCCCAGCTTTGCTGATAGCAGGAGAGTGGTGGGAATCAGAATTTGTGGGAGCCATTCCAATTTTTGGAGGGAAATTTGCTATAGTGGGAAAATATCTCTCAGTTCTGTTTCACAGTGTGTAAATAGTCTAGTCTGTCCCCTCTAGTGTTTTCTCCCATTTCCAATACTTGTCTTCGCAGTGCTTCCCACCTGCTTGCTCAGCCTGTCAGTATTTCCCACCAGCTCCATTTCCAATCTCCTTACCAACACTAATCCTCTATATGCATCTTAGCTACTTAACAGATCTAGCTCCATTTTCTTAACTCCTTCCTTGCCATGTTTGTTCATATGGAAGCAGACTCAGAGCCCTCTAAATTTGGACCAGGTGATTTGAAGTTCTCTTCTTTTCTCAGATTATGAGAATAGCCCAAATCTTCTTGGCTCCTAGACTAATCAATCCTAGAGTCATCCCTATACTTATTCTTAGTCCCAGCATCTTTGCTTCAGTCAAGTGACTCCATTCCCCCCTCAGCCCTCTGCAGTTCTTTGCCTCATTCTGTTTCTCCTACACAAAGCCTAGTTCATACATCCTTCCTCCTCCAAGGTACCAGACAGGTCACTGGAAGGCATGTGATCAGGCAAGTGGCTGTTGTTAGTTCTGGTTATGACATACCACTGGCCTGATGCAAATTAGAGGTGCAAATGCAAGCTCTGGTCAGGTGCCAGCAATCTAGCAGTACTTCTGCATGTTTTAAATGGAATCATTGAGATTGAGATTTTTTTGCTAGCTGTCCTCTAGTGAATTTCTACGAGGCATGTGTAAATTTGAGTTTTAGTCAAAGATTCATAACTTAGTTAAATGAGAGCAGGTTTGAAAAGAACAGTCTAAAGAAAAGGCCATAGGAATTTTTTCATATGGACAATGTAAAAGTGTCTCTACCACACTTTTGAGAACAGCTAAACCAGTTTGACTGAATTGTCCCAGAAATTCAGCCTGCAACTGATACCACAGACATAACAAATCTAAAATCTTGTTTGCAGAATGGAATGTATGATACTCCATAGATGAAAAGAATGTAAAATTGGTAAGATTTTTAAAAAATTTTTGTAAAGAAATAATTTACTAAAAATATGTACTTTTAGTCTATGTTATACTTCACAGTAATCTGTTCCAAAATTAATTTCCTGCTATGCTGGTCAATATTTTTCTACTTAATCTTCATACTTACAAAGACACTATGTCAGTTGGCAACACCAACAGAGCAAGATGAGGAAGAAAATCTTCCCTGCAGTTCCTGTTCTAGACATTAGGTGAGGCTTTTTTCCTGGCAAGTGATGCAGCCTGATTGCTGGAATAAAACAGTCCCATAAGTTTCCCACTAGTGTTACCAGAGACTCAATAGCATATACATCTTGTGTACAATGACCAGATGTCCTTCCAAAATCACATTAAAATTATTTCATTATATTAGCAGATTGATGTCTACTGTTCCCATTTCATTCTTATTATAAGCCAGGTGAGCAGGTTGAATCCATTTTAGGGAAACATGTGGCCCTCATCATATATGTTACCCAGGAAAGTGTTGGCTAACAAATTGTGCACCAGTGTCAGAAGGGGATGGAGCTCCTCAGTACTAATTCCTTTTCAAATTGCACCAGTTTTGCCCTGGTTAACTAATATCATTATATTGTTGTCACTCCTGACATCCACAGGAATAACTGAGTAAAGCCATGAGTCCTGCATCTATTTATTTCTATGGACTGTTTATATACCTACCTAACAGTCTGAAATAATGTTTATTACTAAACCAGATTTTAGTAGTGGTAAATTTCCACAGATAGCATGCACTAAGTTTCTGATCAAGGTGGAGCGTAAAGCTCACTTTAATAAAAAATGATAAATATTACATACTGGATGAGTGATAGAAAAAAGGAAGTACATAAATGCAGTCACTGGGACATTTATTTTGTACTGCTGGACAGGTCTACAGAGGTTTAGATTCCACAGAGAGGCAGATGTGGGTATAGACAAATTTAGACACATGGGGTTTGGCCTTTATAACTACAAAGAGATTTCGGGGGGGGGGGGGGAAGGTATTCTGGTATAAATTTTAAAAGTTCTAAATTAGACATGAGGTGTTTGGCTGATTGGTCAAGTATAGAGTTGAATAACAGTGCACACTCAAGATGCACTGACATTTTTGCATTGTATGGCTTTTCAGGTATTGCATCCTTAAGAAGGAGTGAGGGTCATGTAGAAAGCTAGTATGGTAGATGAATGTCTTCAGCTAACATTGGCACTTGTCAATAATTTTCCACATTGGTGATATATGTGTCATGTGCCAAATGTCTTCAACTGATATTAACATAAATGGGAGAGCACTTGTTTTACCCAAGATAACAACATGTTTCTCCCGTCTTTATTACTGCTAAATGCTTCTTCTAGAAGTATTTCTTGAGATCTTTGTAAGGGGAAAGGGTTTGTTCTGTGACAGCAGATTTTCATACTGAATGACTGTGTATTTTCTGCTGACAGCTGTCCAGTGCTGACCACTGTAAGAGCAGAGTATTTCAAGAATTTTTTCTCTTGACTTGCATACAAAAGTCTTTTTCAAGGCTGTGCCTTGGACTGCCAACTCTGGACACATTCACACAGCTAAAAAGTTTGGGCAATATTTTTTTAAATATTGCAGAAAGTCTGAAGCAATTTCTAAGGGGAAGAACAAAATGTTCTCTAGGTATGTCCAGGGGTATTCTCTTACAGGAAGATACTGTGGGACAATTTATCATTTTGTGCCATCTAGCATTTTCCACAGACAGTATCAGTCTTTGTAAGCAAAGGATAAAAGTTATCCCTTGCAGGAATAGGTTAGTAATGTAAAAAGTTGGGAAAAAATCCTTCAGAGGAAAAGAAATCCTCCTCCTTCATCCTTTTTCAGTTCAGACATTGATGAACTGGTATTTGTCCGTACTTGTGCCTTTGCCATGTAAGCCGCTCTGGAGAGGATATTATTTGTTATTTTTCTGGCACTATTTGGAGCACCAAATAATTTCTGGATGGCATATCTGTATGTTCACACAGTAGTCTGCAATAGGTTGACATTCATTCTATGAAATTATTTATTAGAAGTGCAACTTAGTGTTTTTCTCCTGCTTTTTCTTCAACCTTCTCATCTTAAACTCACTCTATTTTCTCTCACACATTTTCAGTCTTTCTGTTCTATTTTCAGTGCTTGTTGGTCTGTCTTTCCGTCCCCCTTTTTTCCCCATTCCTTACTTTATAGTCATTATATTTGCCCATTTTTCATCATGTTTTCAGTATCTTCAAGAGAGCTTAGCTTGTTCATCCTAATATGTTCTTCACTTTCTATTTACTTTTTTGTTTTGTTTCGGTTTGGTTTTTTTTGTTAGACTTTCAAATCCCCCTCCTTTCCATCCCTCAAATCCATCAAATTCATCTTCTTCCAGCACATTCTGGAGCCCACTCCAAGGCTTTACTCCTTTGGATTCATGAGAAGTGCTCTGTATCCTGAAGGTAGCAAGGAGGACCCAGAGATATGAGCTCAATCTGGCACTGCAGTACCTCGAAACAGGTGGATATTCTGAGTTAGTGGAGGAGATGCTGAACCAACAGCTAGTTCAGGAAAACAACCTAATCTGAGTTTTACTTGTTAAAATCCCATTAATTTCCAATAACCATTAAAAAGATAAAATAAAAAGGAAAAAAAGAGAAGATGGCCAAACACATGGAACATATATGTGTTCTATAATATAGTGAGTGTCTAATCTCACACTTGAAATGGATATTGTATTTTAATTCTAAGACCTACACTCTGATCATGTAGCTAATGTCATACCTTAAATGGAGACATTTGTGGAGCAATTTTAATTCTGTTAAGTCAAATTTTAGTACATGTTTCTAGTACCTCTTTAAGTACAGTTTCTCTTCTTTGAGGAATAAAAATAACCTCAAAAAACTCATAAAGGAACTTAAAAAAGTAAATAAAAGTACTACCCAGGTAATCACATTTTCTTATTATTTTCTGGCCATTGCAATACAGCACTGATTTTAGGACCAGAATTTACAAACACCTCTACATCATACTTGGAAAAATAACATTGTGACTCAGCTCAGCCTGCTGGAGTTTGAAAACCTGTTTGTCCCATCTCTGTGACTGTGCAGAACTTCCATGGTAACTGGAAAGGGGAACTTTGGCCACCATATTATGCAAGACTTAATATTCCTTCTTTTTTAATATAAGTTTCTAATGGTTTGTAAATAAAATCTGTTGAATGTGAACTGAGGTAATGTGCCTTTCCTGAATCTGCAGACTGCAGTGACCAGTGCCTCCTAACACTGTGTTTTCAGGTAGCAGTTTCAGAACTTCTAAGAGGTAATTTGTGCAAAATAAAAGGACTTCAAAGAACATAAGCAGTTCAAAATAGTAATTCCAATTAGTTATATTCATTTTCAACAGCCCTACAGCTCAGACAAAATGGAAGTTTAAGTATCAGTCTTACTGATCAGATTTAAATAGTTTTAAAAACAATACTTTTGCACTGAAATTTTTGAAGATGTATTGAGTAGTCATTCATCCAAATTCTATGGCAAACCAAGCTTACACCCCTTTTTGTTCCCTTTGGAGCTCAGAATAGGTGCTGGATTGGCAGCCTGAAAAAGATGGTCTGCTACTGAACCATATGAAAGAGTGGTCTTAGTGTCATGTGTTCCAGTCTTGACCTAAAGAAAAGGATAAGCTTCATGTAAGTCCTTCCCTAGTGTTTTGATGGAGATAACCAATAAGGTTGCAGTTGTAATTGGGATAAGTGTTTGCTGGAATCACATTACCAAGGCCAAACAGCAGCTACAGGCAGGTGACAAACCTTCAGCCTCCTAGAGGTGAGAAATGAATGCCTGTATGTAGTTCCTAAAGTATTTTTAAAGGGCATATTGCTTTTAGGAGGAAAGTAACTGCAGTGGGACCAATTGTTAATGTAGGTCTTACTTACAGGGCCTTGAAAAGACAGGCCCTGAAAAGCAGTGTTTGTTTACATACTGTAGCTAGACATACACTCAAAGTCATAATGAGGCAACTTAGTGGAATTTGTTTTAGATTTTTGTTCAAATTCAAAATGTTGTATGTTTTTCAGAAATTGATATTTCTCTTTAAACTCAAATACACTTGCCTGCTCTCACACTCTCACGCACACACATATTTCATGTTTTTTCTCAGGATGCCGTGTGAGCCATTCATTATTGACTTGTTCCTTTCCTTTGAAAGAATATCAGCCCACACAGTTAAAAAACAATTGTCTGTAGGCTTCATCCTCTTCATGCAGAAGTGTGTGGGTGAGGAGGATTTAACCCGGTTGTAAACTCAAGGAAATAGCTATCAATTCCCTCACTGCTGGAGACAGATTCAGGAAAAGTATCAAAATTAAAGGGAAAATGATGGTTTCCAACTTGAGAGTGACAGAGGAGTGTGGTGAATTCCCAAGATTACTGGTGTGTTTGTGCTGTTTCTCCCATCTACCATATTAAGCATAATTTGTGTCCATTTGGCAGAGACTTTGACTGATCCTGCAGCTTGCTAACAACTATTGTAGCTGGACTCCGAGTTGTGCTAAGTTTTGGAAGACTACGTACTGTTACTGGAAATGGGTGCATAGCTTTCAGACCACTTTGCACACATCAAACTCCCTAAGGACAGCCCATGTGTTCCTTTCAAACCCCATGTTGCAAATAATGTAAAGCAAATTGTTAGCAACTTTGTGGTAAAGGAGAATGTTTCTTCCTGGTAGTCTTTCCTCTCTGCTTCATGTTGCTCTTTCTCATAATTCTCTTTCTCGGCATATGAGGGTGGCAGAATGTAGGCTTACAGATAACTGAGCTTGCTGCTTGTTTCCTGAAGAGCTCCCATAAACATGTTTTTAAATCCTTGAATTTGGGTCGCTGGCCACGAAGTTGCATATATTCGTCTAATATATATCACTTCTTTCCATCTACAGTTACCATTTTTTTTCTCCAGAGTGAAATTAATCCAGTGTTTTGTGTTTGCTATAAATACACATCTCAGCTGTATTTCTATCCTTTGTGTCAACATTAAAATTCCCTTGTTCTATGTTTAGCTTGAATAATTACCAAACCATTTGCAATTAGAACTCTAGGATATGACCTCACACTGATTTATTCCTTCGTTTCTTTCTGTATTTAATACATTTCAGATACTGAAAATACCAAATCTTTGTCCTTTTATTTTGATGTTTATCAGTAATGGAAACATTCCAAAACAATCAGCCAAATACCTATGCTTTGTTCATTTATTGCCTTCTCTGAAGATAAATTGACTGTACTCAACTCTCTTCAGCATTTTTCTTCACCTAGATATTATTGCCTTGTGCAGCCACCCCAAGGTGACTGTTATCACTTAATTAAATCCTTGCACGCTGGGAAGAAAAAACAACATTGTTCGTTCATAACCCCAAGGAGGTGGTGGGTTTTTTTCTTTAAGCCACTAAGCTTTTTCCCTGCTTTATTAACTTATTCCTGGCTACAACAAGACATACTTTGTTGATGAGCAAAAGGTTGTATTAGCTTTTTATTTTCTGGGTAAACTTATCTTTTCTCTGGGAGAAAAATGTGGGCATTACAACAAAGAAAAAAAATGGGATCCCTCCAAACCCTGCAATTCTAGTAAAGGTCTGTGTAAACATCAAGCTAGTAAAGAGAAACAGGGGAGTAGCAGGAAGGAAATGAGAAAATAAAATGCAAACATAAAATTGGAACAAGACAAAAAAAAGTAAGATGACGTGTATATACACAGAGAAACTACTGCAGTGCTAAGGGAAAACTGGCATAAGGAATAGCATTTTTGAAGAGAAAAATATATCAGGACTCTTTATATTACTGTCTAGGGCAGCATCTTTTTATTAGCCTCTTGGTTAATGTCCTCTCTCTGTCTATTGATTTTAGACTACATAACACTGTGCTCTTGCTTTTACCTTTGCATTTTTTTTCCGTAGTGCACAATCCTACTTGAAAACTATAAGAGGAAATAATGCAGATGAGCCATTCATTGAATATGTGAGACCTGTGATTTGCTTTTATGTTGTTTTAAGCACAGTACTTTATATGAGAAAGTTCACCTGAAGCAGTGAGTTGCCAGAATACGTACAATGGTTTAGCTGCCTTTTTGCTTGTTTCTAGTCCATTAAACGTAGGACCAGAAAATATGTTTATCTACTCTAAAATTTGGACTCAAGCAACCATATGTATTTGTTCATGATGCTAAATCATTTTGCCACCTGCTGTGTTCAACAAGCATTTACAAATAGTAAATGCTATTTAAAGCTGTAATATTTGCAAGAGCAGTTTATACTGTGATATCATTTGTATGAGAAGCATAACATTTCAGTGTGTAATAGGAAAGAGCTTTTAAGTAGTTAGATAATTATGATTTTTTAAATATTACTACTTGTAATGTGTAGACTATAATTATTGTAGGTCAGAGACAGTAGTATAAGTTCGTACGTGAACCACAAAATATTGATAGATTTGTACGGATTTGATCCAAAGCCAGCATGCCTGTTGTAGCACGTATCAGTAGTTAGTCTCTGGAAATTCCCTGTTCATGATAAAGTTTCAGACTAAATTCTGGGATTTCTTTTTGTTCTGTGCATTTAAATTCTTGTCTGTAGCTTTCTGAATCAAATCATTAATTTTACAATGTTTATACAGCTTAAATTTCTCTCTTTCTTAGCAATAAAAAAATCTTTCAGTTTACCTTCACAGATTCTGTGAATGCTTTCCAATCTGTGTGCAATGGATCTGCCATCCACAGTGATTTTAACCTATACTCTGTGTTTTTATCTAATCTATTTTAGCTTTGAGGCCTGTAGACTATGTATAGATCTATCTGCGCATCTTAATGAACATACCACAAAGGTATTTGAAGCCTCTTTTATTTGGAATAAAGGCAATAGCAAATGTATCAGTTATCAAGATTTTAGGTTTGGTTTGGTTTCAGATTACTATTAGAGAGTGGTTTAGGAAACACTGATTCTGCACTGAATTAAGTTTTGATGTCAAAAGTGTGAGATTCCTCAGAAGGAGATAGTTTTGGCATCAGTAAGAGCTTTAGGAGTCGGCTGTAGGCAGAATTTGATATTTAAATTTGGGACAGTAAATTCAAATAGCTGTAGTGTGTACATACTTTCTGTTTACTTTCCAAAACTGTTTTTTCAGATTTTTTTTCCTTTTCTGGTGCATTCCTAATTGAAAATTCTAGTTCTACATCTGTTGTATTGTATGATTTTTCATAAATAATTTTCATACCAGTTTGTGATATCAGTGGGTGGCATAGTGACTTCATTGCAGGATTGGGAAATGGCACAGGAAGCTTGTGAGGGAGAATTTTATTCTAACAATGTTTAGCTAGAAATATGTGGCAAGATATATTACAGTTTCAAACAAGGATACTTTAAAGTTTCATACATCATGAATGTACATCTTTTAGGGTCAAAAAACATTCTGAATTTCTAAGCACTCTGGTATGTTTATTTTATTCCCTGATAAAAAAAATAATTTAGAAATAAAAACAGTTAGTCTTAAGTACCATAGGAAATCACCTCTGGCAAGTTGAATTGTAGTCCTGCAAAGGATATTACTAGGCTGAAAATACTGTTTAGATTTTAAATCATAGTCAGAACTCAAACAGTCTTCTCAGATGTAGAAAACATTTGGTTATATTTCTGTTGCAGTTATCTTGTGTGTGTGTGTGCTCCTGCTCTTTCCCATCTGGTTTCAAACCAGAATCAGGGAAGGACTGATAAAACACCATTTCTTTTTCACTATAGTGACTGAAAACAGATTGAAGAAATTCAGATAAATGTCGGAACTCGTTAAAGCATGACCACTTAAATTTATTTATTTTAAGTTGGAAGGGTTGCTGCCAATTAAAATGGCAAATTTACATGCAGAAGTCTATCTATACTGCTTTCTGTGTTGTGTGTCAGGCAGCATGTTCATTTGGGCATGGTAACAGAACAGAATCTGAACTGGAAAGACGTTCACACAGCAGCATAAAAAGCACTGTCAGCATCTAGTTGCCTGTTTGATAGGACAAGGGTTAATGGTTTTAAACTGAAAAAGGGTAGATTCAGACTAGATACAAGGAAGAAATTTTTTACAATGAGGGTGGTGAAACACTGGAACAGGTTCCTGAGAGAGGTGGCAGATGCCCCATCCCTGGAAACGTTCAAGGTCAGGTTGGACGGGGCTCTGAGCAACCTGGTTTAGTTGAAGATGTCCCTGGTCACCACAGGGGGGGTGGACTAGGTGACCCTTAAAGGTCCCTTCCAACCCAAACCATTCTATGATTCTATAATTCTATTTGATTCTGGCTCAAGGTAGTTTTCCAGTGATTTAAGGAAAGGGAAAAAGATGGGGGAAAAAAGAAGCTACTGGGAAAATAAAATTATGTTTGAGGAAGTTCTGGTTTGTTAAAGTTGTTAAGGTTGAAGTTAAACTTGCACTAGAAGTTCCTTCACTGATGCGCCACGAGTAAGACTTGAAAGTACCCTGCATCAGGGAGAAGAGACATTGTCAAAAAGCAACATTACAGGACCTCCAGCTAGCAGGAGCAGGAATTCAGAACTGCACAATAAAGATGCCCAGATAACTGACGACAACTGCCTGCAATTTAGACAACCGAGCAAACATGTAAGGTATTGCTTAGGGTCTAGAAGAAGACATTGCTCAAGGCAGGAGACAATTGCAGATATATGTGACTTTTTAATGGAGCAGAAAGAAGAAAAATTTCACAATGGAAACAGGAAAAGCAAGGATGCTACACTCACACTGTGTGTTTAAAGCATCTTAGTAGAAAGAAATCGGGAGCATTTCCTTGGTTTTCTCTGGGTGGTTCTGAATTACAAGAAAATGGTGCTAACATTTGGCAAGAGGAGGAGTTTTCTTTCATCAGTTCCATTGATGAAGGCAGCTTTACCACAGTCATCTTAGGGAGAGACTTTAACCTTCAGGTCTGTTACAAATTGGAGTGAAACGGATAGTAACAGTGCAGAGCAATCATGTCAGTTCCTACTTGGGACACGGGATACAACATATAGATTGTTGACATGTGCAATAAATAGCATTAGGGTTGGTGGTGTCAAGACTTATTTGGGGCTCTTTAGATAATGTGTTGTGTGGATTATTGGCACAACCGACAGCTACTGTACTCTGCAGTGTCAAGGAAATCTTGAGCACCCTTTGATGAGCAGGTTATTGATACTTTATGCTGCAGCTGCTCCAGGGGACTCCTTAAGGGCATATCATGATAGTGTGACTGCACACTAAAACCCTGTGGTAAGAATACAGAGGAACATTTTCACATGGTTACTGTGAAACTGTCTTTAAAAGAAGAAAAATATATTCTTCATTGAAACCTTGTGTTTCCAGCTTCTGCTGGTGCTGTATGGACAAATCATAACCCACTCACCCCTCCCCACCCTAGAAAATAGGATTTTTATTATGGAAATACAAACAGACCCTTAATTATCACAGCAGTCAGAGGTGCCACTATAATATATTAGCTTGTATTTAAAAAAGAATATAAACCTTTTTCACTGAAAGAGCTGCTCTGTGCTGTTGATATGCTTGAATTTATGCAGTGAGCTGGTAAACAGCAAAATCCATACTTATCTTTACCTACACAGGCATTAGAGGTGAGCTCAGAAAAAAAAAAAAAAGAAAAGAAAAAAAGAAGGAAGGAAGCAAGGGAGGGAGGGAGGGAGAAGCACAGTATTTCCTCACAGACTAGGGTGAGATCAGAGTGCTGTTGATGGCAGAGCTACACACTGTCTTCTCAGCTGGTCTCCCATTCCAGCTGTGAAAGAGAAGTGGAAGGTCAACATAGCAGTGGTGTTTTGTAGTGGCAAACTGAGTTGGTTTCCTGAAATCATTCAGGACCAGACCTCCGATTCCATCAGGATAATTGATTTTCACATAAATGTGCATTCCCCACTTTTGTGTGAAATGTACTTCTGGAGTGAAGCACTGTAACCTCAAAACCCTTGAAAGAAGTACTGCAACTCAGCATAGAGATACCAACTTTAATGTGTAGAATGCAGATATAGTGGATAATTACTTCAGGGGAAGATTTTGAAATATTTCTATTCTTAATGAAGTCTCTAACTTGTTTCAGGAAGTTAATTGGGTTTTTTTTCTGTTAGTGCCACATATTCGCAGTACTCCTGCCTTCCCTGCTCTTAACTGCACAGATGAGTGAATGGAAACCAAATCTTCTATTGGTACTCAAATAGCACAGCGTAGTTTTCTGTAGATTTCCATCTTGTCTTCTGTTGACTTTTGTGTCTAAGACAGTGCAACCTGGCTGAAGCTATTTCAGTGCTCAGGGCATTTGAAAGGTCTCTGCTTTGTGATGTCTAATACTGTAGGAACTCATAGTCCAGCTTTTGCTGCTGCAAAGACTCTCAGAGGGTCTCGTCTCCATTATCAGTCTGTTTTCACTAAACCTGTAGGAATTTCTCTGAGACCTCTGCCCACTGTCAAATCTAGCAAAAACTAGCCATGGATTGGGATGTTGTTAGTAGGGCAGACAAAAACACACAGAGTAGAGGAAACTACTACCTTGGAAGAACCACTTCACAATCCACACCTCGAAGGGTTACAGTTTTGTGGGCTTTTTTGTTGTTGTTGTTTCATGCCTCTATAAACCTAACTTTTAGTAACTAGCAGGTTCTGATTCATGCCAGTCCAGATTCTGCTTCTTTCAAGCGTCATAGGACTAAGGAGTCAAGTGGCAGTAACAGTTCTTGAGGCTTTTATGTACCCATCTTTACTGGAAAAGCGAATGGCCGCTTTAATTTAGTCCAGCTGTAATATGGATCCTAGAAGACTTCAGAGTGGACATCTGTGGAACTGCTACACAATCCCATAGGTGGAGAGAGAATTGGTATAGCAAATGGATCTCCTGCATTAGTACAAGGATTAATGACAGCTGGAGGAACTCTCAGTTATTAGGACCAGGTTCTGTCTTCTTTGCATTTTAACAGGGGATAAGAGGCTGAAGATAAGAAAACAGAGTTTTATTTTTTTCCATGTATCTGCTAAGGGTTACAGTTAGAAACAGCACTGGATTGAATGGACTTTAGATTTGTTCCCGATGTTCTGTGTTCTTATTATCTCTATATTCCATTGTCTATAAAGTATTCTCAATGTGTTCTTCTTTCAAGAGTATAAATCAGAATGATATGCTAGGCAAAGAACTCAATTTCTCATTCAAATCTTTTTGGTTGTCTGTATTGCCATCTAACAGATTAAATATGTTAAACGTAAGCCCCTCATCCTGTTTTTCCCTGAGCACAGCCTCTCTGCTTCATATGTATGAAATTGTGTGACCCAGGTGAGAACACATGTACTTAGTTCTGGGCTAGAGGTCTAATTCCAGCAAGCCAATTGTCAGGATCAATCACCAGAGCATCTGAGTACCTACTGAATGCAGGTGTTATTTTAAGAGTGCAATTAACTCTATACCACAAATTCCTCCCTATAATTTTTTCACCTAGTTTTTCTGGACAACAGATATTTAGATACTTTTATCTGTTTACTTTCACATAGTGTCAGATTATGTAGATTGAAAGAAAAACTAACCAAACATGCAGACATACAATGAATATAAGATCAATTTGAATGGAGCTTACATAAACTGAAATATTCATACATAACACAAAAGGGCTTTAAACTTGCAGCTTTGGAAAGTAATATTTACAGCAATACTTATTGCTTCCACAATCAGTTGTGCTTGTATAGGTGCTTCTACCTGCACAGTGTTCCAGACAGATCAGTTTCCCACAGTCTCTTGCTGTGTGGTCTGAGGTGCAGGACTCAGCCCTCATTCTGCCAACTCTCGCTATTTATCATAGCTCCTGCTACTGGGTCACCTTACTCTTTCAGTTTTGGCACTTATGGTAGTAAATGTTATACAGGTGCATACAGTGTCAAGTCCTTTACTCAGGGCAGCACCGCTCAATGCACAAATGCATGTGTGATTGGAATATTTGTACCACTGAAGGGCAGAAACTACTCAATATTCAAACCCTGTGTATCCAAAGCAAAGCCAGTCCACAGTCAGGTGTACACTTAATCCTGACCTAAAGCAATCACATTCTCAGGGTAAGAGATATATAATGTAATCTCTGTATGATAAGTCTCATCCTAAATAGATATAGTTGATTGTATTAGATGGCATGCAGTTATTGGCATCACAATCTTGCTGTCCAAACAGTCTGGAACCAACACTAGGAATCCTATATAATTGGAGCTCACCAGGAACTGGCATCATAAAGATGAAAGGTCAGTGCTTTAATACACAACTCCCACAAAATTGAATTTTAATTAAGTGCAACAGTGTCGAATCCCTCCCTCAGGAGTCCTTTTTCTCCCTTTTTCTTTACACTAATATGTGTAGCCCTCCTCTCAGAAAAGAGAATAACAAAGACAGCGTATAAATATTCTGCCTAGTAAGACTTCAACTTCAGAGATTTTCAGCAGTGGTTAGTATAGCATGTACTAATGTAAATCAGTGTGTTGTTTTAGCAATGAATCATTTGTGCAAAAGAATCAACAATGAAAAGTAGAATTTGTCAATGAGAACAGCAGTTTTTAACCTTTTGTGTGTGTGTGTGTGTGTGTGTGTACCAGTGGATCCCCAAAATTGTCCATTGCAGGGTTAAATACTGTGTGGTGAATTTAAGTCTATAGACAGTAAGCTTATTTTTCTCAGTTACCTTTCACAGCCCCTCAGTTCAGTTTGAAGTTGTTCAGAATGGATAGTTCGGATTGTCCAGACTGTTGAATAGTTCAGTTTTCAGTTTGAATAGTTCCGGTTGACATCAGTCAGATGGAAGACCACAGACTGGAGACAACTGATACGGACACAGGGAATGTAGAGTTTACTGAACATCTTCTTGCAGTAAAACTACTATAAAATTGTCTGATTGTCATGTAATAGATTAATGTATCACTTATCATTTTCCGCTTGTTCCAAAAGAAGCAAAGAAAGTAAACTCATACTTCCTATCTCTTACTAGTGGTTACTACTCACCTTGTAAAATATTTTACTCAAGAGAGGTTGCCTCCTCACTGTCGTTGAAGAACAGACCAAGAGCTTCGAGTTGTAGCAGGTCATCAGACAGTTAAAATTTTAATGCCATGGAAGCCTAACATGTAAGTTAAAAGAACCTGCGCAACCAGCTGACTTCAGCGGAGCAAACTCTGTACTGGGTAAAGCATCAGACCACTTCTAACAAATAGTTTTAATTCCCTCAGTGCACATCAGTGTGTCTTCTACGTGAAAACCTGCATGAAGAATTTCAGCAGTTCAGCCCAGCAATTTAGATCAGTTAATCAAACAGAAGCATAATAATCAGCAGAGATATAGAGGATATAGCAAAACAGTGCAAGGACTTGACCAAAAAATTTCACAGGAATAATGAAAGATCATCTGGCTTCTATCATGTGACTCAGTTTTGTTGTTCTTATCTGTATTTTGGCATTGATACAGTTGTCTGCATGTTATATGAAGGGGTGTGCAGAAGAAAAAAAAATTACCCTGTCATAAACTGGGTGCAGAATAAGTGCAACCTGCCTGTCCTGGATTTTTTTTTTTTTTTTTGTCACATTAGTAAGGCTCACTATTTCTCTCTCTTAATAGCATTGCAGTATAACCCAAGGATTCCCCCCCCCCTGCTGTGATGCCAACTTTTCAGCAAGTCTAATAGGTTTCTTGGTGCAGTTCCCTCTATGCAGTCAGGATGGTTTGGGATTTTGCAGCAATAGAGAATGGCCTTCTAGAAAAAAAAAAAAAAAGAAAAAAAAAATGCTATCTACAAGGCAGAGATCCCTAAAACTCATTTATTGCTTTTGTATACAAAAAATTGTCAAACTCTTAATCTCTGACTTTTTCCTTGAGGTCCCTTTGCTTAGAGATTTGTAATCTTTCTGTGATTCTGAGGCTCATCTCTCATACTTGTCAATCTATTATCAGTGAATAAACCTGGGAGTATTCCTTAAGAACCCAACTGCCACCTTTTAACATTATTCTTGACTCTAAACTCTTCTCCTCTACACTCTCCACTTTTGCAATGGTTCTGATCTGGAACAAAATCTGTTTTTTCTAATCAAGTAGTAAATCTGCCCCTGCAAGTTTTTGCTGCTTTGGTTACATAAACATACTTATTCTGTAAGTCTGGCAAAAGGTGCATCAAGGGAATCAGTCAAGTTTACTCTTCCTCCTTCCTTTCTTGGCTTTGAGCTATAAAGCAGACCTCCTTATTATTGACACATTTCATTTTTGGCACTTCCTTGTTGTCATAATTTGCATCCTGACCACACAAGCAAAGAGCACAAAAATGACAAATTAGGAAGCTGGCATCAAAGTCCGTTCTAACCACATCCTTTGAGCTTGCCCTCTTACCTCATCTCTCTTACTGTAGTTGTTTTGGTGCCAAATACATGTTGCTTTGTTCCCAAATAAGCGTCATTGATTCACAAGGAGTCTATGGTCATGTAGCCATATAACCGTTATGGTGGACTGTGATTAAAAAAATGGCCATGGTATAAGAATTGAAAACAGGGTATACTATGTGGTTTATGGTGGGATTTTTACTCAATAATAAAAAGCTTGTAGCCCAAGGAACGCTGCAGTAAGTCCTAAGCCTTTTTATTTTATTTGGACTTTTGTTTTGTTTTGTTTTCAGCAAGGGATTAAAAATACTGTAGAGGAGAAATAAAGCTTTTAGAGATTTTTGTAAGTCAGTAGATGATCAAACTTTAGTTGCTCATTTTTACTCATGTGTATCAAATACATAACACGTAAAATCCTATTTCCAGGAATAATACTCTGGTTGTCTCTTAGTACTTAATTGTGAAAGCCCAAGGTCAGATTTTCCACCTAAGTAGTTATGCTTTTGTATATTTGTTGGTGTTGCTGGAGGATATTACTCTGATATCTTAATAGTGAGAGCATAGTAGATGGGCATTGAGGCTTTGAATCAGATTTCTATTAGCTACCGTTTATGCGTTTTATTTCATTTTAACCCCCCATCCAAGAATGGTTCCCATGTTGAAATGAAACTTACTTTTTTGTTGCTATCTTTAGTAAATCATGTTTTTTAAGCCATGCTGTAACACAATAAATAAATTATGCAATAATATGTTTATTATAAGAGAGGGACTATTTGCTTTCGTAAATGTCAATTGCATCCAATACTGCCTCCCTTTAAAAAAAAAAGTAAAATATTTTTGCTGTTATTGAAAGTTGTATGTCTAATTGGTGACAGGCTTTGTCCTCAAATTAATGCTCAGCTCCAGTTATAATATCTTTGTGTCATAACAGTGAAAAATTCTAATTAAGATGATCTGTTTGCCAGGAAAAAGTTTAGTGTATCAATTAATCTGTTTTATCAGGGGGAGTATTCCTTCGCGAGCCCCTATCTCCTGATCAGAGCCTGAATGATGAGAAAAACATCACAGATGCATGCTGCATTGGACAAAGAACACATGCATGCATTTAAATCATCTATATCTTACTTTTTACTGATGTAATTGTGAAATATGTTCTTTTTGCATTCATAATTAGGGGGTGGAACAGATGGTGAAAGCTTAGTTTAAAATAATCTGTCATTAAAATAACCTAGCCTACTGGTAATTCTTCACTCTAACTGGAGTTTAGGTCAGGGTAACAGGGGGTTTTGCGGCATTGGAATACACTAGAAAGAATTAGGGACTTCATGGATAGTATGAAATATGAGGATATTCTCCAGAAGGACATTGTAGTAAGACTCCAGTGAATTAAATTTGCCTGTAGTGGGAATATGCAAAAATGGCTGGGACAAAATTCCTCTGACAAATATAAATCCATTTAGTACGATGCATTATACATTAGTGCATATTCGGTCAAAGTGGTACAGTGGATTTCATATCCTGAGAGGAAATAACCTCACTATTCTACAAATACTGTAAAAGGCACTTAGTATTTTGGGTTAAAAACCTGTGCTTTACATTTTCAGATTATTCTGATGTCAGAGGATATAAATTATAATTATTGGCATTATTATTCAGAGGTGCTGTATCTAGTGACTTTTACATCTGAGTCTCGCTTTCTTCATGTCTACCACGTTGACTTGCTGGTATGTGACAAAGGAAATCTTGTATCAGTCCTGACTGGCTAGTTTAGAACAGTTTTCAGGAATAAGAAAACTGGCTCAGTAAATCAGATACTTGCATGTCTTTAAAGCATTTATTTTAGTGTTTCCTCTAAGATTTCATTCTCTAACAGCTTTGAAGAAAGCATATAGATTTCAGCATGGTATTATGATAAATCTTCTCAAGGAGGGGCAAGCATTAACTTTTGTGTCGGTTCTTTTTCATCTTAATCCAACCTTGGTTAATAATCAGAAAATTCTACATAGTGGGTAAGAAGATGTAATTAACCCTTTGACCCCAGAATCTTAATTGGCGCCTGTTGAAAACAGTGGGGCAGTTAAAAAAAAATAAATTAAAAAGTAGCCTGTGGTGATTGAAACAGCATAAGACATAATGGTTTTCTGAAATCAAAAGTACTAGGGAACTTCAACTTTAATCATATTTTGCATAAAACCAGTTAAGTGTAGGTTTAAACAAGAAGTTGCCAGTCTTCCTTAAATTGGATTGTGCTCAAAATTGGCATTTGGGGTCACCCTGACCCTTCTTCAGCAGCCGCACTAGATGGGATAGGATGGAGTTTATGACAGTCAACTTCATTTATAAAAATAAAAAAGAAATTAACTCAAGAATATTTTCCTAACAGAAGACACTCTACCTTTATATTCATGGCCCCTGCTTCAATGAAAATGGGATGTGTTATGAAAAAGCAGTTACCTTTGCAGTCCCTATTTCTATATTATAGTCGATGGTAACTGTGGAACATCTGAAACACAAATCCTATCTGCCTTTGAACTACAGTGAAACTGTTCAGAAATTCTGGCTGGAAATTACACTGTGGCGCTCATTTTAAAAGAGAGATTTGAAAGCTGACTAAATCCAGTACCCTTCTCGCATTTATTGTGTCCTTAGTTATATATAGGTAACATGAATAACACTTCCAGAGATTTCTCATTAAAACAAAATTGTTTGTAAATAGGTGGTGTACAATGGTATCACATACTCTTCTTCAGTATATAGCATAACCTCTGTTATGTTGTCTGCTACCCTCTCTGAAGTCTGCTGCTCTCTTGGCATGCACAGAGGACATACGCTTTATGAAAAATTGAAAAATTTCAACACGCATTACTTAAATAATAAATATTCATAAATAATACCTATGAATAACGAATGAGACAGTCCTTCAGAACTACTATTTGACCTGTATAAGAAACAACAACATTGTCACAAAAGTGGTCCATCTCAGCCCTTTCATCCTGGTGGGAGGAACTGCCTTGCATTGCAAGGTGGCTATTTCTCCCACTATTTTTATTGTCATTTTTCTTAGCTATTAGGACTTGAGCTTAGTACCTGGCGCCTTTGTTCTAATGTCTTTCTTTGTATTTTGGGCATGGAAGTAATTAGTTGTTCCATTAGCTGTTAATCAGTGGCTTTTTCAAAATACAATTAAATACACTGTCTGATTTTGCTCTATTGACCAAAGTGCTGGATTCAGTCAGTATTTGTACCCAAGCATAACTTCAGCGAGGTGGGAAAGGAAACGGAGAAGGACTGACCACGACTTAGTAGTCTCGGTTGGCATAATGAACTAATTTTATGGCAGGGGAAGTGACTAATCACGCAAGAAGCCAAAGTAGTTGTGGGTATGCTGCATTGGCCCTGCCAGTCCATCGGTGGTGCCTCCTTAGTACCTCCCCTGTAAAACTAGGAGGCAAAAGTAAGGAATAGTCTTCCAGAAAGAAAGCGAAGAAAAGGGTAAAGAATTAAAACTATTTAACTGAAAGGAGAGAATCAGAGCCAATGGCACGGAAAAGTAGCAAGTGCTTAAAATGTCTAACACTTCTCACTTTAACACTCTTCCTTCCCAGCTGCTGATGACTTTCCAAACTTTAGCCATGAAGGTTGAAATTTCTTTCTACAGTTGTGCCAACCAGAGATAGTTTTATTTATTTATATTTTTCCAGCAAAACTGGATTCAGCCAATTCCAAAACAACACTGAGGAAAACAGTACTGATTAAGCAGAAATAAAAGCTTTCTTCAAACTTTTCTTTCATTAAGAAGACTGAATTCCTGAATAAGATGATGCATAGAAAAGAAGCAGGAAAGCCATCAGTGACTCAGAGAATTATTTTTTATTGTTCTTACAAAACTCTATCCAGATATGCCAGATAATTACACACTAATGCAGTGGACTAAACAGACCAGATCACAAATGTGCTCCAACTGTATGTAACTCTCTTGACTAAAAGAGCAAGGGGACCACACTAAAAGCTTGGATATGTTATAAACTGAGAAAAGGAAAGTTGTTTTTATATGATATACACAAATAACCTGTGAAACTTCTTTCCTGAAGGTATCATTGAGCCAAGAACATAACAGGATTAAAAAAAAAAAAAAAGTCTTGAGCACAACAGTTATAAAAAGTAATTATAAGGAATATCAGATATCATGGTCAAGCCAACTAGTAACAACCTTAGCTTAGAAAGAAACTTCTAGTAGGCTTGTCATTACCTACATAACCATTATGGATATTTCAAACACTGTTCTGAAGCATCTAGGTACACGCTGTCAGACCCAGGAAAACTGACCACATCAGATAGGCCATTAGTCTGATTCAGTATGGCAATTTATTGTTGCTTGTGGAGAATGGCATTCTAGCAAGAACATATATAGATGGCCAGGCAATCAGGATGACGGTTCTCAGTTTTATTTCTAACAGAGGATTAAACCAATTTCCTCAAAGGAACATGGGATAGAGCATCAGGAAAACTTAAACCAAGACCTTTAAAGGTTTACTCTTCTGATCTTTCTGTGACGGGGAAAGTGGATAGTAGCAAAAGAAATGATACCTAGTGGGGGAGATCAAATGTGTAAAGGTTTTTATTGTCCTTGTATGGATCTAAGTTTGAACTTCACTGTTCGATATTTTCCACCTGTTATTGATGTTAAAATTCAAGGAACTGATGTTAATCATTTCAAAAGAAATTATGATGATTTATAAGAGGCCATAAATGGCTTGCATAATATAAATGTTTTTACATGAAGGAAATCTATGCAGATTTACATTTTTATTAATTCATAAATATAAATTAGAGTCTTTCTTTAATGCAGTGTCTTTAGTGAGGGTTTGTTTTCCAATATGTGGTTTATTCTTTTTAGAAAACACAGATTTTTGAACTAATTCCACCACCTACTACATCAGAGAGGGGTGAACACTTGCCAAAGACAGCTTCTGACCAGCAGCGTGTTAAAAATTAATCAAGAAGCAGAATAAAAAAATTAAAAACCCTCAGAAATCACTGTTCTGTATTTGAAAAGGAATGAAACGATTACATGACTTTATCATCATATATCTCCATCAAATTTGTGTGCATCTCTTATTTTTTCGTCCAAAACCAGGTTAATCTCTCAAATGCTACAGTTATATTTTTACTTTACACATACCTTTATCCCAAGGAGATATTTGGGATGGGACTTTCTGGGACTGTTTCTTGTTCATCCCAACGTTTGGAGTGTTTCTGATTTTCTGAGTTGTTTCAGCATTTCTAATTTCTGGAATTTTGTGATTTTACTTTTGCAATAGTGAATGCTTGTTTGCCAATAATCAGCCTCATAAAAAGCATAAAAGTAAAGACAAATATAATGTATGAAAGACAGTTTCTTCCTAGTGAATATTTGCTCTTATTCCTAGAGGTATATTTCTGTCTTCATGTGCAGTGATTTACTCCGTGTGTCAGTTTAGAATATAGTCCTTTGTTTATTAATTGCACTCATGTTTCAAAAGGTATGCATTAATCTGTGTAGTCATATTTTGATTTTTGATTTTTGCAGTGGAAACTTGAACCTGTCAAAGTAAAATCTGATCTAGAGTTTTACACCAAAGGGATGAAATTCATAACATTTCTATAGACCTAAGCTGTAAACATATTTGACAGTAATCTGCTGATTGGCTTTGTTTGTTGTCTCACAAAAGGAAAATGGTGTGTGTGTGTATGTGCATGCGCGCGCGCGCGTGTGTGTGTGTAATCCTCAATTAATTAACAAATTATTGAGGTCCATAGTGGTTTGAGTGATAGTGGGATTTTATTTTCTCTTCTTCAGTTTTTGGAAGTGGAAATTCTCGGCTTTGATTCTGGGGGATGGGGGGGGAATCTTCTTACATAGCATTTGATTGGAAGGTTACTTGTTTTCCTTATTTATTTCTTCCTGTAAAAAATTGAACAATATTTTATTTTTCTGTATTTCTTCTGTCATTAAAATGAGATAAATTTTATACACTATATGACAGATGTAAGCATGACAATAAGTCCTTGAACTTTGGAATATACTCATATGCTGTTTGTTAATATGTAGACAGAATATAAAGAAATTGTCTTAAGGATTCAGATTAAAAACACTCTCACAGGAATCAGAACATTTTCCTCAATTTGTTCTGTGATGCCTTTGTTTGAATCTATTTCTATCTGGAATTTAGATTTTTATTAATCTATTCACTTTTTTTTTTCCCCCCTTACTCTGTAGTCCCTGGATGGATTTGTATTTGCACTAAATCAAGAAGGAAAATTTTTGTACATTTCAGAAACTGTCTCCATCTATTTAGGCCTGTCCCAAGTAAGTACATGCTTTTGATTCTAGAACATAATTGTGTATGATGCGTTCTTATGTTTATCATTCTTAAAGAAATAATAATTTGGTTTCTGTATTTTGTGTGGATTATTGAATTAGTTATTTAAAGTTGCATCTGGTTCATCCTGAGAAGTAATTGAAAAACGTATCTACCAGTATTGGACGTTGAGATAAGACAAACTTGTACCTGAAAACTTTTTGCCTTGAAGGATCATTATTAATTTATTGAGAACAAATGAAGTTTCTTTTCTCAGTTGTTTTGAACTTTAAACCTCTGTACCTGATAGGAAAGGGACACACTAATAGTACTTCCCTTGTGTCCTATTACTGGATGTTTATGGAGTACCCTGCATTATCCAGGGAGCTGACACGATGACAGGGAGTCATTTGGAGTCAAGAAATGCTGAAAGAGACCATTAAAATGTCTTGCAGGGAGGGTTCCAACAAGGACACATTTTGCCGCACTCACAAATGCTCACTAATATGAAAAGACAAATTTATAAAATACAATAGTTTGATTTTTTTTTCATTTAATTGCTGACAAATGTTTTTCAAAGATTAAAAGGTAGGACAAAAGTGGGGGGAAAGTTGCTTGTTGATGCTTATTCCTAATCCTGCAGCATTCAGAAATATTTAGGAAGGATAGCTTCTTTCTGCATGTACTTAGAAATGCAACAGAAAGATTTTGCATGATGATTTTCAGAGTAGGATAATCTACTTCTATTGCAGTCACCCTGAGGAGAAAAAGAAAAACTGAGATAATATTTACTTCAGCTCCTTTAAAATGGGACCCATACTACTATGAGGAGACAACTATTAACACTGGCAACTGTCAGTTTTGCTGTACCCCAACAATGAAATGGGAAATTTTAACATTTAGTGCATAAAAAAGACTAATTTTAAATATTATCTGGTGAGAATCTGAATAGAGGTTCATTAACTTCTCAAAGAACATGCAAGCAATTGGCTGTAATAAGTTCAGTAATTGTTATTTTGTGCTGGCTTTAGCAAACCAAATGATAGAAATGGAAACAGAGCTGTTTCTAACTCATATCAGTATTCTTGTCTCTCATTAAAGTCCCTCGTTTTGTAATAGACTTTAATCCCTGCCTTAATCTGTTTGGGAGTTAGTATCAAGAATCTCAAATTTTGAAATTGGTGCGCCACCATGTTGCTAATACAGTAAAGAATCGGAACTTTAATGTTTATTATTGTCTTATGCTCATATTAATCTGTTTTATGCATAGTATCCAACGAAGTTTAATAAGCCAGTAAAGAAGAAGGATGGATAATTAGTTTAAGCAGGTAAATGCTAATTAGGAAACTCCTGAAAGGCATCCATTATACACTAGCTTAAAACAAATTTTACAGCCCTGGTTAGTGGTGTAATCCAAATTCTGTCAAGGCAACTGCATTTTCTGTAATTGAGATGTGTATGTTTGCTTTGCATAACAGATGGCTCTGTATGCTTAGACTGATAGCTAGGAAAATAATAATTGCATTATTCTGGCCAAAAGAATATTAGCTCTTGGGTTTTGGCCATTTCAGTCAGTCCTCCTGCCAGCACAGCATATGCACATATATGGATTGGATTTTCAAGGAAATTGATGCATCTGGAATAGTGTGGCCATCTGAAATATCATCTGTTCAAGAAAAATTTGGCTTTAACCCTATGCTAGTCTCTTGTTAAAAACATTTTCTGCCACTGTCTTTTTAACTATAGGAGCTGGTAAATCTTTCCTTACTCTGAACTTACATCATGTTGTTAAGACTTCACACTTCATCTGGATCCCCATATACATTTCAAGCAAGGGTTCAGATAAATAAAGCAATTGTCTGCATGTTAGAGTGTTTGATATATCACGACAAATGCTTCCTTGTGTTCACTTCTGAAAGTATTGATGGAAAAACTACCAAAAATTCAGAACCCGGACTGTGGATTTTAATACAATAATAGATGAAATCTGCTGAGATCTACTAAAATATCTGTGATTTTCGCTGTTCTTCTCTTCTGTCTTTATGGAGACATTTTGTATTTCTCAGACCTACTGTATTTATATTTTTAATATATTGTTCTCTTGGTATAATACTATATAGCTAGGTCTCTTAATAATGACAAAAGAAATGCTGTAGCTACTTGTTACTAAATCACTATTCAAAGGTTATTTGTTACAAAAAATATTAGCAATATCCATAAAACCATTTCTCAAACTATACATGGAAATGCTACTGTTTGCACTACAACAATCTTAAAATAGTCATAAATTCTGAATTTCTGGAATGGTGCTATGTGATACATGTGGTGTTGCATTTCTTGCACTGCAGGTAAACATTGATAGGTCCCTACCCTGATACTCCCCAACTATACATTTATATAGAACCTCTAGGTAATTTTGCACTTCAGAAAGTCTGGATGTACATTATAAGCGTTTTTATTTGAAACATCTTCAAGTGCTGACTTTGGAGTCTTACTTTCTAGTCAAATGACTTCTTAGAGACTTCATCCTTGTTCAGTTGTGGGTTTTTTTTTTTCTTTTTTAACTAGTATGCATGGAAATAATGTACAATATATTTTGTACTTGCAAAGCAAAATCTCATGTCTCAGCTAAAGGAAGATAGTCCTTGTACTGAATCTCAGTAGGTGAAAACAGTTTTCATGGAACCCAGTTTTTCTCTTTTCTGAAAACTGAGAGTCAGTGGTACAAAACTAATGGATGCTGATGTTCTAAGATAGCTGCAGGGCTAATAGTAAAGAAATCTGATAAAGCAGTATCTTGGGAGGTAGCCTGGCAATGATGATAATAAAGTTACTCGTGGCAAAAATAACAGTATATTTGAACAGTAAACAAAAATTACAATGAATTCTCTTTTGACATTACAATGAATGTACCTTGGATGTAGACACCCATAGATATATATGTTTTGAACATTTTGTCTTCCAGCTAATGCTAACCAAGAATTTTAAGTTAGTTTGGCAGACATGGATTTTAGAGCACAGTGTGGAACTGCCATCAGAGCAGTTTCAGAGAGCAGAGATGCATTTCAAAGTAGAAGGAAAGACACAAAGTTAGCTGAAAATAATGAGCGAGAGAAAGGAGAATAAAAGCAACAGAAATGGGCCAAAATCTCCCATTTATATCCTTAGTCTGTATAAATTGTCATAGCTCAATTATGCTTGGGGCAAGCTGAAATAGTCCAACATACCTTCCAGTATTCAGTAGTTTCAGGAACTGTAGTATTTGTTGGAAGACCCAGACACACCTAGAAACATGCAATACAGCCAGGATTTCTTCCCTGGGTTGGACAACATGACCTGTGATGGTGTAGCTCACCCTTTTGACAATACATACAGCTTTTTACACTGCACCTCTGAAGTGATGTAAAAATGTTTTGTCTTCATATATATCTATTCTCTGACATTTTCAAGTCAGCAGGTAATTTTTGTTATCAAGGTAACTGACGTCTTTTTGAATACCCAGTCCCTGATTTCCTTTTAGAAATGGGATGAGATTTCAAAAGTAGATGACTAAAATGAGTCACCGTATCTGGACATAGAAAGGCACTCGAATCACTCCTTCAGGCACTTGGAAGTCAATATCAGTGCTTACCTAAGAGATTTCGATTCTTTCGCAAAGTCTCTGTGTTTGAGCCTTAAGCCAAAAATATGCTGAAACACAAATAGTAATAAATAGGGAGAAAAATCTATCCAGAACAAAGGATAGAACTGTCAGACATATGAGGTTTCAGGGTCAATAGAAAATATTATGGGCTGATAAGCTGGCTAGGGTACTTTTGCTTTCAGGAAATGAGTTCTTAATCACCTCTCACCAACATTTGTACTCAACAAGGATATTATGCATTGTTTCCCCTCTGTGAGGTTCACACCTTAAAGTAAAGTATTTCCTACCTTTGCTTCTACTTGTCCAGGACACAGACCAGGTTTGCAAAATGGCCTGTTGAAAAGAGAGCTCACTAAAAAGGAGCAGTGCCGCTGCAGGCATAATAGGAGATAATAGAGATGAAGAAGGAAAAAAAAAGAATAAATTGTTGAGGTTTTGTCCTTTTTAAAACAAAGCAGGCAAAACCAACAGGTATATTACATGTGTACTGCGTTACTAGTAGCATAACGTATCTCCTTATTTTTGGCTTTCTGTGCATTTGTTCTCCGAAATGGCAGATAAAATTATAGCTACAGCACACAAGTACAAGGTCAAATAAATGACAGTACTCAGTCTATTTGTGAAGCTATTCTGAAAAGGAACCATGGTGCCAAATGTGGTTTATTTGAATAATAAAGAAGAATTAGATTCCCCTGATAACTTGGCTGAGGGCCAATAAATCACTGGAGGTTAAGAATGCTTTGCAACTGCCATGTATTTCTTTCGCTTTTACGAAGCACAAACTTCAACTACTATGCTCTACCTGTTTTTCAATGCAAATCAAGTTGAGGTTAGTAGATGGCTAAAGGATTGCTTTTGTGCTCTGTTTGCTTAAAAAATAGTATAAAGCAATCTTGACACGACACATTCATTCTCTAAGTTCTACCTTATTTTCCCCCATACCATTCTTTAAATAAAATAATAATAATAATTATTATTATTATATACAAAATAATAATAATAATATACAAATATTATCAAATAAATAATAATAATAATAATATACAAAAAATCCAAGGGGAAAAAAAACCAAAAAAAACCCCCAACCAACAAAAGCCAGGAACTTCACAGGAAAACTACAGGTTTTTTAAGCAAATCTAGACAATAACCAATTGAGAAAAGAGCTTGCTTTTCTTTGTTGTTGTCATTGTTCTAGTGCTCTGAATTTAAATACTACTATATAGAATGATCATTTCTGCTTATTTAGTA